>NC_141497.1:17038973-17247959 GCF_009769465.1 Tauraco erythrolophus
GAATTAAAATGGCATACTTAGTCCAAAATATGAAGTTGTCAGATACTAAATGCTGAAACGAGGAAATGGTACTGATGGCAAACAATGCATGTGCAACTACTGCTGTTAAATAAATAAATAAAGAGAAATCCAGACCAATTAATGTTTAACTGGGCTGAATGGGCTGAGATGATTTTTTAGAAAGCTAGTTGAAAATGCCGTTTCATTTTGCAAAATGATTCATTGCAATGAAATGACTTTAAAAATAAAGCTGGTAGTTGTTTAGGATGAAGATGATGGTTGTCGTTGGTGATGATACAGTGTGGACTGAACTGCAAAAAAAATCAGTCTGCATTCATCTTAGACAAAGCATTGAGGGGTTTATTTCAAATAACATGTAACCAGTCTTTCAAAAAAGTTTACACTGAAGTGTAGGCAAGCTTAACAATTTATATCTACTGAGAACTCAGTGGAGCTGAACAAGGATGAAAAAAGTGATGTCTGATTTTTATTCTTCTATTCAAAATGCGAGCACAGATGCTTCTCTGTTACGAGAAGGTTTCCTTGAAGAGGCTATTGAAGCAGAAAGACATAATGGAGACGAGATCGCCTCCTCCTTTGTCAAAGTGTTAAAAATGTTCTGTCTTACTCTGCGCCTAGCATTGGAAATGAAAATGACATTTACTCCAAAAATCCACGTGTGCGCCTCCTCTCTTTTTGTTTAGGATGATCAGATCTATCCAGGAAACAGCTCTGGCATCCCAAAATGAAATAATTAGGACATATATAGACCTGATAGAAATGGAAAGGGGGTGGGGAAGCTGACGGTCTGTCTTGCCTAATTGATTCCGTTAAACGGCATGCAGGAGATGTGAACGGCTGGGCGCTCCCATTCCCACGCTCGGGGCAAGTGGCAATTCCATGTCCAGGCAGCCCGTGACAGACAGCCCTGCTGGGGACTGAAGGATGAAAAAAAACATCAAGTGCACTATACCATACTCATCTCCATCACCTCCGTAAGTGGAGGCATTTCCCACCCACAGCCATCTGCAGACTCCCAAGCGAGAACACCAACTGCTCTGTGTCTGCACGCTGTCTCTGTTAATTCTGCAACCTCGATACAAGCTCCTCGGGAGCAAGTTTCACTTTCTCCCTGACCCAAGTCTCGCAGATGATTTAGGAGAGACAAGACAGAGGCAAGGCAAGCCGGGAGGTGCAGCTATGGAGACTGTGACTCTCTTCCCTGATGGAAAAATAGCAGACATCATGTGTTGACCTTGCAACATCTCACGGTTTTAATAAACACTTGTTTGGATGCTATTCATCTTTATAATTATTGCAGTTTAGGCACCTTTTACAGTGAAATTGAGCAGGATTAATTTTTAAGGGTAACATTTTCCTTTGGACTTGACCTAAACATCTTTCCAGAGGCACACTAGTGTATAATACTATCTTAGAAATTGAACATCTCTAAGGTAGATTAAAATAAGATCAGAAATAAGGGAACAATTATCAACGTTCTTCATAAATTAAAGGGCTAACCTTGTACATGCTGTTGTTTTTTTTTGTTTTGTTTTGTTTGTGGTTTTGGTGTTTTGTTTTGGGTTTTTTTTCAACTTTTTTCCTTCGGAATAGGACGGCTCACAAAATATTGTTTGGGGGTTTATAATGGAAATATTTACCTTTACGTCACATACTCTGAGAGGAAGGAAGCAGAGAACTATCAAACAAGTCCTAAAAGCACCACATGCATTGTTGATTTAAAGTAAAGAATTAGTCTCCAAAGTCATCTTATCTTCCTTGTAGTTCCAAATATATTCTATAGGATTTCAGTCTAAAGGGCTTACTCGGTGGCTTTTTAACTGAGATTCAGCTAGTACCCCAGTCAAACTGTATTTACATAATTCCCATTTTAGCTGCTCTACACGTGCCAAAGTTTTACTACTGTAGTGACCATGAGAAGCCCCTTGTTTATTTACATTTGAAGCACTGTTTGTGCGACAATCTTTCATTGTCGAGTGCCTGTATGTCTTTCATTTACTGAGTGTCCAGGGGTGCTATTTACTTAGAGTCATTGTCTACTACAATTAACATTTACATTACAAAGTATGTGGTTTTCTTTCTCAAAGAACTTCAATTAAGGCAATAAGCCGTTTTCTGGGGAAATCTATTGTTTACTTAGGCATTCAATGGAGTCAATTTACTTAAGCTTTTGCTTTCGTCTTGGTCTTTTATGTAAATTTGTTTAAGAAAAACACCCAGGAAAAATATTAATATTGTAATCGTGTTAGCCATTGTAATATTAAATTGATTTGTACCTTATTGACGTTACACGACGTAATTAATTTTATTAATTATCAATTAATAAAATGCATTTGATATTATTATTATTATTATTCCTTCATTGCTTAGAAGTAAAATACCCCATTTCTTCCCCCTTTTGTCCTGCAAATCTGACTTGGGAAAAGAGAGCATGTTAAAATGTAGTAACATGCCCTCTAAGTTATGCTTGCCTCACGTAGCAAATAATGTTCTATAAAATTATCTGTCTGTAAAATACTATTTCATTAAAACTTGTAAAAAAAACAAATGATATGCAACTTTAAATAAAAAGAAGTGTAAATATCAGTTGAGCAGTCCTTTGAAGGCTAGTTTTAGCACTGGGAAAAAACAGATCAAGTTTATTTAGCATACCACTCCATTGTAAAACAGTTGGATTGAAGTTGCAGGTTCCATGAGTATGCATGTTAACTAGTAGGAACTCAGGCTTATTCTTTGTGAAAAGGGAGCAGCAGATTGCTGTGCAAGGTCAATGTTAAAAAGGCAGCTGAATTTAACACCATCTGGAAGAAAAGATCCCTTCACAACTTTCTCACACCGTCAGACAAAACTAGTGTCTCTTGTTCTGGGCCCTTGTCTATGCAACCATACAATACTGAGTCATTATACTTTTGCTGAGAGAAAATTTGAGAACACAATATGGGTAACCAGTGAATGACCAAGTTTCATTGTGCCTGCTTAAGTCAATTGAAATCTAGGTCTAGAGCTATGAATGGCACTATTGTTTTCCTCACCAGGGCTGTACTAAATGTCAGCACAGTGTAAAGAAAAACTTGAAATCTGCAAATAACTTACCAGATCTCAATTATATATTTCCCCACACTAGAACTAATATCATTGCTAAAGTCTACAATGCCCAAATATAAAAATAATTGGAGAAAAATGAGCTCATTTACAAGTTATTTTAGTCAGATAAACTTTTTAATTTTCTTATGGGAATTTGAATTCAGCATGTAGAACTGGCTTATTGTTTCTTGAGAAGTTCAAGTTACAAACTTGCTTCTTATGTAATAAAGAAAATAAACTGTCAGCAAGCTTGTATCCTGCAACTATTCCAACTCTCTATCTTGGGACTGATAAAACGTAAATAAGTGTACTCCATATTACATGAGTTGCTTCTGAGTTGAGCCCAGGGAAACATTTCTCCTTGAATATTTAGAAGAAATAAGGCTGAAGTTGATAAACAAAGTAATGGGTAATATATTTCTGTAGGTGTTGGTGAAATCTATCAATACATCTCAGTGTAGATCCAGGTACCAGAAGAAATGTTTCCAGTCCTCTGTTTTTATTACCTTTTTTTTTTTTCTCAATAATAGTTTCTATCATAAGTGCTATTCAGTTTAGTCCTCTATTTAGCATTCATATATCATTTGGCATTGTTCACAATGCAGATTAAGAACAAGAAACAGTCCAAATGCATTACAATGAGTTAGTTATGTATTTTATTAGAACGTCTGTGTTTTTAATCTAATTGTGATTTTGTTAGTTTCATAAAATGTCACACAGTTCTTAGCATAAAACTGGAAAGCAATGAGTAACTGCACTTTTGATGAATAATACATCTATGTCAACCACATTATCTAGTAAATTTCTAAGCAGGAACAATATCTGCAGCATTCAACATTTGTAATTCTATTGTGTAATACTGACAGAGAGACCATTCAGAGTGGCTTGTGAAAAGTTAATGTTAGAAAAGTTGTATTTTCTTAATTTCTTATGTAACAAATTGCAAATTAAGAACAATAATAGCAATTAGAATAATCCAGACTTGAAGTATACGTTTAAATTCCATTCATGGCAGGTAGAAAGAAAAGTCAAAACTCTGCAAACCTTCTATAAGTCATAGTGCTAGTGGGGCTGTTGCACTGACAGTAACAAAAGCTGAGTATTGTACAAAATATGGCAGTTAGGGAAACTATATTTACCAGTCCAGAAATTGTTTGTATGAATGGACACATTCATGAATGCATCTACCCCTTCCTAAAGTTGCCATTAATATACATTAACATAGAAGAAATTCATTATTTGTTTCAATTAAAATTGAAATATTTCAATTTCAATATGTGAAATATTTAATTTTATAAATAAAGAGTGTGCTGTCTTTTAGGGCAGATCTGGCCTTTCCTGTGTGAATTAGAAGTTGTTTTCTCATTTCTGTTGGCTAGCTCCAGAAGGGAGGGTGAAGTAGCAGTCCCACAGAGACACAATGAAAAAGTCCATTTAGATTTTTAAAATGCACAACACTTTCATAGATTGCACACTCTGGGATGAGCACATTAATTATCCCTTACCTCCTTCATTATTTTAATTTAGAGTAAAGAAAATACTAGACTTCTGACAATTAAATTTCCCCACTAAATGGTAAATGCATGAGACAAAAATGAATACATTTTTATGGACCTTTCTGGGAGGGAATGGGAAAGGAGAAGGAGAAAGGAGCCCTTTGGCTTTGCAGTTGTCTACCAACAATAATCTATTTTGTTCTTCTTGAACCTGTCACACATATTTAGCTATATACACATGTACTTATATTTATAGACCTATAAATTTATAGTGTGTGGTGTAAAGCAGTTGTGAAGATAACCTGCAAGGGCCAGAGTCTGATGTAGAGGAAATTGTGCAATGAGCTTTGCTGGGAGCAGGACTGAGTCTCATACCAGAGTGTTGTCTAGCAGATTTATATACATATAGTAGGAGAAAGGAAGGGGAATGGGATGTTCAGTCTATGTCATTAAAGGTAATGTAATTTTCCTCCTAATTCAATATGATTAAGACTAAACTATTAATGAGCCAAATCTTGCAGTTCTTGTTCTTAGAACTGCCACTGAAAGAAAGATTGGATTCATGGTTGCCCACTCCCGTATGTGCTGAAGACAGTGTGATTGGCTTTTGGATCAAATGGAGAACAAGTCAATAAAATAGCTATCATTAGTCTTCATAGATTTGGGTCATATCTGACAGTATTAATTGGGGAAATCTATTAAAGTGTAGCTTGCCAAGGAAGGATCTCTGGCCTCATTCCCCCAATCTGTTGTCTACAGTGGACAAACACATGGGACAGGGGAGAAGAAAGATTCTTTGGGACTCAAATGGAGGAAAGGCCCTGTGCTTTGACCCTGTAGAGTCCATGCATGAAGGTTCCCTTCTAGAAAATAAGGAAGCCGCAGGCAGCACTGGCAGAGGACCTGCACCTGCCATCCTCCCACTCAGCTCACCAAACGTGTGGCCTGGCAACCCTTGGCAAGTTTGAGGGTTACCCAAGCCACTGACCTCCCAGGGAGGGGGCACTTCACCCTTAACAACTTTTCCAACTGAATTCATCCAGAGATGAGCTGAAACCTTGGCATTGGAACCCACTTGCTCCCCTGGTTGCCTCATCCTGCAGTGAGGGACATGTGGGAGTCATCCCTCCAGGACTGAAGACAACCCTCACGACCTCCCACCGCTGAGGGCCACTGCTCTGGCAGTCTGCTATGAGTGGAGAGCTGCATGCCTCCCACAACTGGGCCATTGATTAGCATTTCCTGGGAGATCAGTGGCCGCGGCAGGGCTCTCCCAGGCTCTGCTGGGTCAGGTTAGTCATACCAGGGATCACCCTCCCTCACGCCCCTGTGGCTGCTGACCTTTTTTCCCCCCATATTCTTATATATAGTTGAGTGCATATGTATTTAGCTTATATACTTATACATAGTTATATGCGCTTGCAATTAATAATTTAAGTTTTTCTATCTGTTGGGCTACAAAGTGTGCATTATTAATTACAACTATTAATTGCTGTTAGTGATTATTATTAATTAACATTTCCTTTACTAAGAGGCAGTCATTTGTGTCCGCAGGCTCACACGAACAAGCTATAAAAGCAGCGAGTCCCCTCCCAGCAGGTATCATATTGCAAAGTAATTGAGTCATTCTTATACTGATTTGTCATTATATCAAGTGCTTTCATTTGCATGTGGAAAGCTCTTCCTGTAAATAAAGTGAAAACTCTTCAGGCAGGCTAAGGTCCCTCGGCTTGAGAGTTGCCTCACGGACCCTCGCCTGGCACACCTCGCTGCCCGGCCGCGGGGACTGCGCGAACAGCACGCCAAGGGAAACGCTGGCAGCCATTAATGGTTCTGTCGTGCCTTTGTGCAATTTTGCGTCATTGCAACGTGGCGGTGTGTGTGTGTGGGAACTGGGAGCCGCTCCCTGCCCTGCTTCCCTCCTCACTCCTCAGGAAAGCCTCCCGGGCAATGGAGAGTTACCTCCTGACTGGTGTGTTGTCAGAAGGCTGAGCTCTCCCCTCTCGGTAGAAAGAAGTTGACTAGAGGTTGTTTATAAAAAAAATTATGGGTCTTAAATACTTACTAAAGCCAATTAATAATATCATGCATGGACATTTAAACTTCTTGTAAATTCCAGAAAGGATTAGAGAGAAATCACACTGTGCAGAGCTAATGATACCATCTTAATTCTTCAAATCTTTAAGGCGGAGTTAAATCCATCTCAGTATGGCGAATGGCTGCTTTCCTTTTTGCCTGCATGGAGGACAAGGAAGATGAGGAGCAAGGACAAATACAATACAAGGACACCTGGTCAGACAGGGACAGTCCTTCTCAGTTCCAGTAGCCCGCTACTGCCTTTTCTAGTTCAGCAGTCTATCGACAATCAAGATAAAGCTGCATTTCTAAAATGCACCTTAACCACTAACATTGCCTCCCCAGCATCAAGGCCTTGCTAAGTTTTTTCTTTCATAGGTAAAAAGTGGCAGCTCCATCAGATCTCAGAATTGCTCTTTCCTAGGACTCTGCCATAGGCTGATAAGGAGGGCTAGTTTTTCCATGCTAGACTGTTTTGCTTTAATTAACTCTGAGGCAATATTTGATACAAAGGAAATGCTGCTGGTTCTTCACTGCATCAGTAGTAGATTTCCAGTGTCTTATAAGAAGTAGCATTTTTTGCTACCTCAACTGTTTGTAATTGTCGTGGGTTAGGCCGCTTCAGCAACCGAACCCACACAGCCGGTCACTCACCCTCCCCCAGCCCTAGGGATGAGGGAGAGAATTAAAGGAGAAACGGGAAACCCGTGAGTTGAGATAAAAACAATTTAATACAGATAAGTAATACACACTGTAGATGCTCACCACCCCCACTTATCCACAGCCCGTCTTGTCCTGAAGCTGCAATCCCAGACGAATGCGAGGCCCCGAAATAGAGAGGGGCAGAGAGAGATAGTACTCCAAGAGTGGGAGTACTGGGAGAGAGAGAAAAAAAGGCAATAGAGCAAAAGCGCAGCAAGTGCAAAAGAGCAAAAGTGGCAAAAGAGCCAAAGCACAAAAGCCCTTCTTTCCGGCTGTCCCTCACTTTTATACTGGGCATGACACTGCATGATATGGAATACTAATTGGCCAGTTTGGCCCTCAATCTTAAGTTCCACCACAAATCACAAGGGGAATCGTGTCCCCCTTGTCCCGGCTATGCTCTCCCCTTATCCCGCCGTGCTTCTGCACTCCGGCACACTGAAAAGTCCTTGGAGTCTCACATCCAACCACAAACATCAGCTTGCTATCAACATTCTTCTCAGAGCGAGCCTCTGAGTAAAACCAAAACATGGAGCTCTTCTAGCTGCTAAAAAGAAGAGCTAACTCTGTCCCAGCTAAAACCAGGACAGTAATGTTATTCGATTTTATATCTATAAAGATCTTGTCTTTGAATTGTTCGCATCTGGACTACATCCAAATAGAGATGTTTGTAAAATCATAGAATCATAGAATGGTTTGAGTTGGAAGGGACCTTAAAGATCATCTAGTTCCAACCACCCTGCCATGGGCAGGGACGCCTTGCACTAGACCAGGTTGCTCAAAGTCTCTCAGACCAGTCTCTCATAGTGTTTTGGTTGTGAAACTGGTAACTGCTGGCCTGGATAGGCACACCCTCCTTTGGGTTAAAAACTGGCTGGATGGCCGGGCCCAAAGAGTGGTGGTAAATGGGGCTAAATCCAGCTGGAGGCCGGTCACCAGTGGGGTTCCCCAGGGCTCAGTGCTGGGTCCAGTTCTGTTTAACATCTTTATCAATGACCTGGATGAGGGGATTGAATGTACCCTCAGTAAGTTTGCGGACGACACCAAGCTGGGAGGCTGTGTCGATCTGCTTGAGGGTAGGGAGGCCCTTCAGAGGGATTTGAACAGACTGGATCGTTGGGCTGAGGCCAATGGCATGAGCTTTAATAAGGCCAAGTGCAGAGTCCTTCACTTGGGGTATAAAAACACCAAGCATTGCTACAGGCTCGGGGAAGAGTGGCTGGAGAGCTGCCTGGCGGAGAAGGACCTGGGGGCGTTGGTTGACTACCGGCTTGATATGAGCCAGCAGTGTGCCCAGGTGGCCAAAAAGGCCAATGGGATACTGGCGTGTATCAAGAATAGTGTGACCAGCAGGAACAGGGAAGTGATCCTGCCCCTGTACTCGGCACTGGTGAGGCCGCACCTGGAATATTGTGTCCAGTTTTGGGTCCCTCGCTTTAAGAGAGATATTGAGCTCCTGGAGCGGGTCCAGAGAAGGGCGACTAAACTGGTGAAGGGGCTGGAAAATAAAACTTATGGGGAGCGGCTGAGGGAGTTGGGACTGTTTAGCCTGGAGAAGAGGAGGCTGAGGGAAGACCTGATTACGGCCTACAAATACTTGAGAAGGGATGGTGGGGAGG
This sequence comes from Tauraco erythrolophus, assembly GCF_009769465.1. Taxonomy (NCBI): domain Eukaryota; kingdom Metazoa; phylum Chordata; class Aves; order Musophagiformes; family Musophagidae; genus Tauraco; species Tauraco erythrolophus. The sequence continues at coordinate 17,047,972 of NC_141497.1, forward strand.
TGGGGGAAGGGCTCTTTACATTAGTTGTGGGTGATAGAACAAGAGGAAATGGGTATAAGCTTAGTCAGGGGAGATTCAGGTTGGATGTTAGAAAGAATTTCTTCTCTGAAAGGGTTGTCAGCCACTGGAATAGGCTGCCCAGGGAGGTGGTGGAGTCCCCATCCCTGGATGTGTTTAAGAAAAGGGTGGATGAACTACTTAGGGATATGGTTTAATGGGAGATTAGGGATGGTTGGACTGGATGATCTCTAAGGTCTTTTCCTACCTAGAAATCTATGAAATCTATGAAAGCCTCATCCAACCTGGCCTTGAGCACTTACAGGGATGGGGCATCCACAACTTCTCTAGGCAACCTGTTCCAGTGCTTCACCACCCTCAGAGGGAAGAATTTCTTCCTTAGATCTAATCTAAATCTATGCTCTTTCAGTTTAAAAGCCTTTGCCCCTTGTCCTATCACTACATGTCCTTGTAAAAAGTCCCTCTCCAGCTTTCCTGTAGGCCCCCTTTAAGTACTGGAAGGCTGCTATAAGATCACCCCGGAGCCTTCTCTTCTCCAGGCTGAACAGCCCCAACTCTCTCAGCCTGTCTTCATAGGAGAGGTGCTCCAGCCCTTGGATTGTTCTTGTGGCTCTTCTCTGGACCCACTCCAACAGGTCCATGTCTTTGGACTTGAATAGTACCAGCATTTGGCCCGTTGTAAAGAATCAGTATGGTCTGATCATTTTAATTCCAAAATAAACTCTGTGCAAAGACAAAGTGGCATACAGTTGTTTTTTAAAATCAGAATTTTTGAGAGATATTTTCAAATAAGTTACATTTATTCTGTTAATAATGTCAGTTCTCTGAAAGGGATATTAACATAAAAAATAGAATCATAGAATCATAGAATGGTTAGAGTTGGAAGGAACCTCAAAGATCATCTAGTTCCAACCCCCCTGCCATGGGCAGGGAAACCCTCCACTACACCAGGTTGCTCAAAGCCTCATCGAACCTGGCCTTGAACACTTCCAGGGATGGGGCATCTACAACTTCTCTGGGCAACCTGTTCCAGTGCCTCGCCACCCTTAGAGTGAAGAATTTCTTCCTTATATCTAATCTAAATCTGCCCTCTTTCAGTTTAAAGTCATTGCCCCTTGTCCTATCACTACACACCCTTGTAAAAAGTCCCTCTCTAGTTTTCCTGTAGGCCCCCTTTAGGTACTGGAAGACTGCAATAAGATCACTCCGGAGTCTTCTCTTCTCCAGGCTGAAGAGCTCCAATACTCTGCTGTCGTTGTCCTATAGAATATTATCTTTGGGAAACAAGAGTTTGGGGTGTTATAAAATAATATAATATAATAATCATGATAATATCAGTTATAGTTCAATGTAATTGGAATCTAACACAGTAACCTTGTATGAGAAAGCTGAAGTCAATAACAGAAAACCTGCACAATAAGGAAAGAATGTACATGTGTGATTTCTTCTCACCTCAGCAGCTGTTGTGGTACATCAAAAAATGTAAAATTAATACTCTTGTATAAATATAAATTAATGTCATTAGCTGTTTTCTGTCACAGAAAGCAATTTCTATTGAAGCACTGTAGAATTCTCTGTAGGTGCATAGAAAAGTATAACCTTGTGGTGCTACCAACTCAGCAAGTTTGCAGATGACACCAAGCTGTGTGGTGTTGTGGACATGCTGAAGGGAAGGGATGCCATCCCGAGGGACCTTGACAGGCTTGAGAGGTGGGGCCGTGTGAGTCTCATGAAGTTCAACAAGGCCAAGTGCAAGGTCCTGCATGTGGGTTGGAGTAATCCCAAGCTCAAGTACAGGCTGGGCGGAGAATGGATTGAGAGCAGCCCTGAGGAGAAGGACTTGGGGGTATTGGTTGGTGAGAAGCTCAACATGAGCCGGCAATGTGCTATTGTGGCCCAGAAAGCCAACCGTATCCTGGACTGCATCCAAAGAAACGTGGCCAGCAGGTCGAGGGAGGTAATTCTGTCCCTTTGTTCTCATGAGACCCCACCTGGAATACTGCGTTCATCTCCGGGGCCCCCAACATAAGAAGGTCATGGAGCTGTTGGAGTGGGTCTAGAGGGCCGCAAAGGCGATAAGAGGGCTGGAGCACCTCTTCTATGAAGATAGGCTGAGAGAGTTGGGGTTGTTCAGCCTGGAGAAGAGAAGGCTTTTAAACTGAAAGAGGGTAGATTTCTATTAGATCTAAGGAAGAAATTCTTCATTTTGAGGGTGATGAAACACTGAAACAGGTTGCCCAGAGAAGTTGCAGATGCCCCATCCTTGGAAACATTCAAGGTCAGGTCGGATGGGACTCTGAGCAACCTGATCTAGTTGAAGATGTCCCTGCTCATTGCAGGAGGATTGGACTAGATGACCTTTAAAGGTCCCTTTCAACTCAAACCATTTTATGATTTTATGATTCTATGATTCTAATTATATAATCATTTTTTAAAAATGACATTGTTCATTTGTAAATATATTAGAGCATTAAAATTGCATATTCCTTTGTTCATTTTTAGATGAACTGGTCATATTGTACGTAAGACTTTAAGTATCCTTTGGTCTTTAACATTCTGTTTTAATTAATGGCTAGTTAAATACAGGCTTGGTGGGCTTGATTTCAGTTAGCAAAATCACAGGTATGAAGACACAGAAAGAATAGGTCAAAATCAGTTTGAAAACTCAGCATACACAAACTCGTATCCATTAATGAGCAATTTTAATTTGCTGTATGATAGGCCCAACCTAGTTCTTATTTATAGGACCTGCCTCATTTAAATCAGGGAAACACCTTATGCAAGTAATGACTACCTGAATAACTGGGAGCTTATAGGATTGGGCTCTATGCATAAGTAATAGTTTGTGCAATGTCTTTTGATTTGGCAGATTTCTTGGCCCACATTCCTACAGATACTTTGTTGTGTATTGTTTGCAAAAACATGGATTAAATACACCGAAACTTAATTTTTCTTAGATCAGCATGGAACAGTATTTTAAGCTAAATGTAAAAAATTAAACATATAGTATCTTATGTTTATCATGTGTACAGCAAGTGTGTGTATTTGTATACTGTACGTTATTAGCAAAATATGCTTAAGTGGCTGACTTTCATTTACATTAACTGGCATACCTTTTTTCCTTCAACAATATTCTATTTATTGTGCAGATACTGAGAGGCATGGACAAAACTAATGAATATTTCTAAGCAAAATGCTTCACAAATGTATTCCATTTATGTTCAAAATAGACTATTTCACTGGGGAAATTCTTGTTTCAGCATCATCTATCAACAGTGTTTAGAATAAGAACAGTATCTTTCAAATGCAGCATTTTCAAGTCACCATTTGTCATTAAATGCAACTGTATGTTAAAGAGGTTAGTAATAATAGCCTTTAATTAAACTGGGGACTGTTAGAGAGTTTCTGTTGCCCTTTGAAGTTCTTAATTATTAGTTGTATCCAGCCTTTTATGGCAGACTTAAGGTTAAACTAAATAATTAAAATAAACTTCCAAGAGAAATATATAGACTTTACATGTTTTAATTAAATTTTTGAGTGTCAAGGTTTTACAAATAATAATATATGTTTTTATTTTCTTATGACAGCATACTAGAATGCTACATACGTTAGACAAGATATTGGTAGCTTTTTATGGGAATAATAGCTAAGCATGGTGCATGTAAATTACCTATTTTCTATGTATGAATGGTTAAAGTGCTAATTAAATAGTTGGTATTCAAGTCTGTGCTCATCCATTGTTTAGCGACATGCAAATTCAGCGATGTGTGCCAGCAGACATTTTAAGTTGAATGTTTTCTCCTCTATGTTCTTTGTCATGAAATGGTGGCACCATGATGAGAAAACTAGTGTAAGCAAAACACTGAAAAATGCTTTAATATTTTAGCCATGTAGTGATACTAGTCTAGTTTTCTAATGAATTTTTAATTTCTTTCCTCTTAAAATGATGCTATGAGTTACTGTTGATGCATATTAAATCATATAAAATATTAAATCATATAGTCCTTTTCTCACTACATTTGCATAAAATGGCTAAATGCTAATACATCAAATGGGACTTAGTATATATGATACAGTAAATAAGCCCTCACAGGTTTTCTGAAATCAATATCCTGTATTTCATTAGCAACTAGATAAAGATCTGTTGTGAAAAGGAAAAACTATTGCATATAGACTGCAAACTTATGATACCTACAGTGTCTACATGACGATTAGAACCCAGTCTAGAATTAGAATTTGCACAAGATAAAAACTAAAGTTCCTTGACAAATCAAGAGAGTTGGAGTTGTTCAGCCTGGAGAAGAGAAGGCTCTGGTGACTATGCTCAGGCACATAGAAAATAAGGAGGTGATTGGTGACAGCCAACATGGCTTCACTAAGGGCAAATCCTGCCTGACTAATTTGGTGGCCTTCTATGATGAGGTTACAGCATTGATGGATAGGGGAAGAGCAACTGATATCGTCTACCTGGACTTATCCAAAGCATTTGATACTGTCCCACACGACATCCTTGTCTCTAAACTGGAGAGACATGGATTTGACAGATGAACCACTCGGTGGATAAGGAAGTGGCTGGATGGTCACACTCAAAGAGTTGTGGTCAACGGTTCAATGTCCAGGTGAAGGCCAGTGACGAATGGTGTTCCTCAGGGGTCAGTACTGGGACCAGTGCTATTTAACATCTTTGTTGGAGACATGGACAGTGGGATCGAGTGCACCCTCAGTAAGTTTGCAGATGACACCAAGCTGCGTGGTGTGGTGGACACGCTGGAGGGAAGGGATGCCATCCAGAGGGACCTTGACAGGCTTGAGAGATAGGCTTGTGAGAATCTAATTCAACAAGGCCAAGTGCAAGGTCCTGCACATGGGTTGGGGCAATCTCAATCACAAGTACACGCTGGGCGGAGAGTGGATTGAGAGCAGTCCTGAGGAAAAGGACTTGGGAGTGCTGGTGGATGAGAAGCTCAACATGAGCTGGCAATGTGCGCTGGCAGCCCAGAAAGCCAACCGTATCCTGGGCTGCATCCAAAGACGTGTGGTCAGCAGATCGAGGGAGGTGATTCTGCCCCTCTACTCTGCTCTCGTGAGACCCCACCTGGAATACTGCATTCAGCTCTGGAGTCCCCAACACAAGAAGGACATGGAGCTACTGGAGCAAGTCCAGAGGAGGGCCACGAAGATGATCCGAGGGCTGTAGCACTTCTCCTATGAAGACAGGCTGAGAGAGTTGGGGCTGTTCAGCCTGGAGAAGAGAAGGCTACAGGGTGATCTTATTGCAGCCTTTCAGTACTTAAAGGGGGCCTACAGGAAAGCTGGAGAGGGATTTTTTACAAGGGTATGTAGTGATAGGACAAGGGGCAATGGCTTTAAACTGAAAGAGGGGAGATTTAGATTAGATATAAGGAAGAAATTCTTCACTCTGAGGGTGGCGAGGCATTGGAACAGGTTGCCCAGAGAAGTTGTCGATGCCCCATCCCTGGAAGTGTTCAAGGCCAGGTTGGATGAGGCTTTGGGCAACCTGGTGTAGTGGAGGGTTTCCCTGCCCATGGCAGGGGGGTTGGAACTAGAAGATCTTTGAGGTCCCTTCCAACCCTAATCATTCTATGATTCTATGATTCTATAAACAATCTTTGTGAATAAAAATTATTTTATTTATTAGCAGTACAAAAAATCTTTTGGATGTCCCCCAAAATATCTTATTAGTAATGTGGAGGTTTTTTAAGTGAGGACGATGTGATAGATTATGCTTCATTATTTTTTAAAATCTTGATTTTAACACTTTGTGATGCAGTGTTACAAAGGTCTGTTTCTAAGTTCAGTTTATTTTGATACTGATAATTTCAATTTTTTTTGGCCAGGTTCTTGTCAGATCTGATTAGGTCATCATTGTTTTTACTCTGACAAAGAATGTATATTAGAAGTAAGAGAAGTGTCAGTAAGATTATTGTCCATTATCAGTATTATCTTCAATCTGCGGTTTCTTTGCAGGAATCTTTTAAAGTCACTTGTCCATTTTGAGAGGGTTAGTTTAGTTAAAACTAGATACTATAATCATAGAATCATAGAATCATAGAATCATGGAATGGTTAGGGCTGGAAGGAACCTCAAAGATCATCTAGTTCCAACCCCCCTGCCACGTCAGGGAAATCCTCCACTACACCAGGTTGCTCAAAGCCTCATCGAACCTGGCCTTGAACACTTCCAGGGATGGGGCATCTACAACTTCTCTGGGCAACCTGTTCCAGTGCCTCACCACCTTCAGAGTGAAAAATTTCGTTCTTCATCAGACTGCTACGACTTCTGAAATACGATGGATAGCGGCTTAGCAACTTCATCCATCAGTTGGCTGTCACCAATCATCTCCTTATTTTCCATGTGCCTTAGCATAGTCGCCAGGAGGATCTGGTCCATGATCTTGCTGGGCACAGAGGTGAGACTAACTGGCCTGTAGTTACCTGGGCCTTATTTTTTTCCCTTTTTGACGATGGGGGCGATGTTTCCCCTTTTCCAGTCAGTGGGAACTTCACCAGACTGCCACGAGTTCTCAAATATGATGGATAGCAGCTAATCAACTTCATCTGTCAGTTCCCTCAGGACCCGCGGATGCATCTCATCAGGTCCCGTGGACTTGTCCACCTTCAGGTTCTTTAGTTGGTCTCAAACCTGGTCTACTCCTACAATGGGTGGTTCTTCATTCTCACAGTCCCTGCCTTTGCCTTCTGTAACTTGGGCTGTGCAGCTGGAGCTCTTGCCAGTGAAGACTGAGGCAAAGAAGTCATTAAGTATCTCAGCCTTCTCCATATGCCGGATAGCTATGTCCCTCGTTTCCTTCTGGAGAGGGCCCACGTTTTCCCTAGATCTCTTTTTATCACTGACATATTGTCCTGGTTTTAGCTGGGACAGTGTTAGCTCTTCTTTTTAGCAGCTGGAAGAGCTCCTTGTTTTGGTTTTACTCAGAGGCTCGCTCTGAGAAGAATGCTGATAGCAAGCTGATGTTTGTGGTTGGAAGTGAGACTCCAAGGACTTTTCAGTGTGCCGTGTTCTGGCCGGAGTGCAGAAGCGCGGCGGGATAAGGGGGGAGCATAGCCGGGACAAGGGGGCCATGATTCCCCTTGTGATTTGTGGTGGAACTCAAGACTGAGGGCCAAACTGGCCAATTAGTATTCCATATCATGCAGTGTCATGCCCAGTATAAAAGTGAGGGGCAGCCGGAAAGAAGGGCTTTTTGAGCTTTTTGCTCTGTCGTCGCTTTTGCTCCTTTGCGCTTCTGTGCTTTTGCTCTATTGCTTTTTTTTTTTTTCCTCTCTCTTCCAGTACTCCCACTCTCGGAGTACTATCTCTCTCTCCCCCTCTCTATTTCGGGGCCTTGTGTTCATCTGGGATTGCAGCTTCAGGACAAGACAGGCTGTGGATAAGAGGGCGTGGTGAGCATCTACACTGTGTATTACTTATCTGTATTAAATTGTTCTTATCTCAACCCACGGGTTTTCTGTTTATCCTTTAATTCTCTCCCTCATTCCTGGGGCTGGGGGAGGGTGAGTGAGCGACTGTGTCGGGTTTGATTGCCGGAGCGGCCTAACTCATGACACATATCTATAGAAGTTTTTCTTGTTGCCCTTGATGTCCCTGGGCAGATTTAACTCTATCAGGGCTTTAGCTTTCCTAACCTGATCTCTGGTTGCTCGGACAATTTCTCTGTATTCTTCCCAGACTACCTGTCATTGCTTCCACCCTCTGTAGGCTTCCTTTTTTTGTCTGAGTTGGTCCAGGAGCTCCTTGTTCATCCATGCAGGCCTCCTGGTGTTCCGACCTGACTTTCTCTTTGTTGGGATTCACTGCTCCTGAGCTTAGAAGAGGTGATCCTTGAATATTGACCACCTTTCTTGGGCTCCTCTTCCCTCCAGGGCTTCATCCCATTGTACTCTAGCGAGGAGATCCCTGAAGAGGCTGAAGTCTACTCTCCTGAAATCCAGGGTAGTGAGCTTATTGACCACCCTCCTTGCCTCTCTAAGAATCTTGAATTCCGCCATTTCATGATCACTGCAGCCAAGGCTGCCCTTGAGCATCACGTTCCCCATCAGCCCCTCTTTGTTGGTGAGAACAAGGTCCAGCAAAGCACCTCTCCTCGTTGGTTCCTCTACCACTTGGAGAAGGAAGTTATCCATGCGTTCCAGGAAACTCCTGGATTGCCTATGCCCTGTTGTGTTGTCCCTCCAACAGATATTGGGGTGGTTGAAGTCCCCCATGAGGACCAAGGCTCGTGAACGTGAGGCTGCTCCTATCTGTCTGTAGAGGGCCTCATCCACTCAGTCTTCCTGGTCAGGTGGCCTGTAGCAGACTCCCACTACTATGTCCCATGTCCCTGCCCTCCCTTTAATCCTCACCCATAATCTTTCGGTCAGCTCTTCATCCGTCCCAAGGTGCAGCTGAATGCACTCCAGCTGGTCTTTGACATAGAGGGCAACTCCTCCTCCTCTTCTCCCCTGCCTTTCCTTCCTGAAGAGCTTGTATCCTTCCATTCTGACACTCCAGTCAAATGATTCATCCCACCATGTCTCCGTGATGCCAATAAGATCATATCCCTGTAGGCATGCATGCACCTCTAGCTCCTCTTGCTTGTTCCCCATGCTGCGTGCATTAGCATAGAGACATTTAAGTTGGACCTCAGATGAATCTGACTTCCTGGCTGGAATTCCTTTCTGCTGATCTTCAGGTGCTTCCAGCATATCTTGATCAATCTTGATTTTTTCCCCCTCCTCCTTCGAATCTAGTTTAAATCCCCATTAATGAGCCCCTCTAGCTGTTGTGCTAAGATTTTTGATCCCTTATGAGAAAGGCAAGTCCCATCCGGTGCCAGTAGGTCTCGTGGCACGTGGCCCATCCCATTGTCAAAAAAGCCGAAATTGTGGCGATGCACCAGCCATGGAGCCACATATTAATCGATTGGATGCATTTGCTACTTCCAGTGTCACTGTTTGCAACTGGAAGGACAGAAGAAAAGATAACCTGTGCCCCAGATCCTCTTGCCAGTTTTCCCAGGGTCCTGAAATCTCTCTTGATCGACCATGGACTCTGTGTTTCACCTTCATCACCACCAACATGGAAGAGCAATAACAGGTAGTAGTCCGTGGGCCATACCAGGCTAGGAAGTTTCCTAGTGACGTCTTTAACCTGGGCTCCAGGGAGGCAGCAGACTTCCCTCAGAGCAGGGTCAGCCTGTCATATTGGACGTTCTGTCTCCCTCAGATGAGAGTTGCCTATAGCAATTACCCTTCTTTTCTTCCCTGTGGAGGCAGTCTTGATACAATGGGTGGTCCTCTCTGACCCTGGTGACACCTCCAGTGCAGAATCACCTCCCTCGACCTGCTGGCCACACTTCTTTGGATGCAGCCCAGGATATAGTTGTCTTTCTGGGCTGCCAGCGCACATTGCTGGCTCATGTTGAGCTTCTCATCCACCAGCACTCCCAAGTCCTTTTCCCCCGTGCTGCTCTCAATAATAATCTGTAAATCCACTTAACTGTGCACACGTTGCAATACGCTGAAAGGAAACGAAAGAGTGAGGGCACCACCGTCAACGTCTCTGCGTTCTGAAACACTCACTCTTCCCTCGGGATACCTTGCATATCGTGCATGTCACGTATAGACCGAGTGAGGGCGCCAGTGTCAATCCGTGTATTAAATTTTAGTAAAGCTTAACTTCTTTCTTATTTTTTGTAGATATAAGTAGACATAAGTAGAAGTTTTAATATTTTCTTCCCACACTCCAATGGATCATCTTGCACACCTCCTGGGGTACATGCATCCCACTTTGGAGACCACTGCTCTAGAGAATCCATTGCAGGTTATTTAAGAGGATTGACTAAATCAACCTGTAGATCTTTTTTTAATCTCTAAATGTTTATGATTATGTAGTCATTTGATTCCAGGTGTTTCTTTTGCCTAGAGTTAAATCTTCAATTAAAATGTTTTCTAAAGATAATTCTTGATAGTGCATTTGCACACTGCTTTGAGAAACATATATGATAGACACCTATTGTGATAGTATTTCCTGCTTAGGTACCATCATGGGAGTAATAGGAATACAAACATTGACTTGAAAAATAAATTTAAAAATAAGAAATGAATGTAGCTAATGTAGAGCTAACAGATTTATTTATTTTTTTAATATGAAATGTTAACCTGCCTATTATCGAGGGATTCCTACTTTCACTGAAGGCATTTATTATGTCCTTCCAGAATCAGGCCAAAAGAGAAGAACATGGGAATCAAAGTGATTTGGAACAAAGCTGATGGAAAAAAATTACCATTGAAAATTCCTGAGTTTGTTGAAATGCTTTGATATTCTTCTGGAAAAATTAAATAAAATGTTTTGGGTTTATTGTTATCAAATTATATCTCTCCATATTCTAATATTGTTTCATGGAAGTTGAAGGCTGGATTTCTTTTCTCATGTATGAATGGGGCTCTGATGCAATATAGTCTCCTGTCTAAGAGAGCTAGCAGAGGGAGGGGCTTTTTTGCATCGTCTCCGATCGCGAGCGGGCTGGGCTGCGCAGGGGTTCCGGGTTGTGCGGTCGGCGTGGTGAGCATTTGTATCGCTCCTTTTGTACTGCTCTCTTGTTATTAATATTATACTTGTTATTACTCTTTTATTTTCTTTTTTTTTTTCACTGTTCTATTAAATCGTCTTTATCCCAACCCACGTATTTTACTCTGTTTCTTCTCATTTTCTCCTCCCATCCCGCTGAGGGGGAGGAGTGAGCGAGAGGCGGCGCGGTTGCTTAGCTACTGGCTGGGCTAAACCACGACAGTCCTTTCTGACGCCCAACGTGGGGCACAAAGGGTTGGGATAACGACAAAATCCGACTAGAGTGTGTTAAAACCCAAATTCATTATACGTGTTTATTGTATTAGTTAAATAGTCACTGGTCACAATGTTGTTTTGGTTGCTCACGTGGCTGTGTTATGTAAATGTTTATATGCCCTATGTATTCACTGCGGTGCTGTTCATCACCGCTGGCAGAGGGATCCGGGCTCTCATTGTGCTGTCCTGTCTCATATCGGTTTATGATACGATCGCGGCGCTGGCCACGCGGCTGGGCTGGTTCCTGTACGTGGCATTGGCATCGTGCCCGTATCTCGGGCGCCACCTCTCGCAATTTGCCGGTAACCGCGCCCGATCTATGGGGAAGGCAGGGAAGGATCCTTTCTCCCGGTTCTTCACCCTCTCTTTCTCTTTCAGGCTAATTACAAAGGTCTTTAAGGATTTTGAATATTCTGGGAGTGTTCTAGCCAGCATGGTGTTAATGCTCTGTCTCCCGAAGGTGTTTCAGGTTTTGTTTGGGTTTAAATAGCTATTTAAAAACATCCCAGAGAGATCTGCTCTGAGGCCACATAGATATGAGTGGCAGGGTGTGTGGGAGAACATGGGCAAATGCCTGAGACAGTTGACACCTCCAGTGTTTTGGAACTTCACCTCCGAACAAGTGCTGAATCCTGAAAAACTAATAGAATGTTTGGAAAAAGTGTGCTGTCACCCTGGCAATCCCTGGGAGACCCAGATCAGTGCAATGTGCTGGGGCCTGGCCCATGCCTACCGAGCTGCCTTGTCTACCACCATTCAGCACCCTCAAAGGGTAGAGAAGGTCCCTGGATCTGATGACAAAATGACAGACACGGCACCTGAACCAGAGGACCCACCTGCTCCAGTATCAGTCGCCTCTATACAGAAGAAGTGCATAAAGAAATCAGTTCGCTTAGTGAGGGATGAAGATGAACCAGGGCCATCATGAGAACAGAAGGACGAGGCAGAGCCCACACATGAGACTGTAATCATCCAATCTCTATCCCAGGGTGAGCTGTGAGATATGCAAAAGGATTTCAGCCACCTTCAAAATGAGAACATTGTCACCTGGCTGCTCTGATGCTGGGATAATGGAGTCCATATCCTGGAACTAGAGGGTAGGGAAGCTAGGCAGCTGGAATCCTTGTCCAGGGAAGGGGGCATCAACAAGGTGATTGGAAGAAGATCACGAACCCTCAGCCTCTGGAGGCAACTCCTGTCAAGCGTGAAGGAAAGGTACCCCTTCAAGGATGGTATTACATGTCACTCAGGCAAGTGGACCACCATGGAAAGAGATATCCAGTACCTGAGGGAGTTAGCCATGCTGGAGGTGATTTACAACCACCTGAACAATGAGCAGTTATCCACAGATCCAGATGAAATCCTATGCAATCAGCCCATGTGGCGGGAACTTCTATGGACTGCACCAGCATTGTATGCCAACTCCTTGGCAGTAATGTCCTGGAGAGAAGGTGAGGAACGAACGGTGCAGGACTTGGCTAATCAACTACAGCAATACGAAGGAAGCATTGCTTCCTCTGTATAGGCCTGCTTTGCAGCTGTGTAGAAACTGTCCCAGGAGTTCCAGCAATTCAAAGAGGATATGTCCCACTCTCCACTCATATGGACCTGTGTCTCAGCTATTAGAAGCAAGTGTTCCCCTGATCAAGAGAGAGAACACAGAGTGCACACACCACGAGGTAACCTGTGTTTTTTACTGCGTGACCACAGAGAGGACATGAGGAAGTGGGATGGAAAATCTACCTTGACCCTAAGGGCACGGGTACAGGAATTCAAAGGAAAAACAATCGCTAAAGGGGATTCTTCGAGGAAAAATGTCGCTCTGGTTTCCAGCGGGCAGCTCCCTAGACAGTATAGAAGGGCTGACGCCATTTCTGACCCTCTTGAAGGGACTTCTAGTTCATTTTTACAAAAGATGAGCAATGAATACTGTGATCAAGACTAGAGAGACTCTGCCTCCAGCCAGGTGGAGGACAGGGATAACAGGGTTTATTGGACTGTGTGGATTCAATGGCCTGGTACTTCAGACCCACAGTAATATAGGGCTCTAGTGGACACCAGTGCACAATGCACCCTAATGTCATCAAGCTATAAAGGGACAGAACCCATCTGTATTTCTGGAGTGAAAGGGGGATCCCAGCACCTAACAGTTTTGGAAGCTGAAGTGAGTCTAACCAGGAATGAGTGGCAAAAACACCCCATTGTGACTGACCAGAGGCCCTGTGCCTCCTGGGCATAGACTACCTCAGGAGGGGGTATTTCAAGGACCCAAAAGGGTACAGATGGGCTTTTAGTATAGCTGCTGTGGAGACAGAGGAAATTAAACAGCTGTCTATCTTGCCTGGTCTCTCAGAGGACCCTTCTGTTGTGGGATTGCTGAGGGTTGAAGAACAACAGGTGCCAATTGCCACTACAATGATGCACTGGCGGCAATATTGCACCAATCGAGACTCTCTGATCCCCCTCCAAGAGCTGATTCGTCAACTGGAGAGCCAAGGGGAGATCAGCAAAACTCATTCCCCCTTCAACAGTCTCATATGGCCAGTGCATAAGTCTAATGGAGACTGGAGGCTAACAATAGACTATCGTGGCCTGAATGAAGTCACACCACCACTGAGCACTGCTGTGCCGGATATGCTGGAACTACAATATGAACTGGAGTCAAAGGCAGCCAAGTGGTATGCCACAATTGATATTGCTAACACATTTTTCTCGATCCCTTTGGCAAGAGAGTGAAGGCCACAGTTTGCTTTAACTTGGAGAGGTGTCCAGTCCACCTGGAATCAACTGCCCCAGGGGTGGAAACACATCCCTACCATTTGCCATGGACTGATCCAGTCTGCAGTGGAACAGGGCAAAGCTCTGGAACATCTGCAGAACTTCGACAACATCATTATATGGGGAAACGCAGCAGAAGAAGTTTTTGGGAAAGGGAAGAAAATAATTCAACGCAGAGGCAAACCCATCTGTGCTTGTGGCAAGACATTGCTGCACAAGTAGAAAAGCTAGTGGTGAAGGTACGTCACGTAGATGCTCACATACCCAAGAGTCGGGCCACTGAGGAACACCAAAACAACCAACAGGTGGATCAGGCTGCTAGGATTCAAGTTGCTCAGGTGGATCTGGACTGGCAGCATAAAGGTGAAAAATTTCTAGCTCGTTGGGCCCATGATACCTCAGGCCATCAAGGAAGGGATGCCACATACAGATGGGCTCGTGATCGAGGGATGGACTTAACTATGGACATTATTTCACAGGTTATCCATGAGTGTGAGACGTGCTGCAATCAAGCAAGCCAAGCGGTTAAAACCTTTCTGGTACGGAGGATGTTGGTCAAAATATAAGTATGGGGAGGCCTGGCAGATTGATTATATCACACTCCCACAAAATTGCCAAGACAAGCGCCATGTGCTCACAATGGTAAAAGCAATGACTGGATGGCTGGAAACATATCCTGTGCCCCATGCTGCTGCCTGGAACACTATCTTGGGCCTTGAGAAACAAGTCCTATGGCAGCATGGCACCCCAGAAAGAATTGAGTCAGACAATGGGACTCATTTCTGCAACAACCTCATAGACACTTGGGCCAAAGAGCATGGCATTGAGTGAGTATATCACATCCTCTACCATGCACCAGCCTCTGGGAAAATTGAATGATACAACTGTTGCGAATAGAGGGGAAACGAAACCGGTCCTAGGGCCGACTCCGAATATGCAAGACAAGCAAAATCGGGAGGGGGGCACGAACAAGGACGGTTTATTTACAAGAGCAACATTTACAGGTTCTTTTTTTGATATTGCCTTTGATAAATGAACTGCAGAGCTACGGCTCACAGCCGGTCTGTTGCAGCCCAGTCACGTGGCAGAATAAGCCCGTTAATGCACAAACTGCATTAGCAAACAAAATACATCCGGGACAAAATACCAAATACACAGGGGACGAAACCAACAAAATACACCCGGGACAAAATACCAAATACTCCGGGGACAAAACCAACAGCATACACTCGGGACAAAATACCTGTCCTAGTTTTAGCTAGGACAGTTTTTTTTTTAACAGCTAGAAGAGCTCCGTGTTTTGGTTTTACTCAGAGGCTCACTCTGAGAAGAACGCTGATAGCAAGCTGCCAAGGACTTTTCAGTGTGCCGGAGTGCAGAAACACGGCAGGATAAGGGGGGAGCATAGTTGGGACAAGGGGGACACGATTCCCCTTGTGATTTGTGTGGAACTTAAGACTGAGGGCCAAACTGGCCAATTAGTATTCCATATCATGCAGCGTCATGCCCAGTATAAAAGCGAGGGTCAGCCGGGAAGAAGGGCTTTTGCGCTTTTGCTCTTTTGCACTTTTGCTCTTTTGCGCTTGCTGCGCTGTTGCTCTGCTGTTTTTCTTTCTCTCTCTCTCTCTTTCTCTCTCTCTCTGCCCCTCTCTATTACGGGGCCTCGCGTTCGTCCGGGATTTGCAGTTTTCGGGACGAGACGGGCTTCGCATACGAGGGGGTGGTGAGCACCTACATTGTATTAAATCATCTGTATTAAATCATTCTTATCTCAACCCACGGGTTTCCCGTTTATCCTTTAATTCTCTCCCTCATTCCTGGGGGTGGGGGAGGGGGAGTGACCGGCTGTGTGGGGGAGGAAGTTTTCAACTTAACCCACGACAGTCTTAATTGGTGCCCAACGTGGGGCTCGAAGGGGTTGAGATAACGATGTTGCTGGCTGGAATGCTGTTTGTTATGCTCGCATACATGTTACCGGACATCTATAATTTATTGCCTTATTTACCCTATATGATGTTAGGCGGAATGTTTATGCGGTTTTCTGGCTCTGGGTGTTGGACCGGCATGAAAAGTATGTTATCGGTAATTAAGGGTCTTGCTATACTGTACGTTGTAACTCTGATAAGATCATCGGTGCTGGGACTGGCTCAGTCTTTGTATTCGGCGGTGCAGAGGGGGATGGTGATGTGGAGCTCGTTTATTAATTTTGAGCGTCACCTGGCGGATATCACCGCCAATTATACCGGTGACTTTTCATTCACAAAAGCTTACGTTGATTTTGATAATGCCGAACATCATTGGAATAATTTAACCGGTTTGATTGTCCTGCAAGGTCTCCTGAATATATGTTTAATTATCTATATATTCAAAATCAATCGGCCATTTAGGGGTGTATATCAATTTATTTCTCAGGTTATTGTGCTTGCCATCTCAACTCCCATGACAAGCACTATAGCTACTCAGACTACAACGGTATCAGTTGCCCCCGTAAGGAAAAGAAAATGTATACAAAAGTTAGAAGATGAAGAAGAGGAATCAGGGCCATCACAACAACCAAATGAGGAAGAGCAACCAGGACCATCAGAGCAACCAGACAAAGAAGAACAACCAGGGCCATCACAACGATTGGAGGAAGAGCAACCGAGGAAATGTGTGCGAAAGTCAGAACGCAGAGGAGAGGATGATGATGATGAAGAGCGACCAGGGCCATCACGAGAAATGAAGCGGGAGCGTTCTGTTTCGCCCCAGAGAAAATCTCAATGGAGGAGAAGTGACATAGAATCATAGAATCATAGAATCGTTAGGGCTGGAAGGGACCTTCAAAGGTCATCTAGTCCAACCCCCCTGCAAGGAACAGGGATATCTCCAACTAGATCAGGTTGCTCAGGGCCTCATCCAACCGGGCCTTGAACGTCTCCAGGGATGGAGCATCCACCACCTCTCTGGGCAACCTGTTCCAGTGTTCTACAACTCTCATGGTAAAAAATTTTTTCCTAATATCCAACCTGAATCTACCTCCCTCTATTTTAAAACCATTACCCCTTGTCCTATCACAACTGGCCCTCTTGAACAGCCTCTCCCCATCTTTCCTGTAGGCCCCCTTGAGGTACTGGAAGACCGCTATAAGGTCACCCCGGAGCCTCCTCTTCTCCAGGCTGAACAGCCCCAACTCTTTCAGCCTGTCCTCATAGGAAAGGTGCTCCAGCCCTCTTATCATCTTCGTGGCCCTCCTCTGGACCCTCTCCAACTGGTCCATGTCCTTCTTATGTTGGGGACTCCAGAACTGGACGCAATACTCCAAGTGAGGTCTCACGAGGGCAGAGTAGAGGGGGAGAATCACCTCCCTTGACCTGCTGGCCACGCTCCTCTTGATGCAGCCCAGGACGCGGTTGGCCTTCTGGGCCGCAAGAGCACATTGCCGGCTCATATTGAGCTTCTCGTCCACCAGTACTCCCAAGTCCTTCTCCTCAGGGCTGCTCACGATCCATTCTCCGCCCAGTCTGTATTTGTGCCTGGGATTGCCATGACCCAGATGTAGGACCTTGCACTTGGCCTGGTTAAACTTCATGAGGTTGGTACGGGCCCACCTCTCCAGCCTGTCGAGGTCCCTCTGGATGGCATCCCTCCCTTCCAGCGTGTCGACGGCACCACACAGCTTGGTGTCATCGGCGAACTTGCTGAGGGTGCACTCCATGCCACTGTCCACGTCACCGACAAAGATGTTGAAGAGGGCCGGGCCCAACACGGACCCCTGAGGGACGCCACTCATCATAGATGAGACGATAACCACCAGATCTCTAAAAATGAGCGAGCTGCGAGATATTCGAAAAGATTATGGCCGTCTTAAAGGTGAGCCCATTGTCTCTTGGTTGCTCAGATGCTGGGACATGGGAGCCAATAGTCTGGAGTTAGATGGTAATGAAGCTAGGCAGCTGGGAGCCCTTGCCATGGATGGAGGCATTGATAAAGCAATTGGAAGGCAGACACAAGTCCGCAGCCTCTGGAGACGGCTCCTGGCAGCTATAAAGGAAAGGTACCCCTACAAGGACGAGGTGCCATGTAATGTAAGCAAGTGGACCAACATAGAAAAAGCTATTCAGTATCTGAGAGAACTGGCTGTGCGAGAGTTGATTTATCTTGACTCGAGAAGTGGACCAAGACTCGAAGATCCAGATGACGTCCGGTGCACACGACCAATGTGGCAGAAGATTATACGGAGTGCGCCAGCAGCATATTCCACCTCATTGGCAATAATGGACTTCGGGGACGATGATACACCACTATCCGTAGGTAATCTGGTCACCTACCTCCAACGATATGATGATAACACTTCTATACGAACCTGTGTTGCGGCTGTGGAAAAGCTGTCTGAGGAGGTCCGAGAATTAAGAGAAAAAGTAGATTTCCCACCAACCAACAAAAAGGAAGCACAAGCTTTCTTAGGCATTGTGGGTTTCTGGCGAATGCATATTCCCGACTACAGCCAGATTGTAAAACCCCTCTATCAAATAACCCGAAAGAAGAATAATTTTGAATGGGGCCCAGAGCAAAAACAAGCCTTTGAACAAATTAAACAAGAAATAGTCCATGCGGTAGCCCTGGGACCAGTCCGGACAGGACAAGATGTCAAAAACGTGCTCTACACTGCAGGCGGGGAGAATGGTCCCACCTGGAGTCTCTGGCAAAAAGCGCCAGGGGAGACGCGGGGTCGACCTCTTGGGTTTTGGAGTCGAGGATACAAAGGATCCGAAACCAACTATACTCCAACTGAAAAAGAGATATTGGCAGCATATGAAGGAGTCCGAGCTGCTTCTGAAGTGATTGGTACGGAAGCACATTTGCTCCTGGCACCCCGTTTGCCAGTGCTCGGCTGGATGTTCAAAGGGAGCGTCCCGTCTACACACCACGCAACTGATGCCACATGGAGAAAGTGGATTGCGCTGATCACACAAAGAGCTCGGATAGGAAACCTCAATCGCCCAGGAATTTTGGAAGTGATCACTAACTGGGCTGAAGGTAAAGACTTTGGAATGTCACCAGAGGAGGAGGAGGTGACACGTGCTGAGGAGGCTCCACCTTATAATGAACTATCAGACAATGAGAAGAAATACGCTCTGTTTACCAACGGATCCTGTCACCTTGTAGGAAAACATCGAAAATGGAAAGCTGCTGTATGGAGTCCTACTCGACGGGTCGCAGAAGCTACCGAAGGAGAAGGCGAATCAAGTCAGTTCGCAGAGGTGAAAGCTATCCAACTGGCTTTAGACATCACTGAACGAGAAAAGTGGCCAATGCTCTATCTCTATACCGACTCTTGGATGGTAGCAAATGCCCTGTGGGGATGGCTACGGCAATGGAAGCGGAGCAGCTGGCAACGCAGAGGTAAACCCATCTGGGCTGCCCCGTTGTGGAAAGACATTGCTGCTTGAGTAGAGAAGCTGATTGTAAAAGTACGACATGTAGATGCCCATGTACCCAAGAGTCAGGCCACAGAAGAACATCAAAACAATCAACAGGTGGATCAGGCCGCCAAGATTAAAGTGGCTCAGGTGGATCTGGACTGGCAACATAAAGGTGAAAAATTTCTAGCTCTTTGGGCCCATGATGCCTCAGGCCATCAAGGAAGGGACGCCACATACAAATGGGCTCGTGATTGAGGGGTGGACCTAACTATGGACACCATTGCAGAGGTGATCCATGAATGTGAAACGTGTGCTGCAATCAAGCAAGCCAAGCGGTTGAAACCTCTTTGGCATGGAGGGCGTTGGTTGAAATATCAATATGGAGAGGCTTGGCAAATTGACTATGTCACACTTCCACAAACTCGCAGTGGCAAGCGTTACGTGCTTACAATGGTGGAAGCGACCACTGGAAGGCTGGAAACCTATGCTGTGCCCCATGCCACCGCCCGGAACACTATCTTGGGCCTTGAAAAGCAAGTCTTGTGGCAGCATGGCACCCCAGAAAGAATTGAGTCAGACAACGGGACTCATTTCCCTAACAATCTTATAGACACCTGGGCCAAAGAGCATGGCATCGAGTGGGTATATCACATCCCCTATCATGCACCAGCTTCTGGGAAGATTGAACGATATAATGGATTGCTAAAAACCACACTGAAAGCAATGGGTGGTGGAACCTTCAAACATTGGGATACGCATTTAGCAAGAGCCACCTGGTTAGTCAACACTAGAGGATCTGCCAATCGAGCTGGTCCTGCGCAATCAGAACTTCTACGTACTGTAGAAGGAGATAAAGTCCCTGTAGTGCACATGAGGAATATACTCGGGAAGACAGTTTGGGTTATTCCTGCCTTGGGTAAAGGTAAACCCATTTGTGGGATTGTTTTTTCTCAGGGACCTGGGTGCACTTGGTGGGTGATGCAGAAGGACGGGGAAGTCCGATGTGTACCTCAAGGGGATTTGATGTTGGGTGAAAATAGATGATAAAATGAATTGAACTGTGTGATATTAATTGCTGAATAACCCTGTCCCTGCATACCATCATTGCTATGGTTGTCACATTGTACTAATGTCATTATATTAAGAATCATCCAGGTTAATGAAGAATGAACTTCGTCAAAATCGGAACTGATTCCAAACACCCAGCAACTTCTTCGAGATCAACATCTTCAACCTGCAGACAGCGGCCGGATGCACCAACTACGAGCTCCAGGTGCCACACGCAACAAAGACTACATGTCATCCGTTCTACCTGTTGCTCACCAGCCTGGGCTGCGGCACCAGGGACGCTGTTGCATCTTCCACAGCCAGGAGGAAATGGCCTGCCTCTTGTGGGCAGGATAGGTACCTTGAGTTGAGTAGTTAATTAGTAGTTCATTAGCTCAACTCAGTCCAGCTGGATAAGAATGATTAGTGCCATAATTCCCCCTTTTTGTTTTACCATTTTTGTTTTCAGTTTTCACAAAGGCTTTAAGGTGAGCAGAGACCCGGCCCATTCATCCAACTCCAGCACGCTTCCCTTCCGCGAATACCACGTCGGGGCTTGCGGCTTTACCTTCTTCTCCGAAGGACTCTCGCTCGAGCTCCCGGCTCCGGCGCTGGCTCCGGCTCTTTTGGCTCGGGCTCTCGGCTCGGCGAGGGAGTCGGGGCTTTCCAGGGTCTCATCGATGTATCACGTCGGGGTCACCAGTTGTTGCTCACCAGCCTGGGCTGCGGCACCAGGGACGCTGTTGCATCTTCCGCAGCCAGGAGGAAATGGCCTGCCTCTTGTGGGCAGGATAGGTACCTTGAGTTGAGTAGTTAATTAGTTCATTAGTAGTTCATTATCTCAACTCAGTCCAGCTGGATAAGAATGATTGGTGCCATACTACCGACTGAGCAAATTCCACGTCATCTTTCCTGCCCTGAGAGACTGCTGCAACAGATGAAGACACATTTTGGAGGGATGACCCATGGCTAAGGGAATAGTATGTATGTAAGGTTTGAGCATGACATGCATGGTATGGAATAAGGGGTGGATACTGTCCTAGTTTTAGCTAGGACATTTTTTTTTTTAACAGCTAGAAGAGCTCTGTGTTTTGGTTTTACTCAGAGGCTCACTCTGAGAAGAACGCTGATAGCAAGCTGCCAAGGACTTTTCAGTGTGCCGGAGTGCAGAAACATGGCAGGATAAGGGGGGAGCATAGTTGGGACAAGGGGGACACGATTCCTGTGGAGGAGTTCCTCTCCGAGACTGGCCATAACATTCTCTCAGGTATGGACAATCCCTGCTTGGGCCCCAGAGCGCAAGGTTACCAACTAGATTACTTTTGTCCTTCAAGTTAATACAATGGCCTTAAAAGGAAATGTAGACTGATAGCCTGCCAAGATGCACGCCTCCTGGATGCCTCTCCGATGACCGCAATGAGGAGACTAAAGGGATGAGCTTATTACCTGTGTTCTGCTAGCGCTGCCCTATCACTATAGCCCACGAGAGTGTGTTTACGCTAAGCAAGCCAATTGTAGAATGTAGTCGTGTCACGCCATATTCTGCTATATAACCTGTGTGTTGTTTGTAATAAATGGAGCATGATTTTCTAACCATATTGGTGTATGGTCATGACTCTGGGCCGTCCACAGAAGGGCTCCTGCAACAGATTCCCCTTGTGATTTGTGTGGAACTTAAGACTGAGGGCCAAACTGGCCAATTAGTATTCCATATCATGCAGCGTCATGCCCAGTATAAAAGCGAGGGTCAGCTGGGAGGAAGGGCTTTTGCGCTTTTGCTCTTTTGCACTTTTGCTCTTTTGCACTTGCTGCGCTGTTGCTCTGCTGTTTTTCTTTCTCTCTCTCTCTCTTTCTCTCTCTCTCTGCCCCTCTCTATTTCGGGGCCTCGCGTTCGTCCGGGATTTGCAGTTTTCGGGACGAGACGGGCTTCGCATACGAGGGGGTGGTGAGCACCTATCTTGTGTATTAAATCATCTGTATTAAAATCATTCTTATCTCAACCCACGGGTTTCCCGTTTATCCTTTAATTCTCTCCCTCATTCCTGGGGGTGGGGGAGGGGGAGTGACCGGCTGTGTGGGGGAGGAAGTTTTCAACTTAACCCACGACAATACCAAATACACTGGGGACGAAACCAACAAAATACACCCGGGACAAAATACCAAATACACCGGGGACAAAACCAACAGAATACACCCAGGACAGAAAACATCACTCAGCATAGACTGAGGCAGAGAATCTTACCCACGAGGCGTCCTAATGTAGGGGGGGTGGAGAGGGGAGCGAATTCCTCAATCGGTCCATTGGTATGGCATCGAGTCTTCTCCTATCCCCCTTTTGGGGTCGAAATTTGGGGCATATTTGTACCCAAGATCTACATTACGCCATGCGTGTGGGGATGACTGTAGACAAGCTTATTGCTCCTGTTAATGGCACAAAGTCCATCAATTTCCACCATGCACGGGTGGAGGTAACAGCTCGTTTTGTCCAGGGTGGAAAAATGGAGGAATGAGACCACCGGGCCTCCACCCAGTTTCACACTCCTCCCAGACATTAACATCAGATATGGATCTAGTGATAGTTGTTCCCTTGCCCTGTTATCGACAAAGAGCTCGCAGGCATCCTGCTGCAGGCATGGACATGTCTTACGTGACTTGGACTTTGTGCAGGGACTGCACTCTTCTACAATCCCACCCCGTGGCTACAGTCATACTCACGCGCTTAAATTTAGATCTCAAAATAAGGTATCAATACCTGGGACATCGATCGGATTCTCTTCCTCCACCCCCAGAGGAGTATAATCAGTGAGCTGCATCATTCGTATATGAACGGCTTTCATTATGGTTGACTTTACACATGGTATTGCTATGCTTATAACAATTACAATTATTACAAACATTATTATGTATTGTGCTAGACTCTGGATCCAACCAGTGACGCTAAACCCAAACCAACTGAACACTTTTGTGAGCCAGCTACTATTCATTGATTCTCGGAGTTCACGAGTGTCTTTTGCTACCTGTTGTATCCTCTCCAACTGAATATTGAGGTCTTGTGTCACGTTAGGTATGTAAACGCAGCAGTCTGTGCTGGAGAGGTTTAGGTAGCCGCAAAGTCCGTTGTCATGCAGCAGCATCAAGTCCAGGGCCAAGCAATTCTGGAGAGCCATTTGGGACGTAGCTTGTAACTGAGTATTGAGCAACTGCAGGCTGGTGTTGGTAGCGTTGGCCAATTTCTCTACCTGGTAGGCTAAATTACTCATCCACAACCGTGTTCGTACAGTAGCGGATGCAAATCCCCACATTCCCTCCATTCCCCAGGCAATGCGGGTTGCTGCTCCTGGATCCTGCCATCCATCCACATGTCCTCCCAACGTAATTCTCGCTCTCTTAGTGCGGGCCACCCAGTGTGGTTGGATGGGCATCCGTTTCCATCTGGGGCAGAGTGTTGGGAGGCCCAGGGTACACTGGAGATCAGGCAGTCCAGCCCATAAGGAGGTATACATGTTACCATCATTACAGGCCCAGATCAAACCAGCCGGAGCATCTCCAGAGGCAATGCGGCAGTCATTACGGGGTGCAAAATTTGCACTCACCAACTCATATGCTATGCTGTGATTCCGGCATAGACAGCCCATTTTTAGAGTGATGCACACTGGCCAATAGTACTTTACCCAAGCATATTGTCTCCAGTTAGAACAATCGATCACATTTTGGCAGGACCATAATGCTGACTGGCTTGATGCTGGTGCAAAAGAAAATCCCTGATCAAATGGCGTAAAACCCCGAGGGCCATTATTGGCTCCAAACCAGGAATAGTCATAATTATTGTTCTTGGCGGGACAATCTCGGCCTTTATTCCACTGTATACACCAGGACGTATTTATAGGTTGATTGTATTGCAGGACATTGGTTGCTCGCCCCCAGGGACGTAAATCTGTTGTACCCCACATAATCTGGGAGCAGGGGAAGGTCACATTATTGTCTCTGTAATAGGTACATTTTGTTCTACTAATGGTAGAGAAATTAAACGGTGTGCTAAATTGCACAGCCACTCGTTTTTGGTTTGAGGAATATGGATTGACTACATGGAGGGTATCACTTTTACTCCACAGTCTCAGCAGACTCCCTGCGATGTCTACAGGAAGCACTCCCATAGGAAGGGGGTCATCTACAGATTTGGGGAGAGGCAAGCAAGCAGTCACACCGGTTTCATTGAGGGCATCTGCAAATCCCTTTATCAGAGTTAGAACCAAGTTGTCACCCAAACCATGGGTAGAATGATCAAGCGAGCTTCGCTTTTCTTTATCACGAATACCTTCTTGGTTCAGGTAGGGTGCCACTTGCTCCCACAACACATATAAACATATTAAACCAAAACATATTTTACTAATACAAGCTACAGATATCATGTTCACTAATCCTAATCGCAATCAACTACAATCACTACTTTGGTTGAACGGGTAAGCCGATACCTTTGCCTGTGACAGGAGGTGTCTTTTACATAATACAGAATAGAATCATGCTGTACGTAAGGCTGGCAATCTGTGTGGAGACTTGTAGCCGACGAATCTCCTAGTCTCAGGTGTAGCTTTCCGATGTTCGGGGCAGGGGCGAGGTGTCCTTAATCTGAGGAGAGAACAGAGAAGAATCACTCAGCCTTTGTTTGGCTGGCAGGCATCAGGTTAGTAAAAAGGCACTATCCACCTGGTATTAATCCTGTGGATTTTCCCAGAATTATCTTTTGCTTCCCAGGCATATAGATTCTTTGGTGTTGTCAACACCATAGCTACCATCCCAATCTGGGGTAGCTTGACCAATACAGGTTGTCCTGCGTGGAAACCAGTAGGGTATTTCCCTGGTTTCTCCTGCACCTGTGGTGCTATGGCTGTGGTCGTGGCACAGAAAGCTCTCATCTTAGGACAGCCACTCCCACTCCATCTGTTGTTCAACTGATAGATGGCATTAGCAAGTCGAAGGTGCCATCCAGTATCAGTGGTTTTAGCAAATCGCTTGACTAAGCCATTTGTCCGCTCAACGATGCCGTAGGCTTGGGGATAATATGGGGTGTGGAATATCCACCTAATACCTTCTTCCTTTGCCCATTCCTGTACCACGGTAGCAGTAAAGTGGGATCCATTATCACTCTGGATCTCCTCAGGGAGGAGAAGTGTACTAAACCATCCCTTCAGACCATGGACTGTATTCTCCCCATTGGCAGCTGTGACAGCTGTAGCCATGGTGATTCCTGAAACAACATCTACTCCTACCAGGATATACCTTTTTCCCCCTGAAGGCCGCAGAGGACCTATATAATCTATTTGCCAAGTGTGCCACAGCATCTTCCCTTCCCGAATGTGCAAGGGAGGTGCTTTTCCTGGGTGGTCTTTATTAAGCCGCAGTCGACAGTTGGAACAGGCAGTCACCACTTGTTCACATAATTTACTGGAAACAGGCCATCCTCGGGCTATACCTTCCCGATATAGGTCAGCTCGTCCCGTGTGACCTCATTTTATGTGTAGCCATTCAAGCAAACGTTCCCATTCGTGGTCATCATTTATGATATTCACTTGCTGCAATCGAGTAAGGCTATCAACCTGTTGATTGAACTGGGCTGCCATGGATGGCGATTGATCATGTCCTTTTACCCAACCGACATGTAGTGTTCGCTGTTCTCCTATCTCTAATAACTGCTTCCAGCTGTCAGTTTGCCAGACTGGGACCCTGTTCACTTGCCAGTCGTTTGCAGCCCAGTGACCTATCCACTCTGTAGCTCCTTTAAAGACAGCATATGAATCAGTGTAGATATGATTAGCACCATGCTGTGCTGCTAGCAGGACTGCTCTCAGTTCCCCTACCTGTGCACTTCCTTTGCCTAGTTCACTCAGTCTTTCTCCTGTAGCCACGTTCAGGGCCACAGCCTTATAATGCCACTCATTATTCTGTCGGTGTGATGATGCATCTGTGAACCATACCCCCTTGAGGTCACTACCCTCTGTTAGGAGAGGGGCCTCCTTGATGGGAGATGGTTTGCTGGGCGGGGCCTGGAATAACACATTACTATCTATATCCTTTTGCAATTTGGATACTTTGGTACTGCCCTCCTTGATGGGCATGATTTCATTAATGCTTTCCAAATAGGCAAACCATTTGTGGACTGTTGGCTTTTGAGCAATGCCGGCAGGGGGCGCTGCACCTTTGCGAACTACCTCTAACAGACGGAAGGGTCCTCGAATTATGACGCTTTGTTCTTTTCTGAGCCGTTCTACCTGGTTTACTGCACGTACCAGTGATAACAAACCCTTTTCAAGGTCTGAATACCTGATTTCAGTATCATTGAAGGAACGAGAGCTAAATTCTAGAGGTCTCTCTGGTCCTTCTGGTCCCCGTTGCCATAAATTGCAGTGGGAGCCGTGTTCACTGAACCCCCACTCTACATGGATGGGATCCGTTGGGTGGACAGGACCTAATTGTTGGAAAAGTCTTAGCTCTTCAACCAGTGAATCTAATGCAATCTCATGTTGTTCAGCCCATTCCCATGATCTACCTCTTTTGACCAGGTTGTACAAAGGACGGGCAATAATAGAGAAGCCAGGGATGTGCTTGCGCCAATAGCTTAAAATCCCGAGGACCTGTTGTAGTTCCTTTTTGCTAGTTGGTTTCTGTCCTTGTTCTATTTTCTCCAAGGTGTCCAGGGGAACGGAGGCTGCTCCTTTAAACCACCAGACACCCAGGAATTTTACCTCCTGTGCCGGTCCCTGGTGCTTGGAAGGTGGAATGTCTAGTCCTAACGCTGTTAATTTCTCTTGTAGATGTTCCATGGCTTGTCGGACCTGTTCCGGCTCCTCCCCCCCATCAGTATATCATCAATGTATTGATATATTGTAATGCCTGGAGGGTTAGGAATTTCTGATAAGACCTTCGCTAGGGCGTTGTGGGCAATGGTGGGGGAGTGTTTATATCCCTGAGGCAATCTGTTAAAAGTGTATTGTATTCCCTTCCATGTGAAGGCAAACTGGTCTTTATCATTTTCACGTAGCGGGATCATAAAGAACATGTCTTTAATGTCAAGGGTCGCCATCCAGGGATAAGACGCTCCCTGGATTTGGGTTACCAACTCTGCCATGCTCGGCACCGCTGCTGTTAATGGGGCCGTGTTGGCGTTCAGTCGTCTATAATTGACTGTAAGTCGCCACTGTCCGTCTGGCTTTTTTACTGGCCACACCGGCGAGTTATAGGGAGAATGTGTACGGGTGATGATGCCTCGTTTCTCCAAGTCAGCGACCACCCCGTCAATTCCCGAATGTGTAGCCGCAGGCAAGGGGTATTGTTTCACATTAGTGGTTTTGGAGGCGGGCAGAGGTATAGCTACTTCCAGCAAATTTTAGGTCTGTCCTGCCTGGCAAAACTCCATACCGACCCATCCGGGAGTTTCCACACCTTACCATACAATAGGTCAAATCCCAATATGTTATTTTTTGCAGCTCCTACCAAAACATCGGCTCGGGTTCGTGTCTTTTCCCCCGGGAGCCACAAGGTAATTTTTGCCAGGGGGCATTTCTTTATGACCCCGTCTATTCCTGTATAGTTTATCTTGCGGCGGCTTGGTTCTACATTTAGATGTTTTGCGGTTTCCTTGGTAATTACTGACATTTGAGCACCCGTATCGATAAGAAAGTCTGTATAAATTTTTCTAGGACCAATCGGGATGCTAATAATTGGTTCGTGCCGTTTAGTCGTGAGCCATTGTATAGCCAGGACGCCCCGGAGAGGGTGACTCACAGCCCTCCCCGGGGGTGGGAGTTTTTTTCCGGTGAGCCATTTAGAGTGATTAAGTCCTGGGAAGGGGCAGCGGGTACCGCTCTCCCTGGCACAGGCTTCGCCCAACTGGTCTGTCTGTTTTTTGTTCTAAACTCCGCTCCGCCAGCTCCACCAATGCCCGGAGGTCGGAGGTGGCCATGCCATGGATAAGCTGGCGCGTTACGCCCAGAGCTAAAGCTTTGCGCCATAAGGTATTTCGTTCAGAGTTAAATCGGGGCTTAGACTCCGAATTGTCTGTGCTAGCATGAATTTGGCGGATTCGCCGGAGGGGGTCCGGGGGAACGGAGGTTATCTCGACCCACCCCATGCGGCACCCGTAATTAACCACTTCCTGAACAAACTCAATCCAAGTAGGTATATGAGTTTGTTCTCTAGGTGGTTGCGCCGCTGCTGCCGCGGCATTCATGGTGCGGTTCAGTGTTATGTGGTCCTGGGCTTCCGCTACATATGTTTTGAAGCTATCGGGGAGACCGCGAATAAAAGGAGTTAATCGCTCAGGGTCGATGGGAGCCGCCATCGGGGAGCGCCTGGTTAAATCTCTATCATACATGGCCTGTATGCACGCCGCCTTTTGCACAGAAGCTGTCAAATCCGAAAAAACCCTCCGTTTTAATGACAACTGGCTCCCCTCTCTCCCTTGAGTTTATGCCTCCGGCCCAATAAGTGACCCTGGCAGTTAGCGAGTAATTATGGCTACCCGGGGTGGTAGTCAAAAATACACTGGGTCCCCAATATCCTTCTGCTTCCTCTTCGCTTAACATGATCTTGTCCCCGCCCGTAAGGGACACTCGCCAAACATATTCCGTCTCTGATTCTCACGAACGCCTGGAAAACTTTTCTTGTAATTTCTCCAGCTCGACTGGTGACCAGGGAATTGTTCGTGTGACGGTATTACCGTTCCCGTCTCCGTCACCGGCAGTTTCCATTTTAATTAGCGGTCTGACTTGAACCGGTTCCGGGGCAGAGTCAGATTTCGCTTCGGTATCACTACCGTCACACCAACCATCCTCCTCTCACATCTCGGGGTACTGAGGGTGCACCGCGGTACGGCGATGTTGGATTGAATGGGGAGATGGCATCCTTCCCATTCGGTCCAGCAATTTATCCAGCCTCGCCTGCAACCACTTTTCCCTTTCGACCCCTACAGCCAACAGTTTTTCTAATAGTACGTTTTTACTCAGAAGTTCTCTCACAAGTTCCTCTAATGTCTCATTTACACTTAAAAGCTAACACGGCTCTCGGTGTCTCCTTTTCAAAGGCTAATGACGCCTTCAGCACCTCATTCTCTGATTTCAAAACCTGTACTCCACATCCCTAATTCTAGGCGCCTGGAAACTTTTAATTTCCTTTTGGGCACAAGACAAACACGCTCCCAAAACCGCACACACAACTCCTTTACCCTTTCCGATTTTGAGCCCCCTTTGGCTCTTGCACTGTTTTATCCGCTCCACAACCTTTTCCTCATCCTGCCAAAACTTCTGGGCCCACTCCATCCCCGCCGGGGATGGCGCACAATTGTGCTCCTGCAGGAGTTTATCCATGGCAATATCCTGCCGACTACGCCAATTTAAAAATGTTGCGAATAGAGGGGAAACGAAACCGGTCCTGGGGCCGACTCCAAATATGTAAGACAAGCAAAATCGGGAGGGGGGCACGAACAAGGACGGTTTATTTACAAGAGCAACATTTACAGGTTCTTTTTTTGATATTGCCTTTGATAAATGAACTGCAGAGCTACGGCTCACAGCCGGTCTGTTGCAGCCCAGTTACGTGGCAGAATAAGCCCGTTAATGCACAAACTGCATTAGCAAGCAAAACACACCCGGGACAAAATACCAAATACACCGGGGACGAAACCAACAAAATACACCCGGGACAAAATACCAAATACACCGGGGACGAAACCAACAGAATTCACCCGGGACAGAAAATATCACTCAGCATAGACTGAGGCAGAGAATCTTACCCACGAGGCGTCCTAACGTGGGGGGGGTGGAGAGGGGAGCGAATTCCTCAATCAGTCCTTCAGTATGGCATCGAGTCTTCTCCTATCCCCCTTTTGGGGTCGAAATTTGGGGCATATTTGTACCCAAGATCTACATTACGTCATGCGTGTGGGGATGACTGTAGACAAGCTTATCGCTCCTGTTAATGGCACAAAGTCCATCAATTTCCACCATGCACGGGTGGAGGTAACAGCTCGTTTTGTCCAGGGTGGAAAAATGGAGGAATGAGACCACCGGGCCTCCACCCAGTTTCACACTCCTCCCAGACATTAACACCAGATATGGATCTAGTGATAGTTGTTCCCTTGCCCTGTTATCGACAAAGAGCTCGCAGGCATCCTGCTGCAGGCATGGACATGTTTTACGTGACTTGGACTTTGTGCAGGGACTGCGCTCTTCGGCAACAATGGACTGCTAAAAACAACACTGAGAACAATGGATGGTGAAACTTTCAAACATTGTGACACTCATTTATCAAAGGCCACCTGGCTCTTTAACACTAGCGGTTCTGCCAATCAACCTGGCCCTGCCCAATCAAAACTCCCACGTACTGTAGAAGGGGATAAAGTCCCCGTAGTGCGCATGAAGAATATTTTAGGGAAGACAGTCTGGATTAGTCCTGCCTCAGGCAAAGGCAAATCAACTCATGGGATTGTTTTTGCCCAAGGACCTGGGTGCACTTGGTGTGCGATGCAAAAGGATGGGGAAATCCAATGCGTACCCCAAGAGGATTTGATTTTGGGAGAGAATAGCTAGTAAATTAAATTGTATTATGCTAGTCGTTAAATAACCCTTTTACTCTATGTCATCATTACTACTGTTGCTGTATGATTATATCAATGGTATTACAATAAGAATCACACAGATGAGTGAAGGATGGATTTTGATGAAACCGAGCAAAGCGCAGCAATGATGGAGGTAGAATGGGCTTTGGCAACTGGTGTCCAGCAACTTCCCTGAGACTTATACCTTCAATCCAGGGACACGGATCATGCCAGATACACCATCTGCGAGCTCCGGATGCAGTGTGCAAAAACCTTAACACCACACACCATCTCTCCTGACCTAAAAGACTGTTGTGACAGATGGAGCCTTGAAGTCATGGATTAAATGAACTCAACGGACACGTTAGAGGGATGACCCATAGACTAAGGGGATGATATCTACATATATATATATATATATAAAAGACAGGAGCAGCAGTGGTGATTAATTGGAAAATATATGGTCTGAGCATGACGCAAATGGTATAGAATAAGGGGTGGATAATGTCCTGGGTTTGGCTGGGATAGAGTTAACCTTTCACAGGAAAAGTGGGCGGGGGGACAGCTCAGGCAACTGCCCAGAATTAGTCATAGGGCTATTCAATACCATATGCATCATGCCCTGAGACCATAAATTGAGGGAACTAGCTGAGGGAGAGGCGCTCTCGCATCTTCTCAGATTGTGAGTGGGCTGGGCTGCGTGGGGACTCCGACTTCCAGGTTCTGCAGTTGGCATGGTGAGCATTCGTACTGCTCCTTTTGTAATGCTCTCTTTTTATTAATATTATCTTTGTTATTACTCTTCTCTTTTTTTTTTTTTTTTTACTGTTCTATTAAGCCGTCCTTTTTCTAATCCATGCGCTTTACTCTGTTTCTTCTGATTTTTTCCTACCATTCCGCTGAGGGGGAGGAGTGAGTGAGCAGCAGCATGGTTGCTTAGCTACTGGCTGGGCTAAACCATGATACATGTTAAATATGACAAAAAAAAAAAGCATGCTAATTAGCATAGCTAACAACCTAAGTTATAATATCATAACAAGAAAAACAATAAACAAGAAAACCAAGAAAAAATCATCTTAATCTAGAGAAAAATCTATGAAATGTAACTTCAGTTTTATTTTCCTTGTGCAGATATATTCTTGTTTAGGTTAAGCAAAAAGCTAAGAGCCACTGTTTTTCATTTCAGCAAATTATGTATCCACTTCAGACATTCATTCTATCAGTTTGAACAATAGAAATAAAATCATGATCAGCGGCTAGTGTAGATAAAAATGTGGCTGAGTAGTGAAGAGCAAGATTGTTTCTACTGTGATGATGAATAATTTAAGCAATGCTATTGATATCCCTGTGAAGAAAGCTGGCAGATTCTTAGCCTAGAGCAAATAAGAACAAATATGATGTCTTTGTTTATTTTAAAAAGTAATTTTAGTCACAATAATTGCTGTCAATTTTAACAATACTTTGGTAATACATATGAGCAGAATTTGAATAAAAGCATGCACTTTTAGAAACACCTCTATTATTCCATGCAGATAAGCTAGTGCAGACCTCAATTTATGCCTTAATTTTAAATTTGCATCCCTCTGTTGAGGACAT
Source organism: Tauraco erythrolophus (assembly GCF_009769465.1). Classification (NCBI taxonomy): domain Eukaryota; kingdom Metazoa; phylum Chordata; class Aves; order Musophagiformes; family Musophagidae; genus Tauraco; species Tauraco erythrolophus. Next base: position 17,080,267 of record NC_141497.1, read on the forward strand.
TTGATTTTCCCTGCATTGAACTTAGACAGAAAGTGAAGAGTCCCTAGACTTTACAAAAGCAAATCTGAAATTACTGTGGCTATTTTTACTCATTAAAAAGCTTCTTCTTAACATAAATTAAAAAGATGATGATCCGAGGGCTGGAACACCTCTGCTATGAAGACAGGCTGAGAGAGTTGGGGCTGTTCAGCCTGGAGAAGAGAAGGCTACAGGGTGATCTTATTGCAGCCTTCCAGTACTTAAAGGGGGCCTAAAGGAAAGCTGGAGAGGGACTTTTTACAAGGGTGTGTAGTGATAAGACAAGGGGCAATGGATTCAAACTGAAAGAGGGCAGATTTAGGTTAGATATAAGAAAGAAATTCTTTACATTGAGGGTGGTGAGGTACTGGAACAGGTTGCCCAGAGAAGTTGTGGATGCCCCATCCCTGGAAGTGTTCAAGGCCAGGTTGGATGAGGCTTTGGGCAACCTGGTGTAGTGGAGGGTTTCCCTGCCCATGGTAGGGGGGTTGGAACTAGATGATCTTTGAGGTCCCTTCCAACCCTAACCATTCTATGATTCTATGATTCTCCAGCAATGCCATGGGAGGTACATCTAGTAAACCCAGTTATACATTCAGTTATTAATTCTAAATGGTTTTAAGGGCTCTACGATTCTGACTCCAAAGGAGACTTTAAATTTAGTCTCTGCTCATAGAAGGAACAGGTTGATGGCTGATATCTCTGTCATTATTTCCATTAGAAGGATCATTTGATGGATGATCTCCATTCTGGCCATCGTTCGAACATTGCCTGTTGTGCTTCTGGTGCTGCAGGTCAGGGCGAACGCATCTTGCAGGTAGCCATCATACCCCAGTATCTGTGGAAACGCAAGCATACCCACGACCCCAAGCAATAAGCTCATATGGGCCTTCCCACATCTTAGTGAGTAGGTCTCGTACCCAGACTTTCACTTGGGGCAGGTGCGTCTCGCCTGAAGACTGCAATGAAAGAAAGTGATTCAGAATAACAGGATTATTTGAATTTAGTGGTACCGTAAGATGGTTAATTGTATATAATGCTTTTTCTAGTCGACTCTGTGAGGTTTCTCCATGCATTCCCCCTTTTTGTTTCTCTAAAACACGCTTCAGCATGCCATGAGCGCATTCAACAATGGCTTCGCCAGTAGGAGAAAGAGGAATATCCAAGGTATGATTTACACCCCATAGGTGTAAAAACCACCACATCTTCTGAGAGACATAGGCCAGGCCATTATCAGTTTTCACAGAAAAAGGCACGCCCAAGATGGCGAAGGCGAGTTTCCAATGGGCAATGACATCACGACCTTTCTCCCCAGTATGAGCAGATGCCCACATAGCTGAGGAGAAAGTGTCAATAGACACGTGCACATACTTAAACCTGCCAAATTCAGGAGCATGCGTTACATCCGTCTGCCAAAGCTGCAAGGCTTTTAGGCCTCTGGGGTTTACCCCTGATGGCAGATGCGCAGCGAGTCCGTGACAGTCAGCACAAGCGCTGACAATGTCCCGAGCCTCAGTGGGCGTTAAGTGGAACTGTTTCTGCAGGGTATGCGCACTTTGATGGAAGAAACTATGCGATGCCTTGGCTTGTGCGATCTTATCGGGCTGAGGCGCTACCCATGCAGGGTTAGCTAGCATGTCAGCCCTGGCATTGCCTTCTGTTATAAAACCTAACAAATTAGTATGACTACAGATATGCAGAATATAATACGGGTGAACTCGAGCTTGAATTGCACACCATAAAGTTTTTAATAGAAAAAACAGAGCCGCATTATTTACTTCTTTTAGAAGCAAACAATCTAAGCATTGCGTTATATCTGCTACATAAGTGGAATCGGTGACTAAATTCAAAGGTACCTGAGAGAACCATTGAAAAGCCATGGCAACAGCCCTTAGTTCAACCAACTGGGCTGAGCCTGACTCATGGCCTTCCAGCACCTGCCACTCAGATTCCTCCTTCCAGGTAAAAATAGCTTTCTCAGTTTTCCCAGACCCATCAGTGAAGACAGTGGGTCCTTGCACTGGCACTCGGTTATTTTTTAGCCAGAAGGTAAAGCTTGTCCATTTTGCCAATTGCAGCAATTTATGGCTAGGCAGATGGTATGCAATTTGTCCTGAGAAGTTATCCAGTGCACTTTGCAGAGGAGCACTGTTAGTAAGGCTCCACTCAAAGTGTTTCTGCTGTACTGGAAGAACAATTGTTGCAGGATCTGCTGCCACCAATTGTAGACAGCGCTGATGGCATTTGATTATCAGACAAGCAATCAATTCAAATAATGTAGATGTTGTCTTTTTTGGCTGATGTGGCAAAAAGATCCATTCCAGAATATGCAAGGGGTCAGACCACTGTTTATTCCACTGGCCAATGATACCTGTAGGATGAAAATCTGGAGTGGTAATAAAAACAGTGATATCAATGGAGGGATCCACTCAATAAACCTGACAGGCAGAAATGGTCTGTTGAACCTCCTCCAGTGCTCGTTGTGCTTCAGGAGTCAATTTCCAAGGTGAACTCAACTCAGGGTCCCCTTTTAAAATATTAAAAAGCGGGGAAAGTTGCACCGTGGTTAGCCCTAGATAAGGACGTAACCAATTGATGATACCCAGCAATTTCTGAGCATCATTCAAGGTCTTAATAGAACCCGAGAATTGCACCTCTTGGTGTTGTATAGTTTGGTCCAGAATTTTGACTCCTAAATATCTCCAAGGAGGATGCTGTTGAACTTTCTCCGGAGCCACCTGCAATCCATAAGAATGCAGAGCAGCAAGCAGCCAAGGCTGTATTCTCAGCAGCTCATCCTGGGTGGATGCTGCCACCAGGATATCATCCATGTAATGGTAGCACTATGCTTCAGGAAACTGCTCACAGATTCCGGACAAAGCTTGAGCAACATACCATTGGCAGATAGTTGGGCTATTCTTCATGCCCTGAGGTAGGACCTTCCATTGATACCTCTTTGCAGGTTCAGCATTGTTAACCACAGGCACAGTAAAGGCGAACTTTGGTTTGTCATCAGGATGTAAGTGGATTATGAAAAAACAGTCCTTCAAATCAATGATCAAGATTTCCCACCCTGTTGGAATCATGGTGGGTGAGGGCATACCAGGCTGCAATGCCCCCATGCTTTCCATGACTGCATTGATTTTTCAGAGATCCTGCAGCAATCTCCATTTTCCTGATTTCTTCTTAATTACAAAGACAGGAGTATTCCAGGGACTAGTAGAAGGTTCAAGGTGTCCCTGTTGTAATTGTTCCTTAACTAGTTGATGAAGGGCGACTAATTTTTCTTTTGGTAGGGGCCACTGGGGTTGCCAGATGGATTTGCTTACTATCCACCACAAAGGCAACGTAGGATACTGTGCACCCTTCAGTACAGTGGCCTCCATAAAAAATTTGTCCCAATTCGTACTCCCCAAGCCACCAAGACATCCCACCCCCAAAGGTTAAGCGGAGCTGTAGTGACATAGGGCCGAACTGTACCTGTTTGCCCCTCTGCATTTTTCACCACCACAGGTCATTCGCTTAGATAACTCCATGCGGTTCCTCCCAGTCCTGCAATGGCTGACCCCACAGGGGCTAAAGGCCATGTAGGAGGCCACGCAGAGGAGGAGATGATTGTCACATCAGCACCCATGACAAACAAACCTCAGAGCTGAATCCTGGATGGCTGGGCATTTGGCAATATTAAGGTACAGGTCATCTGTGGCTTTTGGCTAGAGGTATCTGCGGTCCAATAAGCCTGCAGAAGTCCTGTAGAACCAAAGCCACCACCTTCACGACTTTGTCACTTTGCCTTAGGAACACACAACTTAGAGGGTACGAGTTGGGTAATCAGAGTTTTTTTCAGGTATTGTGACAGGGAGGTGGGTGTGGAAATCATGGCACAAATCTGGCCTGTGAAGTTGGCGTTGATAATTCCTGGGTGCACAAAGATCTCTTGAATGGTGGTACTAGATCTTCCCACCAACAATGCACTCAACCCATGTCCTAGAGGCCCAAATGCATCCAAGGGAACCTTATAGACACGACAGGATTCTAAGACGACTGTTGTTGCGGTGAGCACATCCACCCCAGCTGATCCCTTGGTGCTGGCTGTAAGCTGCCTGAGTAGGCCTGAGTTGGTACCATGCCCTGGGGAAACATGTGTCTGAGCGCACATCCCCATTGCGCTCCTGGGGAAGTTTCCCAAACGTGTCAGGGGTCAACCATTGGCGTGGTACATGGACTCACAGTATCTTGCAGAATGGCCTGGCTTATCATATCTTACACAGCGAGCAGGTCTCCTGTTGTCATTGTTTCTCCTTTTTTGTCTGGTCTGTCTTTGTCTATTCTCACTCTTAGGTTGCCTTTTTGGTTCCGGATCAGAGTTTTTGAATTGAATAGGCCGTAGAATTGTAGCCAGAAAAGATTTATAATTTTCAGATTCTGACTTAGAACAAGCTTCAATCATTTCTGTCAGTGTGGGTTCCCCTGGCATAGCATTTATGATTTTCCTACATTCTTCATTGGCATTATCTCTTGCCAGCTGCCTGCATAATAGCTGCCTCATGGTCTCATAGAATGGTTAGGGTTGGAAAGGACCTTAAACTCATCTTCGACTTGTTTTTCAAGGGCTGCAGCAATCTTTTCCACGAAGGATAAAAAAATGCTCTTTCTGTCCCTGATATATCTTCACATATCGTGTTTCAGGAGCAGCCATATCTATGCCTTTTAATAGGGCTCCCATGCCAATCTTTTGAGCTTGCTCAAGGACTTGAGGATGCCATGTAGCTTGGAAATCAGGATCGGAAAAGGCATTAGCTCCCAGTAGAGCATCTGCTGGAGCTCCGTATCTAGGGTCAGTTGGAGGTAGTTGCATATTTCTGGCTGCAGCTCTCTCAGCCATTCTTCTCCAATTGGCCTCAAAAACAGTATATTGCACTGGTTGAAATAATACCTGACCTAGATGCTTAATATTGAATAGGGAAAGTAGGTCAGTATTCAATATCCTAATAATCCGCATGACTTGAGGATAATCTAGTCCTTATTGTGCCACTTTGGTTTGCAGATCTTGGACTACTTTCCAGGCAATAGTTTCATGTTTATCAGCCTGGCCTGAGTTAGGAAGCGCTTTCTGTACAGGAAAGGCTTGGATAATATCCTCTGTTGGTTCATTAGCTTCTTGAACAACCTGCTGAGGTCCCTTTTCAGGCAACCCGACTTTTTCTATTAAATCCCAGTCCCCAGCCTCCAGAGCCCTCCTCTTGACCTCTTCCCAGAACTGTTTTGAATTTTTTGGACGCACGGTCACCTTACGTTCTGGAAGCGTCCAGGAACGGTTGTGGGCTGGCCATGTTACTGGTTGCTGTCATCTGACTGTCGCCACGGTTTCCTGCAGTGTAGTAAACATGTCCATCAGAACATTACTTGCGTCATCAGGCAGGGGTGTGTCCGATGGTTTCTGGCAGGGTACAGACGCTGGGCCAGTGGGCAGTGTGGAGGCGGAGGCTGTGGTCAGTTGTGGAGCAACCCACGGAGATGCAGTTCGGACTGTTGAAGCTTGTGGCAGCACCACTATCTGCAAAGGTGCCGCTGGAGCTGTCAGTGGCACGCTCAGTGCCACTTCCAGGGCTGTTGCTGGGCCAGTTGGCACAGCCAGCCCAGGTTGTCCCGGATCCAGCAGCAGTAGCCTGCCGCAATATCTCCATCAATGCTGTTAGTTGTTGTGACACTCCTTGCAATACCACCATAACCTGGTGTATCACAAAATGCATTGTTGGTGGCTTCTCCATCTGTGCCCGTGGTAGATAGCCGAACGCTGTGGGCAATGGCGCAGGACAAGAAGTCACCGGGAATGGAGCTGCAGAAAACCAGGGTGCCATGCCTGGGAACAGTCCTTGCAGTGCCTGGCCCAGTTGAGGGGCAAATGGCGGGGCAGTAGGAAGGACAGATTCCACTGTATTGACTGAAGTAACCAGCTGTGATGCAAAGGAGGAAGGGGGGGCTGTTGGGGCAAAGGGTGGGGGATGCTCCAACACTTTGTCTTGTCTGGAGGGGTATTCCAACATCATAAAATCACATGGAGGAGGATACTTGGGTGGGACATAATCCCACAGGGAGGAGTAAAGCCTCCGTGCAGTTCCCACGACTTTCTCAGTATCTGAGGACAGCGGGGGCACAACTGGTGCGCTGCCCGTGCTGTCCGAGGTCAGTCCCCCTTCAGAAGCTTCACTCGCAGATTCCTCAGAATCTGGCAATTCTTTTTCCTTTCTTTCTGTTGTCCACCTCTGCATTACATCATATACAGTCCCCCAAGTACGTAGCAGGCCAGTCAGGTTCTTACGTCCAAGCACAGTTTCATAAATTAACTTATCCCCTAACTGCTTCCAAGCTTCTGAGCTAAAGGGGGTGTTAAGATCAGCCAGGCATTCATGTTCTGCCACCTAATTTAGTAGCTCACAGAGAGCTTCATCACTTATATTAGCCCCTGTGACTGTTATCACAGACTTAAGGATGGAAAATATCGTACTCTCTTTTGCAGAGCTTTATCTCATCTTTCTGAGAGAATTGGGGCTGTTCAGCCTGGAGAAGAGGAGGCTCCAGGGTGATCTTATAGCAGCTTTCCAGTACCTAAAGGGGGCCTACAGGAAAGCTGGAGAGGGACTTTTTACAAGGGCATATAGTGATAGGACAAGGGGCAATGGCTTTAACCTGAAAGAGGGCAGATTTATATTAGATATAAGGAAGAAATTTTTTACATTGAGGGTGGTGAGGCACTGGAACAAGCTGCCCAGAGAAGTTGTGGATACCCCATCCCTAGAAGCATTCAAGGCCAGATTGGATGAGGCTTTGGGCAACCTGGTATAGTGGAGGATTTCTCTGCCCATGGCAGGGGGGTTGGAACTAGATGATCTTTGAGGTCCCTTCCAACCCTAACCATTCTATGATTCTGATCTAAGGTCCGTTCCTTGGAGCCCTGTGTACAGAAGCACATACCTTCTGATATTAGTTGCAGCCAGATCACATCAGGGTCACCAAACGTCAAACTGGGAAGGCTTCAGGTGGCTCCAAGCAGACCAATGCTCCAACGCAATGGAAAGGCTTCAGGCTCCACTCCACAGCAAACCCACACTCCTCCAAAGCTCAGAAGGGAAATGCCCCACTTTTAGGCATGAACACCCCACCTTAATTAGTCTGAAGTCACATGGTTTACTAGATGGGCCAAGGCTATTGGTCACTTGACCATCCATCTCCCAGAGTGATTGGCTGAATGCTACAGTACCTGTTTCAAGGCAACTTTCCCAGTGTAACAAGCTGCAGGTGTTTCTTAGCTAGCCTGCACAGGGAAAGAACTTTCACAGGATGCTGCAGAGGCCAGAAGATTTCTCCACAATACAGCTGTCCAGGTCTCAGGCTGCAGGGAGTGCCAGAGCCTTTCAGTGGTAAGGGATGGCAGTAATGAAAACAGCTGTGTGAGGTGTGACCAGGTGGATGATCTGCTCAGCATGGTGGTAGAGCTGAGAGAGGAAGCAGAAAGGTTAAGGAGAATAGATGATCTTTAAGGTCCCTTCCAACCCTAACCATTCTATGAATCAGGGAGTCTGAGAAAGAGAGACACTGGTGGTGTCATGTTCTGCCCACACTGAGGCAGTAACAGGAAGAACCACAAAAAAAAACCCAAGATGAAGGGGATTCTGTATCCTGTCCCCACCAGGCTGAAGGCAGGAGCTTAAGGGAAAGGAATGAATGGAGGCAAATCTATGCTTGGGGCAGCAGGCAAACTCCCTCCTTACCCACCTCACCTTCCCAGGTGCCTCTGCACAACAGGTATGAAGCTCTGGAGGTGGAAGGCTCATTAACGGATGGTCTGTTAATGGGCTGATATTATGTGGCTGATGGTCCATCTACAATGGAGGAGTTGCCAGGGTCAGAAAGGCCTACCCCCCTGTATCATGACCGCCTCCATGAAGAAGAAAAGATGGGTAATAGTTATAGGCGACTCCCATCTGAGGGGAACAGAGGATCTGATATGCTGGGCAGACTCTCCTCTTAGGGAAGTCTGCTGCCTCCCTGGTGCCCAGGTTAAGGACATCGCTAGGAAACTTCCTAGCCTGGTATGGCTCTTGGACTATTACCCGTTACTGCTCTTCCATGTGGGTGGCGATGAAGCTGCAATACGAAGTACAAGGGCAATCAAAAGAGACTTCAGGGCCCTGGGACAGCTGGTAAGGGGATCTGGGGCACAGGTTATATTTTCTTCTCTCCTTCTAGTTGCAAGCAGTGATACTGAAAGAAACAGACACGTCCAGTCTATTAATACGTGGCTCTGGGGCTGGTGTCATCGCCACAATTTTGGGTTTTTCAATAACGGAATGGCCTACATGGCACCAGGCTTGCTGGCAGCAGATGGCATTCACCTTTCTCAAAGGGGAATGAGAGTCTTAGCACAACAGCTAGCAGAGCTCATTAACAAGACTTTAAACTAGATTTGAAGGGGGAGGGGGATAATATCAGGCTTGCCTGCGAAAAGCTGAGAGCACCTGAAGAGCAGCAGAGAGGAATTCCAGTCACTCCAGCCAGGAAGTCAGCTTCATCCAGGGCCCAACTTAAATGCCTCTATGCAAATGCACGCAGCATGGGGAATAAACAAGAGGAGTTAGAGGTGTGTGTGTGCCTGCAGGAATATGATCTTATTGGCATCACAGAGACGTGGTGGCATGAATCCTATGACTGGAGTGTTGGAATGGAAGGATACAGGCTCTTTAGGAAGGACAGACAAGGGGAGAAGAGGAGGAGGAGTTGCCCTCTATGTCAATGACCAGCTGAAGGGCATGGAGCTCCACCTGGGGATGGATGAGGAGCCAACTGAGCCCTTAGGAGTCAGGATTAAAGGGAGGGCAGGGATAGGTGACATCACAGTGGAGGTATGCTACAGGCCACTTGACCAGGAAGACCAAGCAGATGAGGCCCTCCATAGACAGATAGGAGCAGCATCACATTCACTAGCCCTAGTCTTAATGGGGGACTTCAACCACCCTGATATCTGTTGGAGGGACAACACAGCAGGGCATAAGCAATCCAGGAGGTTCCTGGAATGCATTGATGATAACTTCCTTCTCCAAGTGATAGAGGAACCAATGAGGAGAGGTGCTATGCTGGACCTTGTTCTCACCAACAAGGAGGAGCTGGTGGGGAATGTGAAGCTCAAGGGCAGCTTTGGCTGCAGTGACCATGAAATGGTGGAGATCATGATCTTTAGGACAGTGAGGAGAGTGCACAGCAAGCTCACTACCCTGGATTTCAGGAGAGCAGACTTTGGCCTCTTCAGGGATCTGCTTGGTAGAGTACGATGAGATGAAGCTCTGCAGGGAAGAGGAGCCCAAGAGAGCTGGCTAATATTCAGGGATCACCTCCTCCGAGCTCAGGAGCAGTGAATCCCAACAAAGAGGAAGTTGGTCAAAAACACGAGGAGGCCTGTATGGATGAACAAGGAGCTCCTGGACCAACTCAAGCACAAAAAGGAAGCGTACAGAAGGTGGAAGCAAGGACAGGTAGCCTGGGAAGAATACAGAGCAATTGTCTGAGCAACCAGGGATCAAGTTAGGAAAGCTAAAGCCCTGACAGAATTAAATCTGGCCAGGGACATCAAGGGCAACAAGAAAAACTTCTATAGATGTGTCAGTGATAAAAAGAGATCTAGGGAAAATGTGGGCCCTCTCCATAAGGAAACAGGAGACCTGGTTACTCAGGATATGGAGAAAGCTGAGGCACTCATTGACTTTTTTTGCTTCAGTCTTCACTGGTAAGAGCTCTAGCTGCACAGCCCAAGTTACAGAAGGAAAAGGCAGGGACTGGGAGAATGAAGAACTGCTGCCCACTGTAGGAGAAGATCAGATTCGAGACTATCTAAGGAACCTGAAGGTGCACAAGTCCATGGGACCTGATGAGGTGCATCTGCGAGTCTTGAGAGAACTGGCAGATGAAGTTGCTAAACCATTATCCATCATATTTCAGAAGTCGTGGCAGTCTGATGAAGTTCCCACCGACTGGAAAAGGAGAAACATAGCCCCCTTTCTTAAAAAGGGAAAAAAGGAAACCCCAGGGAGCTACAGACTAGTCAGTCTCACTTCTGTGCTTGGCAAGATCATGGAGCAAATCCTCCTGGCAAATATGCTAGGGCATATGGTAAAAAAGGAGGTGATTGGTGACAGACAACATGGCTTCACTAAGGGCAAATTGTGCCTGACTAATTTGGTGGCCTTCTATGATGGTGTTACAGTGTTGGTGGGTAAGGGAAGAGCAACTGACATCATCTACCTGGACTTGTACAAAGCATTTGGCGCCGTCCCGCATGACATCCTTGTCTCTAAATTAGAGAGACATGGATTTGACGGATGGACCACTCGGTGGATAAGGAAGTGGCTGGATGGTCACACTCAAAGAGTTGCGGTCAATGGCTTGATGTCTAAGTGGAGGCCAGTGACGAGTGGTGTTCCTCAGGGGTCAGTATTGGGGCCGGTGCTGTTTAACATCTTTGTTGGTGTCATGGACAGTGAGATCGAGTGCACCCTCAGCAAGTTTGCTGAGGACACCAAGCTGTGTGGTGTGGTTGACTCGCTGGATGGAAGGGATGCCATCCAGAGGGACCTTGACAGGCTGGAGAGGTGGGCCTGTGAGAACCTCATGAAGTTCAACAAGGCCAAGTGCAAGGTCCTGCACATGGGTCGGGGCAATCCCAAGCATAAGTACAGGCTGGGCGGAGAGTGGATTGAGAGCAGCCCTGAGGAAAATACTCCAGTGAAATTTAAATTAATAATTAATACTCCAAATACTCCAGTGAAATTTAAAATGAAGCTTTCTTTTTAGCTGTAAGAGCACTGTAAAAGCGTAGAGTCCCTTATCCTGTAGAATTCCATGTAAGCTGTTGTAGTGGTTTAGCTCAGCCAGCAACTAAAAGCCACACAGCCGCTCGTTCACCCTTCCCCACTCCTGGGGAATGGGGAAGAGAATTAAAGGGGAAAAGGGAAGGAGACTTGTGGGTTGAGATAAGAACAATATAATAATAACATAAAAGTAATAATGATAAAGTTATTATAATATATGAACATATATAATTATAATAATATATAGAAGCAATTGATGCACAGTATAATTGCTCATCACTCAATGACCAATGCCTGTCCCATCCCAGCAAGCGATCCTGGAACATATAAGTCCCAATACCCCAATTCTGGATGAGTGAGAGACCTGAAAAGACAATGAGAGAGAGAGAGAACTCCAAGAGACCAAGAGTCTGAGAGAGCCCTTGGAAGAGAATTCCAAACTTCCCGGTCAACTCTCATCTATATAGTGGGCATGCCACTGCATGATATGGAATACTTCATTGGCCAATTTGGCCCTCAATCTTAAGTCTAAGTCGAAATCATAAGAGGAGTTGTGGGCCCTTTGTCCTGACTATGCCCCCCTACAGCCTGTAGTGCTCCTGCACACTGGCAAAAACATGGGAAGCTGAAAGATCCCTGCTGTTCCAGTATCAACTATAAACATCAGTACACTATCAACATTCTTCTCATTCCCATAGTAAATCCAAAACACAGAGCTCTTCTAGCTGCTAGAAAGAAAAACTAATTCTGTCCCAGTCAAAACTAAGACAGCTGTGTATGTAGTTTTTTTTCTGTAATATTTAATACAGTCTTTCTGAGACACTGGAAGGCTCCTGCAAACCTTTTGCATGTATCTTCTTTTACTGGTCTTGTTTTGATCTGATTTTCACACAACTTATTGTATATTTTGCTCTCTCACTGAGTCTCAGTGAAGCTCATACCTCTTCCACACACCTGACTTTTCTACTCTTCTTATTCAAATACTGGAAGATAATATTTTTCTTACATTAGTGAAGTATCTCTGAGTGTAGATTGCTTATGCCATAAGGTTATATGGTTATCTGTCACATCAGCCAACAATTCCAAATTGATTTAGTACATTTAATAAACAAACAAGGTGTCGTAAATATGTGAAAATTATGCCCTTCTTTATGTGAATAGAAAAACTCATATATTGTTGGAATTTTTATTTAAAGACTTTTCCAAGTGTGACAAAAATCACAAGACCAAAATTGCAGTGCATTTTATACATACTTAACTGTCATAGAAGCAGTAAAAGATGAGACAAATTTACAATCCTCAAGATAACCTCCACATGCCTATACTACACAATACGGAGATTTTAAAGGTGGGCTAAAATCACTTCAACTCTTTTGTTATCAAAATAATGTATTGAAATGGTAGCAATGTCATAAAATGCTTTTCTTAACACAATGTTTTGTTACAGTTCACTGGGGTCTTTAAAAATTCCGATTCAATATAAAGATATATAAACATAAGCTTTATCAATCATGTCTGCCTATGCACAAACATGCACACTAATAGGACACTCACCTCTAGTTTTAGAATGTAATTTCTTCCTCTTTCTTAATTATACTCAAATTCCAAAGTCGCATCTCAGAATATACTGGGCTCATTTTAAAACCCAAGAAACATTATTTTTATTACTATATGCTTCCCCTTCATTAGGAAGTAAACACATTTTCTCCATCTAAGTTATTTGCATTATAGCCTAAGAAAAAGAAGTAGTAAAGAAACATAAATTTTCCATGACAACACAGGAAGTGTTTCTCTCTAAAAGTGTCTATTGTGAATCTCTTCAGAACTCTGACCCAGCAGACAGTCAATTGCATACAGTGTGCACAGAGCAGAAATCAAAACCATTACCTGAATAAAATCCTTTTTGAGTCCTAAAGTCCTGATCTGAAGTCAGGGTGGACTATCACTATGAAAGTTAAACTTCAAATATATCTTCCTTAGAACTGGCTGATATCCCACCAATGTTTTGATGGTATCATCTCTTTTTTCTTTTTTTTTTTTTTCCAGTCAAGTAGTAGAAACAAAACAGAGAAGTAAAATATCTTTAATATTAAAAAAAATTTAATCTGAATATTGAGAACTAGTGTTTGCTCAGCATCAGACGAGTGGAAGAATAGTTTCAGGAACACCAAATGAGCCTCAGTATAAACTGAGGACCTTTTGAGATTGCTATATAGTTTTTCTTGAACACAAGATGTTCTTCTGAAACATATCAGGCATATCAAGGATAAGAGGGTCATTAGGGGCAGTCACTAAGTCACTAACATGGCTTCACTAAGGGGAAGTCGTGCTTGACAAACCTGATAGCCTTTTATGAGGACATCACCCAGTGAGTGGATGATGGTAGAGCAGCGGATGTGGTCTATCTTGACTTCAGTAAAGCATTTGACACAGTCTCCCACGGCATCCTCACAGCTAAACTGAGGAAGTGTGGTCTGGATGATTGGGTAGTGAGGTGGATTGTGAACTGGCTGAAGGATAGAAGCCAGAGAGTAGTGGTCAATGGGACAGAGTCCAGTTGGAGGCCTGTATCCAGTGGAGTCCCTCAAGGGTCGGTACTGGGACCTGTATTGTTCAACATATTCATTGATGACTTGGATGAGGGAATAGAGTGCATGGTCAGCAATTTTGCTGATGACACTAAACTGGGAGGAGTGGCTGACACACCTGAAGGCTGTGCTGCCATTCAGAGAGACCTGGACAGGCTGGAGAGTTGGGCAGGGAGAAATTTAATGAAATACAACAAGGGCAAGTGTAGAGTCTTGCATTTGGGTAAGAACAACCTCATGTACCAGTACAAGTTGGGGACTGAACTGTTGGGGACAGCACAGGGGAAAGGGACCTGGGGGTCCTGGTGGACAGCAGGATGACCATGAGCCAGCAATGTGCCCTTGTGGCCAAGAAGGCCAATGGCATCCTGGGGTGTATTAGAAGGGGTGTGGTTAGTAGGTCAAGAGAGGTTCTCCTCCCCCTCTACTCTGCCCTGGTGAGGCTGCATCTGGAATATTGTGTCCAGTTCTGGGCCCCTCAGTTCAAGAAGGACAAGGAACTGCTTGAGAGAGTCCAGCGCAGGGCCACCAAGATGATTAAGGGAGTGGAGCATCTCCTTTATGAGGAAAGGCTGAGGGAGCTGGGTCTCTTTAGCTTGGAGAAGAGGAGACTGAGGGGGGACCTCATTAATGTTTATAAATATGTAAAGGGTGACTGTCATGAGGATGGAGCCAGGCTCTTCTCAGTGGCATCCAATGATAGGACAAGGGGAAATGGATATAAGCTGGAACATAGGAGGTTCCGCTTAAACATGAGGAAGAACTTCTTCCCAGTAAGGGTAACAGAACACTGGAACAGGCTGCCCAGAGAGGTTGTGGAGTCTCCTTCTCTGGAGATGTTCAAAACCTGCCTGGACGTGTTCTTGTGTGATCTAATCTAGGTGGCCCTGCTCAGGCAGGGGGATTGGACTAGATGATCCTTTGAGGTCCCTTCCAATTCCCGACATTCTGTGATTCTGTGATTCTGTGATTATCACTTCATAGATTCATAGATTCATAGATTTCTAGGTTGGAAAAGACCTTATAGATCATCGAGTCCAACCATCCATAATCCCCATTAAACCATATCCTCAAGTAGATCATCCACCATATTCTTAAACACATCCAGGGATGGGGACTCAACCACCTCCCTGGGCAGCCTATTCCAGTGGCTGACAACCCTTTCAGAGAAGAAATACTTCCTAACATCCAACCTGAATCTCCCCTGACTAAGCTTATGCCCATTTCCTCTTGTCCTATCACCCATCACTAATGTAAAGAGCCCTTCCCCCACCTCCCCACCATCTTTTCTCAAGTATTTATAGGCCGTAATCAGGTCTCCCCTCAGCCTCCTCTTCTCCAGGCTAAACAGCCCCAACTCCCTCAGCCGCTCCTCATAAGTTTTATTTTCCAGCCCCTTGACCAGTTTAGTCGCCCTTCTTTGGACTCGCTCCAGGAGCTCAATATCTCTCTTAAAGCGAGGGGCCCAAAACTGGACACAATATTCCAGGTGCGGCCTCACCAGTGCCGAGTACAGGGGCAGGATCACTTCCCTGCTCCTGCTGGTCACACTATTCTTGATACACGCCAGTATCCCATTGGCCTTTTTGGCCACCTGGGCACACTGCTGGCTCATATCAAGCCGGTAGTCAACCAAGACCCCCAGGTCCTTCTCCGCCAGGCAGCTCTCCAGCCACTCTTCCCCGAGCCTATAGCGATGCTTGGGGTTTTTATACCCCAAGTGAAGGACTCTGCACTTGGCCTTATTAAAGCTCATGCCATTGGCCTCAGCCCAACAATCTAGTCTGTTCAAATCCCTCTGAAGGGCCTCCCTACCCTCAAGCAGATCGACACAGCCTCCCAGCTTGGTGTCGTCCGCAAATTTACTGAGGGTACATTCAATCCCCTCATCCAGGTCGTTGATAAAGATGTTAAACAGAACTGGACCCAGCACTGAGCCCTGGGGAACCCCACTGGTGACCGGCCTCCAGCCGGATTTAGCCCCATTTACCACCACTCTTTGGGCCCGGCCATCCAGCCAGTTTTTAACCCAAAGGAGGGTGTGCCTATCCAGGCCAGCAGTTATCAGTTTCTCAACCAGAACACTATGAGAAACTGTATCAAAGGCTTTACTGAGGTCTAGGAAAACTACATCCACAGCCCTTCCCTCGTCAACCAGGCGGGTCACCCTGTCATAGAAGGTGATCAGGTTTGATTGGCAAGACCTGCCTTTCATAAACCCATGTTGACTGGGCCTGAATTCTGATTCAATATTCCTGTTACATGGCATGTGGTATTATCTTGCTATGTTGATATGTTACCTTTTTTATGACCTTTTGTTTCTTATTTAATGAGACTAGAATAAATTATCTAAACAGATATGTAGTCTGTTCTGGAATAGAACACTTGCATGAATATATATTTACAGAAGTACCAATTGTGTAAGGGACTGTAGATGATGGTCTGTGTAGGGACATGACAGAAAATTACTAACTGGACTCAACTGTGAGAAAGGGAATTGGGAGGATTGTTATTTAACAAATATAATTACAACCTGGACTCAGCTGTGAGAACACAACCTTGTAAAAGGGAGCTGGGAGAGTTGTTATTGAACGTGTTGCAATCTGAAAAATCCGCTGTTAGCCAGCAGAGCACGTACTTAGCAGGCCTTGTTGCACGCGCTGGCCACGCGGGCAGCAACACCTAGTCAGTACCTTTCCATAGACTCTGTTGAGGATATAAAAGAGGCGGCTCAGAATGGAGTGGGGGAAGCTACAGAGCACACTCTAGGAACAGACAGGGGACGCCCTGAAGGTGCTGTGCCTATCTCCCTTCTCCGCGATGACCCTGCTAATTGACACCCTCCTGCTCAGTGGAGTCTCGGACGTAGTCGGGATGGTAAGACTCTCAGAAAGGGAAACAATATGCTAGTAACTGCTTTTTGCAAGACTATGACAGAACAATAAATACTGTTGTGTTTTTCCATTAAAATCGAGTGTTGGGTAAGCTTTGTGCATAGGAATCTTTCAAACCGGTTACATAATTGGCAATGAGGATGGGATTCCTGTAGCACAAACGAGCCAGGGAGTGGACAGGGCTTGGTCAGTGGAGTGCACAGCTGCACCAAGAATACGCTGTCTCGTGAATGGGGGGCAAGGAGCCCTCAGCCTTTCGAATTTGAACTCCCCATGACAGAGGTGATGTGTTTGTGTGTTCCTTGTGTCAGTGGACGGGGCTTGGTCAGTGGAGTGCATAGCTGCACCAAGATTGCACTGTCCCGTGTGCGTGAATGAACGGGGCTTGGTCAGTGGAGTGCACAGCTGCACCAAGACTACACTGTCCCGTGAATGGGGAGGGGGGCAAGGAGCCCTCAGCCTTTGGAGTTCAAACTCCCTGTGACAGAGGTGATGTGTTTGTGTGTCCTGTGTGTGTGAGTGGACGGGGCTTGGTCAGTGGAGTGCACAGCTGCACCAAGACTACACTGTCCTGTGAATGGGGAGGGGGGCAAGGAGCTCTCAGCCTTTGGAGTTCAAACTCCCCGTGACAGAGGTGATGTGTTTGTGCGTCCTGTGTGTGTGGGTGGACGGGGCTTGGTCAGTGGAGTGCACAGCTGCACCAAGAACACGCTGTCCCTTGAGGTGGTGTTTTTGTGTGTCCTTTGTGTTGTTGTTGTCATCCTTTTGTTGCCAATCGGTGTTGGTGGTGCGATCATAAGCTTATTCCTGCTGATTTGTATTTACGCTATAGCTTAGAATTTTAGTGAGTACGATATCGCAGGACGACTCCGTGGGAACATTTAAGATATCTAGTGTGGTATTGTTGCCATGTAAAGCATTGTGTTAATTTGAAAAAAACCACCACCACCAACAAAAATTGTTCAAAAGAAGAGAAAAAAAAAAGGAGAAAAAAAAAAAAGGTGGTGTTTCTGCCCTCCTGTCGATAAATCAGGCTGGACCACTGAGCCCCGTGCATGTGCTGAATAACTGCGTGGTGGCAGGAAATAAAGTGCCCCTCCTACTGATGAAAAAAAGGAAAAAAAATAAAATTACCAAGCGAGACTGATAAAGGTACCACTCGCTACGGTGCAATATGATAGTGGTACTCAATTTACATTAACCACTGAGCGAGGATTTTTATCTCTTTCTTTTTCACAAACGTTAACAGTTGCTGGCGGACAAGTCCAGTGGTTCCCTTTGGACACAAAGACATCTGTAGAAACAGAACAGATATAGTGTTTTTTGGTTTTACATTACATCCAAACCATGTTGCCAGCAGTTTCATTATAATAAATCCAATACACAGTAGCAATTGACGGCCCACCTCTTTAGGCCTGCGCAACAGTGTACCAATAAGTCGGAGTATTCCTGCAGGCCTTCCGGCATATGTGTACTTTCGGATGATGTTTCCACTCCACATTGAACCCAACCCAGTATTGCAAATGTTTGTAGACGTACATGTTTGGTATCACCCCCCTGGACAGTTAGGACCAGTTGCAGCTGAAGTGGTGGCTGCTGATGACTCACAAGCCATCACCATCGCTCTTACGAGCAAATCAAACTGGTTGTGTGTACCTGAGCAACAACTACGACGCAGAGAGTGAAGAGGGAGGGGGGCATGTTAACCTTTGGTTTTGTCTGGTTTTGTTTTAACAGGTTTGCATATACACATTTCCCCCCATGAGCAAAACATATGGGTGACATTGGCAAATGTGACGGGACAAGATACCCTGTTGGCTGTATGGCTGCGACAAAATCAGTTGTCATGGTTTTAGGCCGATCCAGCAACTAAAACTCACACAGTCTCTCCTTCTCCAGTAAAGTAGAGAGGAGAAAAATATAATAAAGGGACTGAGGGTTCAGACAAGAACAGAGGGAGCACCCACCAACCACGGTCCCGGGCAAAACAGACTTGGCTTTCTTAAAACCGAAACAATTTATTATCGGTTACTTAAAAGGACAAAGGGAAACAAAACCAGTTACTTGAGAGGATAAAAAGAAACAAAGCCAGATCTTAAAACCAACACCTTCCTTCCCCCCCCCCTTTTCTTTTCCTCCCAGCTCTACCTCCTCCCCCCAGTGGCGCAGGGGGCAGGGACTGGGGGAGCAGTAGTATGTGTAAGGGATTGTAGATGATGGTCCGTGTGATGTGCAGAAATAGACTCCACAACTTTAAAAGTTTTAAAGTAGGTATGTTTATTGCAGCGCTGGGTGCATGGGGGATTGCTCCACCACAAACGTGCACACCTGCCGTAGCAGTTTTTCTTGTATTTATACAGACATACTCATAACCCCCTCCCCAAAAGGGCAGTCTCTCCCAGGAGATCATTTCCATAGCCCCCGCCTCAGGATCCACCTCAGGCTCCTCCTCGACACGCCTCCTGGTGGTCGTGGGCAGGGGTCTTCAGGATGAAGGCCGTAGGTCTTCTTCACAGTGTATTTTTCACTTCTTCCCTAGAATTCCTGTTTCGGCTGAGCTTGCAGAGCCAAACCGGTTCCCAGCCTGGCCTGTCCTTGAGTGGACATCTGGTTGTCTCCTACTTGTTATTGTTTGAAGACAAATGTTCTTGTTAGTCCTTATCTCTCCTCTTTGTCTTTTCTTTCTCCCTATGGGTCACGAGTTACAACCTTGCTAGCATTTATTTTGTCTCTCTTACCGGCCTTCTTTTCGGGTAGTTAGTATTTCAAAGCAGGGATTAGTATTTGATAACTTCTAACATTTCACAGAGCTATGTCACAGAGCTATGTATTTCACAGAGTCTTATGTAGTCTTATGCCTATTCTTATACCCATCTGTCCTGGTTTTAGCTGGGACAGAGTTAGCTCTTCTTTTTAGCAGCTAGAAGAGCTCCGTGTTTTGGTTTTACTCAGAGGCTCGCTCTGAGAAGAATGCTGATAGCAAGGTGGTGTTTGTGGTTGGACGTGAAACTCTAAGGACTTTTCAGTGTGCCGGAGTGCAGAAGCACGGCGGGATAAGGGGGGAGCATAGTTGGGACAAGGGGGACACGATTCCCCTTGTGATTTGTGGTGGAACTTAAGATTGAGGGCCAAACTGGCCAATTAGTATTCCATATCATGCAGCGTCATGCCCAGTATAAAAGTGAGGGTCAGCCGGAAAGAAGGGCTTTTGCGCTTCGGCTCTTTCGCCGCTTTTGCTCTTTTGCGCTTGCTGCGCTTTTGCTCTATTGCCTTTTTTTTTCTCTATTGCCTTTTTTTTTCTCTCTCTCTCCCAGTACTCCCACTCTCGGAGTACTATCTCTCTCTCTCTGCCCCTCTCTATTTCGGGGCCTCGCGTTTGTCCGGGATTGCAGCTTCGGGACGAGACAGGCTTCGCATACGAGGGGGTGGCGAGCATCTACACTGTGTATTAAATTATCTGTATTAAATTGTTCTTATCTCAACCCACGGGTTTCCCGTTTATCCTTTAATTCTCTCCCTCATTCCTGGGGGTGGGGGAGGGTGAGTGACCAGCTGTGTGTGAGGTTCAGCCTAACCCACAACACCATCCTTAGAAATAACAGCTAATATAGTTTTATATGGTCTTATGCCTACTCCTATACCTATCCCCCATCAGTCCCCCCTTTTCTATTAAATCAAGTAAATTCTTTTACTTGCCTAAGTTTCCCGATTGATATAATGCCTCATGCATTGAAAATACCCTTTTAAACATGCGCCAAACCCATATGTACAGCCGTGTTAGTAACAACATCAAAGCAGCTGTTGCTATTAACAGTATATAACAGGATGTATTAGATGATTGAAAAGTCCTGTAGCAGAAGGTGACCATCCATAAAGTGCTTCCCACCATTTATGTTCTCCATCCTTTTCTACTCTTTTTGCAATTTTCTTTATCTCGTTTGCATCATAACGAACTGTCACCAGTTTTCTGTCCACTATTTCTAAATTTTTTCCAGTATTTGCATTAAACCAGGATGTTGCAGCAATTTCTTTGTCAGTTAAATTTGTTCCTATAGGTGTGGGTAATAACTCATAGATCAATGTATAGTCTGACTTTAGAATTTGGTGGGATGTGACGGGAGCAGAATAATGGAAGTCACATCCCGTGATCTGAGTGAAATTACAGATGCAGAAGTTTGAACGATTTTTAGTTTCTACTTCCATCCGTTCTACAAATATGGAGCTACATTTTGTTCATAGACATGCACAACCTTTCCCTGCATATATTATGATTGTCTTTGAGCCAACATCAGGGTGAATTTTCTACACCAATGCATGCAGCATGGGCAACAAACAGGAAGAGCTGGAAGCCATTGTGCAAAAGGAAAACTATGATATAATTGCCATCACGGAGACATGGTGGGATGATACACACAACTGGAGTGCTGTGTTGGATGGCTACAAGCTCTTCAGGAGAGATAGGCCAGGCAGGAGAGGAGGGGGAGTGGCTCTGTATGTTAGGGAGGGTTTTGAATGTCTGGAGATCAGCAATGGTGATGAAAGGGTAGAATGCTTGTGGGTCAAAATAAGGGGGAAGGCCAATAGGGCTGACATCACAGTGGGAGCCTGCTATAGACCACTCACTCAGGAAGAAGTTGTAGATGAAAAATTCTACAAACAATTAGGGGAAGTCTCACAATCACAGCCACTAGTTCTTGTGGGTGACTTCAACCTACCAGATATTTGCTGGAATTTGAATACAGCAGTGAGAAAACAGTCCAGAAGGTTCCTAGAGTGTCTGGAAGACAGCTTCCTGATACAGCTGGTGAGGGAACCAACCAGGGAAGGCTCCCTGCTGGACCTGCTGTTTACCAATAGAGAAGGACTCATAGACGGTGTTAAAGTTGGAGGCTGTCTCGGTCATAGTGACCATGAAATAATAGAATTTTCAGTCACAGAAGCAGTAGGGAGAGGGGTCAGCAGAACTGCTGCCTTGGACTTCCGGAGGGCAGACTTCAACCTTCTTAGGAGACTGGTTGGAAGGGTCCCTTGGGAGTTGGTCCTGAAAGGCAAAGGGGTCCAGGAAGCCTGGACAATTCTCAAGAGGGAAATCTTCAGAGCCCAGGAGCAGGCTGTCCCAGTGAATCGCAAGACGAGCTGGAAGGGCAGAAGACCAGCCTGGCTGAACAGAGCGCTCTGGCTAGAGCTCAGGAAGAAAAAGAAAGACTATGACCTATGGAAGAAGGGGATAATCACTCACGAAAACTACAAGGATTCTGTGAGACGATGCAGGGAGAAAATCAGAAAGGCAAAAGCCCAGCTGGAGCTTAATCTGGCAGCTAACATAAAAGACAATAAGAAAAGTTTCTATAAATACCTTAACAGTAAAAGGAGGGTTAGGGAGAATCTCCACCCCTTGCTAAATGCAATGGGAGAAATAGTGACCGAGGATGAAGAAAAGGCTGAGGTACTCAATGCCGCCTTTGCTTCAGTCTGTAATGGTCAGACTAACTCACTGGGTGATATGCCTCTAGAACCAAATGGTGGAGATGGAGAGCTTTATCAAGATTTCTTTCAAGAGGAAACGGTAAGCGAACTGCTGCACAGCTTAAATGTGCAGAAGTCTATGGGGCCAGATGAGATCCACCCAAGAGTTCTTAGGGAGCTGGCGGAAGTGCTTACCAAGCCACTTTCCATCATTTACCAACAATCCTGGCTAACAGGGGAGGTACCAGCTGACTGGAGGTTGGCAAATGTGACGCAGATCTACGAGAAAGGTAAGAGGGAAGACCCAGGGAACTACAGGCCTGTCAGTCTGACCTCAGTGCCAGGTAAACTCATGGAAGAGATCATCCTTAGTGTTATCATGCGTCATGTACAAGACAGTCAGATGATGAGGCCCAGTCAACATGGATTTATGAAGGGCAGGTTTTGTTTGACCAACCTGATCTCCTTCTATGATAAAATGACCCGTTTAGTGGATGAGGGAAGAACTGTGGGTGTTGTTTACCTCGATTTTAGCAAAGCCTTTGACACTGTTTCCCATAACATTCTTCCGCAGAAGCTGGCTGCCTATGGCTTGGACGGGTGTACGCTTTGCTGGATCAAAAATTGGCTGGACAGCCGGGCCCAGAGAGTGGTGGTAAATGGAGTTAAATCTAGCTGGAGGCTGGTCACCAGTGGTGTTCCGCAGGGCTCAGTGTTGGGGCCTGTTCTCTTTAACATCTTTATCAATGATCTGGATGAGGGGATCGAGTGCACCCTCAGCAACTTTGCAGATGACACTAAATTGGGAGGTAGTGTTGATCTGCCTGAGGGTCGGGAGGCTCTACAGAGGGACCTGGACAGACTGGATCGATGGGTCGAGGCCAACTGTATGAAATTCAACAAGACCAAGTGCCAGGTCCTGCACTTGGACCACAACAACCCCCTGCAGCGTTACAGGCTTGGGGAAGTGTGGCTGGAAAGCTGCACAGCAGAGAAGGACCTGGGGGTGCTGGTCGACAGCCGATTGAACCTGAGCCAGCAGTGTGCCCAAGCAGCCAAGAAAGCCAACGGAATCCTGGCATGTATCAAAAACAGTGTGGCCAGCAGGAGCAGGGAGGTGATTGTTCCCCTGTACTCAGCACTGGTGAGGCCACACCTGTAGTATTGTGTCCAGTTTTGGGCCCCTCATTTCAAGAGGGACGTTGAGGTGCTGGAGTGGGTTCAGAGAAGGGCAACAAAACTAGTGAAGGGTTTAGAGAACTTGTCCTATGAGGAGCGGCTGAGGGAGCTGGGACTGTTTAGTCTGGAGAAGAGGAGGCTCAGGGGGGACCTTATCGCTCTCTACAATTACCTGAAAGGAAGATGTAGGGAGATGGGGGTCGGTCTCTTCTTCCACGTTATGAATGACAGGACGAGAGGGAATGGCCTCAAGTTACGCCAGGGGAAATTTAGGTTAGATATCAGGAAAAATTTCTTTACAGAGAGGGTTGTGAAGTATTGGAACAGGCTGCCCAGGGAGGTGGTGGAGTCCCCATCCCTGGAGGTGTTTAAAAACCGTGTAGATTTGGTGTTGAGCAATATGGTTTAGGGACCCTGACAGTGCAGGGTGAATGGTTGGACTCGATGATCTTGAAGGTCTCTTCCAACCAGACGATTCTATGATTCTATGATAATGGGAACACTTAAGAATATAAGTAACTTGCATCATATAAATACTCCCACAGAAGTCAACAGGGCTTTGAGTGCTTCCCTGTTTGCAATTCTGAGCATTTGATGCTCTTTCTTTTATTTTAAATCACTGAGATTTATGTGAATTATGTTCACTCTAGAAATACATAAAATCATATGTCCTAGTTTTAGCTGGGACAGAGTTTTTTAACAGCCAGAAGAGCTCCGTGTTTTGGTTTTACTCAGAGGCTCACTCTGAGAAGAATGTTGATAGCAAGCTGATGTTTGTCGTTGGAAGTGAAACTCCAAGGATTTTTCAGTGTGCCGGAGTGCAGGAACACGGTGGGACAAGGGGGACACGATTCCCCTTGTGATTTGTGGTGGAACTTAAGATTGAGGGCCAAACTGGCCAATTAGTATTCCATATCATGCAGCGTCATGCCCAGTATAAAAGCGAGGGTCAGACGGGAAGAAGGGCTTTTGCGCTTTGGCTCTTTTGCACTTTTGCTCTTTTGCGCTTGCTGCGCTGTTGCTCTCCTGTTTTTCTTTCTTTTCTCTCTCTCTCTCTCTCTCTCTGCCCCTCTCTATTTCGGGGCCTCGCGTTTGTCCAGGATTGCAGCTTCGGGACGAGACGGGCTTCGCATACGAGGGGGCGGTGAGCACCTACACTGTATTAAATCATCTGTATTAAATCATTCTTATCTCAACCCACGGGTTTCCCGTTTATCCTTTAATTCTCTCCCTCATTCCTGGGGGTGGGGGAGGGGGAGTGACCGGCTGTGTGTGGGGGGAAAGTTTTCAACCTAACCCACGACATCATAGAATGGTTCGGGTTGGAAGAGACCTGAAAGATCATCTAGTTCTAACCCCCCTGCCATGGGCAGGAAAACCCTCCACTACATCAGGTGGCTCAAAGCCTCATCCAACCTGGCCTTGAACACTTCCAGGGATGGGGCATCCACAACTTCTCTGGGCAACCTGTTCCAGTGTTTTATCACTCTCATTGTAAAAAATTTCTTCCTTATAGCTAATCGAAATCTATCCTCTTTCGGTTTAAAACCATTGCCACTTGTCTTAACACCATATACCCTTCTAAAAATCTCTCTCCAGCTTCCTTGTAGGTCCCCTTCAGGTACTGGAAGACTGCTATAAGATCACCCTGGAGCCTTCTCTTCTCCAGACTGAACAGCCCCAACATTCTCGGCCTGCCTCAGTAGGAGAGGTGCTCCAGCTCTCTGATCATCTTCGTGGCCCTCCTCTGGACTCACTCCAGCAGCTCCATGTCCTTCTTGTGTTGGGGACTCCAGAGCTGAACACAGTACTCCAGGTGGGGTCTCACAAAAGCGCAGTGGAGGGGAAGAATCATCTCCCTTGACCTATCGGCCACACTTCTTTGGATGCAGCCCAGGATACAGTTGGCTTTCTGGGCTGCCAGTGCACATTGCCGGCTCATGTTGAGCTTCTCATCCACCAGCACTCCCAAGTCCTTCTCCTCAGGGCTGCTCTCAATCCATTCTCTGTCCAGCCTGTACTTGTGCTTGGGATTGCCCGGACACACGTGCAGGACCTTGCACTTGGCCTTGTTGAACTTCATGAGGTTCTCACAGGCCCACCTCTCCAGCCTGTCAAGGTCCCTCTGGATGGCATCCCTTCCCTCCAGTGTGTTGACCACACCACACAGCTTGGTGTCGTCAGCAAACTTGCTGAGGGTGCACTCGATCCCACTGTCCATGTCTCCAACAAAGATGTTAAATAGCACTGGTCCCAGTACTGACCCCTGAAGAACACCACTCGTCACTGGCCTCCACTTAGACATCAAGCCGTTGACTGCAACTCTTTGAGTGTGACCATCCAGCCACTTCCTTATCCACTGAGTGGTCCATCCGTCAAATCCATGTCTCTCCAGTTTAGAGACAAGGATGTCGTGTGGGACAGTATCAAATGCTTTGGACAAGTCCAGGTAGATGATGTCAGTTGCTCTTCCTTTATCCGTCAATGCTGTAACCTCATCATAGAAGGCCACCAAATTAGTCAGGCAGGATTTGCCCCTAGTGAAGCCATGTTGGCTGTCACCAATCAGCTTCTCTTTTTCCATGTGCCTTAGCATAGTCGCCAGGAGGATCTGCTCCATGATCTTGCGAGGCACGGAAGTGAGACTGACTGGCCTGTAGTTCCCTGGGTCTTCTTTTTTTTCCCCTTTTTAAAGATGGGGGCTATGTTTCCCCTCTTCCAGTCATTGGGAACTTCACCAGACTGCCACGACTTTTGAAATATGATAGATAATGGTTTAGCAACTTCATCCAACAGTTCTCTCAAGACCTGCAGATGCACCTCATCAGGTCCCATGGACTTGTGCACCTTCAGGTTCTTTAACTGCCTAGATGTTCACAGGTCAAACCAACACTAATGAAACAAAGGATTTTTAATAAATGAATATTTGTGATTTCTTACCGCTGTTCTCTGGCTCTATTCAATTCCATAGTAATCAAAGATGATGATCATCATCTTCACCAGTAATCAAAGATGGTGAATAAGTTATCTAATGCTTTTCTTTACCAATTTAGGATTGTTCCTTATAGTATATTCTTTGGTGTTTTGTCTTGTGTTGTAAAGAACAGGACTCTACCATTTCCCCATGGAAACTTTTCAGCAGTCTAACAGGATTCCTTTTGTTCAGCTTACATTTTCTTCCTTTTCTTAATTTTCTTCAGATACTTCTATTTAATGATATGACAATCATACTGTATCATCTTTCCAGATACATTCCAAAACATCTGGAATCTAATTCTGCAGTCATTACTAATGCACAATGTCCCACTGATGATGAAAATTCACTCTTCAAATGCAATTCTCCAAGGTGTTGAGGGCATCCTACAGAGTCTTGTATGTCTCTCAAATTCAGCACCTCTCTGCTAAATTCAGGATTCTTGCCTTCGTATTCAAACCTCTTCATAATATTGTCCTACTGTTGCGGACTACTGGTGTCTCAATCTTCGGGGATCACAACCCAGAAGGTTGTTGTGATCTTCCTCGTATATCAGAAGGCTTTATCACACTCCAAAGGTCCTTGTCACAACCAAAGGCTTCCAACAGAGAGCTTCAAGACGCTGCTCTCCAGGGGCTCCTATCACTCCAGTCTCCAGGAGGGAACTGCCCCACTCCCTCTTGGGAGTGCCCCACCTTTATTCATCCATGAGTCACGTGGTTTCCGGCTGACCAACATGACTCACAGCACCTGTCCTAACAAGGCACAGGTGCTTTCTATTGTAGTAGCCAGGAGCTCCCCCGACAGCCAGGAACTCCCCCAACAATTCCCCCTTTCTTTTTTTGAAAAAATACCTAATAGCATTTAGGGCTTTCTAATGTTCCAGTTCCATTTTTCATCGCCATTTGTCAGATGCCTTGGAACAAAACCGTGGGGGAGTCGTTCTTATGTTTTTCTGTCATACCACGTCAGTGGTGGATATATCCACTGTTCTGATGAGGTTGGATACATCCACCCTGGTTGTTCTGGCTGCTTAATCTGCGGCTGCCGCAACATTCCTTCAGGGGTCTTTTCCGGATTAGTTTGCGGTTGTTGCAGTGTTCCCGCAAAGGGCTTGCCTGGAGTATAAGACATCTGTGCATACTTTCTCTTTCTGCTGCTCCTCGGCCGGCCATTGGATTTGCAGTTTTTTGCGAGATGACCTATTCTCCCGCACTTATAACACTTCAGTTTCTTATTATCTGAGGCCATCAAGGTGGTGGCTAGCGCGGTCATTTCATGTTCCACGGACCCGACCTTAGCACATGCAATGACCATCTCCTCTAGGGAGGGGTCCCCTGGGAGTACTTCAATAGCTCTTCGGCAGTCAGCGTTGGCGTTATCCCTTGCGAGTTGTTTTGTCAACAGGGCCCGTAGATTGCCGTCATAAACTTGTTTTTCTATAGCCCCTTGCAATCTTTCTACAAATTGTAAGAAAGGCTCCTTGATTCCTTGTTTAATTGTGGAATACCTCGCTTGGGGTTTCGCCATTTCTGTGGTCCGCATGAGGGCCTGCATTCCTATTTGTTTGATCTGCCCAAGAATTTGGGGATGCCATTGGGCTTGTACTGCCGGATTACTAAATACTTGACCCGTTCCCATCAGGACATCTGCACCTACGGCATAACATGGGTCACCTTGGGGTAACTGTATATTTTGTAGTGCCTGACGATCAGCCAGCTGCCTCCACGTGCTCATAAAAATGGAGCGTTGTACCGGCTGGAACATAATCTGAGCTAGATGTTGAAAGTCATACGGCACCAATATTTCCAGGTTTAGTAATCGTAATAATTGTGTTACTGCTGGGGAGTTTGGCCCATACTGTGCTACTGCCTTTTGTATGTCTTGTACGACTTTCCATGACCAGCCCAGGTATTGATTGGGCTGGTTAGAACCCGGGAGGGTCAATTCCACAGGGAATACATTTGGCCTTTCCCCTATTTCCATCATGGATAATTTTTCGTTATTGACTGGCAGCCCCAAGACTTGAGCCAAGTCCCAATCCCCAGCCTCTATTGCTTTCATTTTTATTTCGTTCCAAAAACGGACCGGGTCACGGCATTGAACTATTGCTGTAGGGGTTCCCAAGGGGTTTGGATTTAATAAACAAATAGATTCTAGTGATTTTTCCCTTGGTGGAGAAACCGGTGGTAACTCCTTAGCTGAGCTGTCACTTGTCTTGGAGGTTTCTCCTGAAATTTCTTTTGCTACAGGGGGGGTCATAGCCTGATGCAGTATCTCCACTACAGCTGCTAGCTGCTGAGATACTCCTTGGAGCATTGTTACGGCCTGGCGCACTAGTGCTGGCTGCGCCAAATGTACCTGGGCCGGATAACCAGATACCGCGGGATATGAAGTTGCCAAGGGTGGGGCCAATTGCTCAAATGGCAGAGCCGTAGGCATAACGCATCCTGAGGAGGAAGGGGGGGTTGCTGGGGCAAAGGGTGGGGGACGCTCCACTATTTCCTGCAGGGTGGGGTAGAGTCCCTGCATAGTCCCCGCAACTTTATTGATCTCTGTGAACAGCGAGGATACGTCTAACTCGCTGTCCACGCTGTCTGGGGTTAGTCTTCCTTCAGATAGTTCGTTGTTCCCTTCATACCCCTCGCTTGCAGATACATAATCTGTTGATTCCTCTTCCTCCTCTTCTGCTGAGCCCTTTTGAATTATATTATCTAGGGCCTCCCATGTACGCAGCAGGTCGGTCCAGCCCTTTTGCTTAACCACAGCTTCATAGAGTAACTTATCCCCCAACCTTTTCCAAAGTTCTAGGTTAAAGGTAAAGGTGAGGTTGACTAGATCTTCATGTCCCGCTGCCCAGTTGAGTAGGTAATATAAATCCTCATTACTTATACTGAGCCCCACAGCCATTCCTGCAGATTTGAGAAAGGTGAAGGTCTGGCTTTCCTTTACAAAATTCTGACCCATGTTCACTCCCAGTGGCTCACCTTGTTCCAGGTGTCTAAGTCAGAACTGGTCAGTCCGCAGCTCCTGCCGCTCTCAAGCTTCGGTCTGCAGTCCCAGTGGTTCCTGTTCTGACGAATCACATCGGGGTCACCAATTGTTGCGGACTACTGGTGTCTCAATCTTCGGGGATCACAACCCAGAAGGTTGTTGTGATCTTCCTCGTATATCAGAAGGCTTTATCACACTCCAAAGGTCCTTGTCACAACCAAAGGCTTCCAACAGAGAGCTTCAAGATGCTGCTCTCCAGGGGCTCCTATCACTCCAGTCTCCAGGAGGGAACTGCCCCACTCCCTCCTGGGAGTGCCCCACCTTTATTCATCCATGAGTCACGTGGTTTCCGGCTGACCAACGTGACTCACAGCACCTGTCCTAACAAGGCACAGGTGCTTTCTATTGTAGTAGCCAGGAGCTCCCCCGACAGCCAGGAACTCCCCCGACATCCTACCTTATCTGACCTAGACATTTGACCTGCCTCTGCCCTCTCTTTTCTGCTAATGATGTTACTCTTGGTGCCCTGGCTAACTACTTCTCTCCTTGACTGTCTTTTTGTCTCCTTCCTGCTATTTGCATAGAACATCCTTAGTGAACCGTGTTACAAACCATCCACCTTCCACCTTAGTCAGATCTCTGATTAAAGTCCAGTTTTCTGCATTAAAATTGAAGCAACCCAGGTGATCTTTTTGAATGTTTGGGAGTTTATTTATTTTATGAGTTATACACATTGAAATAAACAACCATAAGGTAAACTTACTTTTGCTAAGTTTCCATAGTTCTTTATTTTTTATCATGAAGTTTGTGTCTCTCCTCTCTGTTCTCAGACTTACATTGTCTTCTGATTTTAGTAAAAGTAAACTTCTCGGGAAAAGAAAATATTTGCTTTGGGAGTACAATGCCTAACTTAAAATGAATCACAGAATCATAGAATCATAGAATGGTTAGGGCCGGAAGGGACCTTCAAAGGTCATCTAGTCCAACCCCCCTGCAAGGAATAGGGATATCTCCAACTAGATCAGGTTGCTCAGGGCCTCATCCAACCGGGCCTTGAACGTCTCCAGGGATGGAGCATCCACCACCTCTCTGGGCAACCTGTTCCAGTGTTCTACAACTCTCATGGTAAAAAATTTTTTCCTAATATCCAATCTGAATCTACCTCCCTCTATTTTAAAACCATTACCCCTTGTCCTATCACAACAGGCCCTCCTGAACAGCCTCTCCCCATCTTTCTTGTAGGCCCCCTTGAGGTACTGGAAGACCGCTATAAGGTCACCCCGGAGCCTCCTCTTCTCCAGGCTGAACAGCCCCAACTCTTTCAGCCTGTCCTCATAGGAAAGGTGCTCCAGCCCTCTTATCATCTTCGTGGCCCTCCTCTGGACCCTCTCCAACTGGTCCATGTCCTTCTTATGTTGGGGGCTCCAGAACTGGACACAATACTCCAGGTGAGGTCTCACGAGGGCAGAGTAGAGGGGGAGAATCACCTCCCTTGACCTGCTGGCCACGCTCCTCTTGATGCAGCCCAGGATGCGGTTGGCCTTCTGGGCCGCAAGAGCACATGGCATCCCTCCCTTCCAGCGTGTCGACGGCACCACACAGCTTGGTGTCATCGGCGAACTTGCTGAGGGTGCGCTCCATGCCACTGTCCACATCACCGACAAAGATGTTGAAGAGCGCTGGGCCCAACACAGACCCCTGAGGGACGCCACTCGTGACCGGTCTCCACTTGGACATCGAGCCGTTGACCACCACTCTCTGAGTACGGCCATTGAGCCAATTCCTTATCCACCGAGTGGTCCATCCATCAAACCCATGCCTCTCTAGTTTAGAGAGAAGAATGTCGTGCGGGACAGTGTCAAAAGCTTTGCACAAGTCCAGGTAGATGATATCCGTTGGTCGACCCTTGTCCACCGATGCTGTCACCCCATCATAAAAGGCCACCAAGTTGGTCAGGCACGATCTGCCGTTGGTGAAGCCATGTTGGCTGTCACCCACCACCTCCTTGCTCTCCATGTGCCTTAGCATGGTTCCCAGGAGAATCTGCTCCATGACCTTGCCAGACACAGAGGTGAGGCTGACCGGCCTGTAGTTGCCCGGGTCCTCCTTGTTCCCCTTTTTAAAAATGGGGCTATGTTCCCTCTCTTCCAGTCATCGGGGACCTCGCCAGACCGCCACGACTTTTCAAATACAATGGTCAGTGGCTTGGCAACTTCATCCGCCAGTTCCTTCAGGACCCGCGGATGGATCTCCATCCATTTACTAAGAAATGATGCATTCTTAGTAAAAAACAGTAGTAATATTAGTTTCACCCTGAAATTCTAAAAAAAAAAGTCTGCAATTTTCAATGGGCTTTGTACTTCAACATCAAATTTAGCTTAGGCCTCATGTAAATTAATAAATAGAAAGTAATTAGAGCAAATTTAATTTCTGAATGCAGCTGTCTTGAGTAAACATTATCTGTACTTACAAACACTGCTCAGTTGTAAAAGGCACAAAGAATGATTTTGTATGCTAAAGTCTAGTGATAACTTATCTATTTGAAATGAACTGCAGAAGTATTTGCGATCAGTCTGAGCTAGATTTTGAACTATATCTGCAAATTAATGGTTATTTGCTCAAATGTTATGGGTGCCTTTTTATAAGCTCTGTCAAAGTTCTTTGATACATAAGTATATGTATCTATTGCTCTCTGTTGGAAGTTTCCTCAGACTCTTCAGGTTGATGTGCATGGTGAATTTGAAGATGAGTCTGATTTGTTGTGAAAGGTTATTTGCGGGAAGTAAGGCAGTAGAAGTACTGGTGGTATATCCAATGATCCTGGGTTGAATGAATGACCAGAGGTGGTCATTCAAAAAAACCCCACAACGTCTCCCCTATTTTCCATGTTCTTTCTGATCATGCCAGAAAAAAATCTGGAAAAAACATCTTCTCCTAGTTTTAGCCCTAGTCCTGTTACTATCTTTTATTACCTTCTGCAACTCCTTTGGAAACGGTCTTGTTTTTATTTTTTATTTGACCTGACATAAGTATTTCTCCGTTTTTCAAGATGACATTTATTTGTTTTGCTGATACCTAAATTTTCTTCTGCTATCTGTCTCAGGCCTGCATTGTAGTATTTCTGAACAAAAGCCTATGCACATAGTGTGCACTCTTATGGCTCCCCCAGCCCGTGAGCAACATCTTTAAATTATCATTACTTAATAGTTTGACAAAAGAGGGAAATCAATGTGTTTCACTGTTATTTGTATATCAGAGATTTCTTGTGTCCTTAGACTGTGACATAAATCTTAACAAAATATACAATTTCATATTTTTGTTTATGAAAAAATATTTTTATATTTTCAATTTTCAATTATTTTCCCACTCTATTTTTAAGGTCTTGTGTTTTAGCATTTCTGCCAAATCCATCCACTCAGAAATCAGCCTTCAACGGATTATTTAAAAATAAATCTGAGAAAAGAGTACACCTAAGTATCTTTGTTATTTTTCCTTTTCTTTGAGCCTACAGGCAATATATATTGAAGCTTTCCTCTACAGACTTTGTTTTAGGGATGATGATATCCTTATATATGGAACAGAGGAACCTCTCTTGCCACAGTTCCTAGCTACACAGCAGAGCTTAATGCCTTCCTACAAACTCTTAATTGAGGAGATGGAATTATAGCGAAGTCAAGGTAGACAATATCCATTGTTCTCCCCTCATCTACCAGGCCAGTCATTTCATCGTAGAAGGTTATCAGGTTGGTTTAGCATGGCTTCCCCATTGTAGATTCATGCTGACTACTCCCAATCACCTTCACAGGGATCGAGGTGAGGCTGACTAGCCTGTAGTTCCCTGTGCCTTCCTTCTTGTCTTTCTTGAAGATAGGAGTGGAATTTGCTTTCCTCTACTCCTCAAGCACCTCACCCAGTTGTGATGATTGTTCAAAGATTATCAAGAGCAGCCTCACCATGACCTTCAGCACTCGTGGGTCCATCCCATTGAGGACCATGGACTTATGTACGTCTGATTTGCTTAAACACTCCCTGACCTGATCCTCTTCCACCAAGGGTAAGTCTTCCTTGCTCCAGCCTTTCCCCCTGGTCTCTGGGACTTGGGATTCCTGAAGGCTGGTCTTCCTAGTAAAGACTGAGGTGAGAAGACATTCAGTATCTCAGCCTTTTCCATGTCCTACATCACCAGGGCCCCTGCCTCATTCAGCAGCAGGCCCACATTTCCTCTAGTCTTCCTTTTGCCACCTATGTACTTAGAGAGGCCCTTCTTCTTGTCTTTGACATCCCTTGCCAGATTCAATTCTAGTTGGGCTTTGGCTTTGCTATCTGCATCTCTGCATGCTCGATAGAATCATTTAGGTTGGAAAAGACCTTGAAGATCATCGAGTCCAACTGTTAACCTAACACTGCCAAGTCCACCACTAAACCATGTCCCTAAGTGCCACATCTACATGTCTTTTAAATACCTCCAGGGATGGTGACTCAACCACTTCCCTGGGCAGCCTGTTCCAATGCTTGACAACGCTTTTGGTGAAGAAATTTTTCCTAATATCCAATCTAAACCTCCCCTGGTGCAACTTGAGGCCATTTCCTCTTGTCCTATTGATTCCTACTTGGGAGAGAGACCAACACCCACCTCGCTACAACCTCCTTTCTGGTAGTCGTAGAGAGCAATAAGGTCTCCCCTGAGCCTCCTTTTCTCCAGACTAAACAACCTCAGTTCCCTCAGCCGCTCCTCCTAAGACTCGTTGTGCTCTAGACCCTTCACCAGCTTCGTAGCCCTTCTTTGGACACACGTCAGCACCTGAATATCTTTCTTGTAGTGGGAGGCCCAAAACTGAACACAGTATTCGAGGTGCGGCCTCACCAGTGCTGAGAACAGGGGGACGATCGCTTCCCTAGTCCTGCTGGCCACACTATTTCTGATACAAGCCAGGATGCTGTTGGCCTTCTTGGCCACCTGGGCACACTGCCAGCTCATATTCAGCTGATTGTCGACCAACACTCTTAGGTCCTTTTCTGCTGGGCAACTTTCCAGCCACTCTTCCCCAAGCCTGTAGCATTGCATGGGGTTGTTGTGACCCATGTGCAGGACCCGACACTTAGCCTTGTTGAATCTCATACGGTTGGCCTCGGCCCATCGATCCAGCCTGTCCAGATCCCTCTGTAGATCCTTTCTACCCTCAAGCAGATCTACACTCCCGCCCAACTTGGTGTCATCTGCAAGCTTGCTGAGGGTGCACTCAATCCCCTCTACCAGATCATTGATAAAGATATTAACTAGAACTGGCCCCAATACTGAGCCCTGGGGAACACCACTGGTGACCCGGTGCCAACTGGATTTAACTCCATTCACCACAACTCTTTGGGCCCGGTCATGCAGCCAGTTTTTAACCCAGCAAAGAGTACACTCATCCAGGCCAGTTTCTCCAGGAGAATGCTGTGGGAAATGGTGTCAAAGGCTTCACTGAAGTCCAGGTAGACAACATCCACAGCCTTTCCCTCATCCACTAAACGAGTCACCTTGTCATAGAAGGAGATCAGGTTAGTCAAACAGGACCTGCCTTTCAGAAATCCATGCTGACTGGGCCTGATCACCTGGTTGTCCTGTACGTGCTGCGTGATAGCACTCAAGATGATCTGTTCCATAACCTTCCTTGGCACCAAGGTCAGACTGACAGGCCTGTAGTTCCCCAGATCCTCCTTCCGGCCCTTCTTGTAGATGGGCATCACATTTGCTAACCTCCAGTCCACTGAGACCTCCCTGGTTAGCCAGGACTGCTGATAAATGGTTGAAAGTGGCTTGGTGAGCACTTCCACCAGCTCCCTCAGTACCCTTGAGTGGCTCCCATCTGGCCCCATAGACTTGTGTGTGTCTAAGTGGTGTAGCAGGTTGCTAGCCATTTCCCCTTGGATTATGGGGGCTTCATTCTGCTCCCCGTCCCTGTCTTCCAGCTCAGGGGGCTGGGTACCTCGAGAACAACTGGTCTTACTATTGAAGACTGAGGCAAAGAAGGCATTAAGTACCTCAGCTTTTTCCTCATCCTTTGTCACTATGTTTCCTCCTGCATCCAATAAGGGATGGAGGTTCTCCTTAGCCCTCCTTTTGTTGTTAATGTATTTATAGAAATGGTTTTTATTGTCTTTTACGGCAGTAGCCAGATTAAGTTCTAGTTGGGCTTTGGCCTTTCTAATTTTCTCCCTGCATAACCTCACAACATCCTTGTACTCCTCCTGAGTTGCCTGCCCCTTCTTCCAAAGGTCATAAACTCTCTTTTCTTTCCTGAGTTCCAGCCAAAGCTCTCTGTTCAGCCAGGCCGGTCTTCTTCCCTGCCAGCTCATCTTTTGATGCATGGGGACGGCCTGCTCCTGCACCTTTAAGATTTCCTTCTTGAAGAATGTCCAGCCTTCCTGGACCCCTTTGCCCTTCAGGACTGCCTCCCAAGGGGCTCTGTCAACCAGGCTCCTAAACAGGTCAAAGTCTGCCCTCCGGAAGTCCAAGATGGCAGTTCTGCTAACCCCCTTCCTTACTTCTCTGAGAATCAAAAAGTCTATCATTTCATGATCGCTATGCCCAAGACAGCCGCCAACCATCACATCACCCACAAGTCCTTCTCTGTTCACAAACAACAGGTCCAGCGGGGTGCTTTCCCTAGTTGGCTCACTCACCAGCTGTGTCAGGAAGTTATCATCTTCCACACACTCCAGGAACTTCCTCAACTGTTTCTTCTCAGCTGTACTGTATTTCTAGCAGACATCTGGTAAATTGAAGTCGTCCGCGAGAACAAGGGCTAGTGATTGTGAGACTTCTCCCAGCTGCTTATAGAATATTTCATCTGCCTCTTCATCCTGGTTGGGTGGTCTGTAACAGACTCCCACCATGATATCTGCCTTGTTGGCCTTCCCCCTGATTCTTACCCATAAACACTCGACCCTATCGTCACCATCATCAAGCTCTAGACAGTCAAAACACTCTCTAACATACAGGGCTACCCCACCGCCTCTCCTTCCTTGCCTGTCCCTTCTGAAGAGTTTATAGCCATCCATTGCAGCACTCCAGTTGCGCGAGTCACCCCACCATGTTTCTGTGATTGCAACTGTATCATAGTTTTCCAGCTGCACAACGGCTTCCAGCTCCTCCTGTTTGTTGCCCATGCTGCGTGTATTGGTGTAGATGCACTTCAGTTGGGCTATTGATCCTGCCACCTTTTTTGGGAAGAATCCCTAATTCCTACGTGACCGTTCTCAGGTGCTTCCGTGGTTTCTAGCACATCAATAACCTTTGTGTCTTTGCTGTTGCATGGATCTCCATCCCCTACCTCCACTGAGATGGCAGACTGAAAGACCTTTCTAGCACACTGTTCCTCAAACATTGGCATGCCACCCTCAGGCCTATCTCTAGAGAGCCTAGCTTTGTCCCTTTTCCCCTTCAAATCTACCTTAAAGCTCTTTCAATGAGCCCTGCTAACTCCTGCACGAAGATCCTTTTCTCCCTTTGAGACAGACACACTCCATCTGTTGCCAGCAGGCCTGGTGTCATGTAGACCGATCCATGATCAAAAAACTCAAAATTTTGCCGGTGACACCAGTCTCGGAGCCAGGTATTGATCTTCCTGTTTCTTTCCTCATCATTCTCTGCAACTGGAAGGTTAGAGGAGAACGCTCCTTGTGCTCTTGATCCCTTAATCAGTCATCCCTGAAGTCTCTCTTGATTGCCCTTGGACTTCTTGTTGCAACTTCATCACTGCCTACCTGAAAAATCAATAACGGATAATAATCTGAGGGCTGTACCAGGGTAGGAAGTTTTCTTGTAACATCTTTAACCCGGGCCCCCCAGGGAGACAGCAGACTTCCCTAAGAAGTGGATCCAGTCGGCAAATTGGGCCTTCTGTTCCCCTCAGGAGAGAGTCTCCTATGACAATGACCTGTCTTTTTTTCTTTACGGAAGCGGTTTTGATGCAGGGCGTAGGCCAACTTAACCTCGACGACACCTCCAAGCTAAAGGAACCATTGTCTTTGTCATTGTTTGGTTCCACTTGCAGAACCTTGTACCTATTATGCAAGGGCACCTGGGAAGGTGTGGTAGTCACAGAGGAGACGCGCCTGCTGCGCCAGGCAGGAACTTGTCACCATTCCCCCCCTATCCCTTAAGTCACCGTGTTCAGACAGGTGGAGAGAGGATATAGAATCCTCCATATAATATGTCCTGTCTGCCTGTCAGGCCTGTTCCTGGGAAGGTAGAGTGCGATTCCAGTAGTCTGTCTCTCTCTCAGTCTTCCTGATATTCCTCAACCTAGTCACCTCCTCCTGGAGCTCTGTCACTAAGCAGAGGAGTTCCTCTACCTGGGCACACCTCCTACAGGTGTACTCACTGCTGCCACCCGGTACTGGCATAAGAGTAGAGCACGCCCTGCAGCCTGACACCTGGGTGGCAGCATGTTCCCACTGGAGCTCAGCTGTGGCGGGTGCAGAACTTAGAGGGGCCATGGCCTTCTGCTGAGTAGATACCATTGCTCCCTGGTTGAGTTGACAGAGCTACAGCGCCCTTCCTGTGTGCCCTTCTGCACAAACGGCCACGCAAACTTCAGCGCTATACCCTTGCTGACGCACCATGCCCTGTTTTCCTGCCCTGGTCGCCAGTGCGCCCTAGGAGCTTGTTTTATACCTGTTGGAGGGGCTTGGCTGCCATTGCTCTTGGCCCCACTCAGGTCTCGTCAGCCACTGTCTCATGAACTGTGGGATCCTAGCAGCTCTCTCAGATCTCCCTGGAGTTTCCCTGGTTCAGGAAACTCCTCTGTGCATGGTTACTAGAGTGCTCCACTGTGGATCGTGGAGGCACTGGAGCTGCTCGCCCTGCTAAGTGCCTCTATATTCCTTCTAGGTTACCTGTCCCTGCTTCCACCTTCTGTATACTTCTTTTTTGATTTTGAGCTTTGCTAAGAGCATCTTGTTCATCCATGTAGACCTCCTGCCATTTTTGCCCAACTTCTTGTTCATTGGGATGGGCTGCTTTTGAGCATGGAGGAGGTGATCCTTTGTTGCTGCCGTGCTGGGGACAGAGAGAAGAACGACACAGAATTCAGGTGCAGGAGAAAATGCCAACACAACGCCAGCAGCAGCCTTTTTAATTACAAATCTGTATATATATATATATTGTGGTTCACAAGGATGGCCAAGGCAATTGGTCGCTTGACCATCCACCTCCCAGAGTGATTGGCTAAATGCTACAACACCCATTTCAAAACAACTTTCCCAGTGTGCCATAAACAAGACTGCATAACAAGCTACAGGTGCAAGATAAAGTCTTAGTTTACAAAAACCTCAAACTGTTTCTCAGCTAGCCTGCATGGGAAGAGGAACTTTCACAAGATGCTGCAGTAGCTGGAAAATTTCTGCTTCTAGCTTTTAGTATCCACAATCCTTGAATATCAACCGACTATCTTGGGCTCCTCTTCCCTCTTGGGCCTTATCTTATGGGACTCTTCGAAGTAGATGTTTGAAGAGGCCAGTGTCTGTTCTCCTCTGAAGTCCAGGGTTGTGAGCTTGCTTTTTGCCTTGTTCCCTTTTCTCAGGATTTGGAACTCCACCGTCTCATGGTCACTGCAGACAAGGCTGCCTTTGACCTTCACATCCCCAATGAGCTCATCCTTGTTTGTATGAGGTCTAGCACAAGCACCTCTCCTTGTTGGCTCCTCTATCATTTGGATAAAAAAGTTGTCATCGATGCTTCCTGGATTGCTTATGCCTTTCTGTGGTGTCCCTCCAGCAGATATTTGGGTGGTTGAAGTCCCCCAGGAGGATCAGGGCCTGCAAATGTGAGACTGTATCCCTCCATTGCAATGCTCCAGTCATTTGAGCCACCTCACCACATCTCAGTGATCCCAACAAGATCATAGCCCTGCAATGTCACACATATCTCTAATCGTTCAAGTTTATTGCCCATGCTATGTGTCTTAGTGTACATGCACTTGAGAGAGGCACCCCAGCATGCTGATTTCCCAGAAAGGAAGTGCACAGCTATAAAAAAAATCATATACAATTATATGCAAAGTACAATGTCATAGAATCATAGAATGGTTCGGGTTGGAAGGGACCTTAAAGATCATCTAGTTACAACCCCCCTACCATGGGATCAGGTTGCTCAAAGCCTCATCCAACCTGACCTTGAACACTTCCAGGGATGGAGCATCCACAACTTCTCTGGGCAACCTGTTCCAGTGCCTAACCACTCTCAGAGGAAAGAATTTCTTCCTTGTAGCTAATCTAAAACTACCCTCTTTCAGTTTAAAGACATTGCCCCTTGTCCTATCACTACACGCCCTTGTAAAAAGTCCCTCTCCAGCTTTCTTGTAGGCCACCTTTAGGTACTAGGAGGCTGCTAGAAGGTCTCCCCAGAGCCTTCTCTTCTCCAGGCTGAACAGCCACAATTCTCTCAGCCTCTCTTCACAGGAGAGGTGCTCCAGCCCTCAGATAATCTTTGTGGCCTTCCTTTGGACCCACTTCAACAGGTCCATGACCTTCTTATGTTGAAGGCCCCAGAGCTAAACACATGTCGCAGTTTAGGCTGCTCTGGCAGCTAAACTCCTCACAGCCGCTTACTCACCCTCTTCCACTCGCCGGGGATGAGAAAGAGAATTAAAGAAGAAAAAGAAAAGTGACCCGTGGGTTGAGATAAGAACAATTTACTACCAATGCTATCAATATATATATGTACGGATATGTACAAGGATAAATATATACAAACGAGTGATGTACAGTGTAATTGCTCACCACCCCTTGACCGAGGCCCGTCTTGTCCCCAACTAATGATCCCGAAACAGATAAATCCTGATACCGCAATCCCGGACGAACAGGAGGCCCAAAAATAGAGAGCAAGACAGAGAGAGCACTCTGAGAGTCCTAAAGTGAGAGTCTTGGAAGAGCAAAGGCCCTTCTTTCCGGCAGTCCCTCACTTTTATACTGGGCATGATGCTGCATGATATGGAATACTAATTGGCCAGTTTGGCCTCAATCCTAAGTCTAAGCACAAATCATAAGGAGAGTTGTGGACCCCCCGTCCCGGCTATGCTCCCCCCTATCCTGTTGTGCTCCTGCACACTGGCAAGAACACAGCAGCTGAAAAGTCCTTGAGATCTCAGTGCCAACTATAAACATGAGTGCACTATCAGCGTTCTTCTCAGAGTAAGTCTCAGACTAAAACCAAAACATGGAGCTCTTCTAGCTGCTAAAAAGAAGAGCTAACTCTGTCCCAACTGAAACCAGGACAGTATCCACCCCTTATTCCATACCATGCACATCATGTTCAAACCTCACATATATACATGGATACTATTCCCTTTGTCCATGGGTCATCCCTCCAAAATGTGTGTTGAGTTCATTTAGTCCGTAAGTCCAGTCTTAATCCATTGTAGAAGTCTCTCAGGGCAGGAAAGATGATGTGGAATTCGCTCAGTCGGTAGAATGGATGACGTAATCTCTGTTGCATGTGACATCTGGAGCTCGTAGTTGGTGCATCCGGCAACAGTCCATGTCCGCAGTCTGCAGGTTGAAGATGTCGACCTCGAGGAAGTTGCTGGGTGTCTGGAATCAGTTCTGGTTCTGTCGAAGTTTATTCTTCATTAATCTGGATAATTCCTAATATAATGGCATTAGTACAATGTGACAACCACAGCAATGATGGTATGCAGGGACAGGGTTATTCGGCAATTAATATCACACAATTCAATTCATTTTATCATCTATTTTCACCCAACATCAAATCCCCTTGAGATACACATCGGACTTCCCTGTCCTTCTGCATCACCCACCAAGTGCACCCAGGTCCTTGAGCAAAAGCAATCCCGCAAATGGGTTTACCTTTACCCGAGGCAGGAATAACCCAGACTGTCTTCCCCAGCATATTCCTAATGGGCACTAGAGGGACTTTATCCCCTTCAGCAGTACGTAAAAGTTCTGATTGGGCAGGACCAGCTTGATTGGCAGATCCTCTAGTGTTGACTAACCAGGTGGCTTTTGCTAAATGTGTATCCCAATGTTTGAAAGTTCCACCACCCATTGCTTTCAGTGTGGTCTTTAGCAGTCCGTTATATCGTTCAATCTTCCCAGAAGCTGGTGCATGATAGGGGATGTGATATACCCACTCAATGCCATGCTCTTTGGCCCAAGTGTCTATGAGGTTGTTAGGGAAATGAGTCCTGTTGTCTGACTCAATTCTTCTCTCTGGGGTGCCATGCTGCCACAAGACTTGCTTTTCAAGGCCCAAGATAGTGTTCCGGGCGGTGGCATGGGGCACAGCATAGGTTTCCAGCCATCCAGTGGTTGCTTCCACCATTGTAAGCACGTAACGCTTGCCGCTACGTGTTTGTGGAAGTGTGATATAGTCAATTTGCCAAGCCTCTCCATACTGATATTTCACCCAACGCCCTCCATGCCAAAGAGGTTTTAACTGCTTGGCTTGCTTGATTGCAGCACATGTTTCTCATTCATGGATAACCTGTGCAATAGTGTCCATAGTTAAGTCCACCCGTCTGTGGAGAAACCTTTTGGCTGCTGCAGCATCCTGTGAAAGTTCTTTCCCTATGCAGGCTAACTAAGAAACACCTGTAGCTCGTTACACTGGGAAAGTTACCTTGAAACAGGTGCTGTAGCATTCAGCCAATCACTCTGGGAGATGGATGGTCAAGTGACCAATAGCCTTGACCCATCTAGCAAATCATGTGACTCCTGACTATTTAAGGCAGGGTGTTTACTCCTAAGGGTGAGGCATTTCCTCCTGAGTCTTGGAGGAGTGTGGGCCTTCCTTAGAGTAAGCCTGAAGCCTTTGCATTAGAGCATTGGTCTACTTGGAGCCACCTGAAGCCTTCCAGCTGCGACAACTGGTGACCCCGACGTGATCCATCCACAACTAAGATCTGAAGGTATGTGCTTCCGTACATGGAGCTCCAAGGGACGAACTGCAAATTAGAATGATGGGACAAAGCTCCACAAAAGAAAGCATGATGTTCTCCATTCTCAAACCTGCAATGACAATCGCAGGTGCCAAAATAAGTGATGAAGCTCTCTGTGAGCTGTTAGATTGGGCGGCAGAGCATGAATGCCTGACTGACCTCAACACCCCCTTTAGCTCAGAAGCGTGGAAGCAGCTAGGGGATAAGCTAATCTATGAAACAGTATTTGGACGAAAGAACCTGACTGGTCTGCTACGTATTTGGGGAACTGTATATGATGTAATGCAGACATGGATGGTAGAAAGGAAGGAAAAAGTATTGCCAGATTCTGATGAATCCACAAGTGAAGTTTCTGAAGGGGACGATGAGTTATCTGAAAGGGGACTGACCACGGGTAGTGCACCAGTTGTGCCCCCGCTGTCCTCAGATATGGAGAAAGTTGTGGGGACTACACAGAAGCTTTACCCCTCCCTGCGAGATTATGTCCAACCCAAGTGTCCTCCTTGTGATTTTTTGCGGGAATACTCCTCCGGACAAGACAAAGCATCGGAGCGTCCCCCACCCTTCGCCCCAACAGCCTCCCCTTCTTCTGCATCTCAACCGGCTACTTCAGCCATTACAGCAGAACATGTTCTTCCTACTGCTCCGCCATTGGCCCCTCAACCAGACCAGGCACCACAAGGACAGTTCCCGGGCATGGCACCCTAGTTTACCGCAACTTCATGTCCTGGTTTGCTAGATGTATCTCCCATGCTATTGCTGAAAAATCTCCCTGCTTGATTTAAACTAATCTTAAAACAAAAAGGGGGAATTGTGGAGAAACCTTTTGGCTGCTGCAGCATCCTGTGAAAGTTCTTTCCCTATGCAGGCTAACTAAGAAACACCTGTAGCTCGTTACACTGGGAAAGTTACCTTGAAACAGGTGCTGTAGCATTCAGCCAATCACTCTGGGAGATGGATGGTCAAGTGACCAATAGCCTTGACCCATCTAGCAAATCATGTGACTCCTGACTATTTAAGGCAGGGTGTTTACTCCTAAGGGTGAGGCATTTCCTCCTGAGTTTTGGAGGAGTGTGGGCCTTCCTTAGAGTAAGCCTGAAGCCTTCGCATTAGAGCATTGGTCTACTTGGAGCCACCTGAAGCCTTCCAGCTGTGACACCCGTCGATCACAAGCCCATTTGTATGTTGCATCTCTTCCTTGATGGCCTGAGGCATCATGGGCCCAACGAGCTAGAAATTTTTCATCTTTACGTTGCCAGTCCAGATCCACCTGAGCCACTTTAATCTAAGCGATCCACCTGTTGATTGTTTTGATGTTTTTCAGTGGCCCGACTCTTGGGTACATGAGCATCTACATGACAGACTTTTACAGCCAGCTTCTCCACTCGAGCAGCAATGTCCTTCCACAATGGGGCAGCCCAGATGGGTTTACCTCTGCGTTGCCAGTTGCTCTGCTTCCATTGCCGTAGCCATCCCCACAGGGCATTTGCTACCATCCATGAGCCAGTGTAAAGATAGAGGATTGGCCACTTTTCTTGTTGTCTTGGTTTTAGCTGGGACCAGGATTAGCTCTTCTTTTAGCAGCTAGAAGAGCTCCGTGTTTTGGTTTTACTCAGAGGCTCACTCTGAGAAGAATGCTGATAGTGCACTGATGGTTGTAGTTGGCACTGAGGTCTCAAGGACTTTTTCAGTCTGCCAGGTTCTTGTCATTGTGCAGGAGCACAACAGGATAAGGGGGGAGCATGGCCGGGACAAGGGGTCCACGACTCTCCTTACAATTTGTACCTGAACTTAAGATTGAAGGCCAAATTGGCCAATTAGTATTCCATATCATGCAGCGTCATGCCCAGTATAAAAGTGAGGGTCAGCTGGAAAGAAGGGCTTTTGCCCTTCCGGGACTCTCACTTTCGGGTGCTCAGAGTGTTTTTCTCTCTCTCTCGCTCTCTGTCTCGGGGCCTCCCGTTCGTCCGGGATCGCGGTATCGAGTTTTATCTGTTTTGGGATTGCAGCTTCGGGACGAGACGGGCCTCGGTCAAGGGGTGGTGAGCAATTACACCGTACATCACTCGTTTGCATATGTTTATCCTTGTACATATCTGTATATATATATATTGGTAGCAGTAGTAGTAAATTGTTCTTATCTCAACCCTCGGGTCTCTTTTCTTTTTCCTCTTTGATTCTCTCCCTCATCCCTGAGGTGTGGGAGGGTGAGAGGGGACTGTGTAGGGTATAGTTGCCGGAGCAGCCTAACCCACCACACTTGTTCAGCGATATCTAAAGCCAGTTGGATGGCTTTTACCTCTGCAAACTGACTCGATTCACCTTCTCCTTCAGTAGCTTCTGCAACTCTTTGAGTAGGACTCCATACAGCAGCTTTCCATTTTTGATGTTTTCCTACAAGACGACAGGATCCGACAGTAAACAGAGCGTATTTCTTCTCATTGTCTCATAGTTCATTATATGGTGGGACCTCCTCAGCACGTGTCACCTCCTCCTCCTCTGGTGACGTGGGTCGGGGCAATCCCAAGCACAAGTACAGGCTGGGCAGAGAATGGATTGAGAGCAGCCCTGAGGAAAAGGTCTTGGGAGTGCTGGTGGATGAGAAGCTCAACATGAGCCAGCAAAGTGTGCTGGCAGCCCAGAAAATCAACTGTATCCTCGTCTGCATCATAAGAAGCGTGGCCAGCAGGTTGAGGGAGGTGATTCTGCCCCTCTACTCTGCTCTCGTGAGACCCCACCTGGAATACTGCATTCAGCTCTGGAGTCCCCAACACAAGAAGGACATGGAGCTGCTGGAGCAAGTCCAGAGGAGGGCCACGAAGATGATCAGAGGGCTGGAGCACCTCTGCTATGAAGACAGGCTGAGAGAGTTGGGGCTGTTCAGCCTGGAGAAGAGA
The DNA here is from genome assembly GCF_009769465.1 of Tauraco erythrolophus. Classification (NCBI taxonomy): domain Eukaryota; kingdom Metazoa; phylum Chordata; class Aves; order Musophagiformes; family Musophagidae; genus Tauraco; species Tauraco erythrolophus. The sequence goes on from NC_141497.1 coordinate 17,125,083, forward strand.
AGGCTACAGGGTGATCTTAACGCAGCCTTCCAGTACTTCAAGGGGGCCTACAGGAAAGCTGGAGAGGGACTTTTTACAAGGGTGTGTAGTGACAGGACAAGGGGCAATGGCTTTAAACTGAAAGAGGGCAGATTTAGATTAGATATAAGGAAGAAATTTTTCACTCTGAGGGTGGTGAGGTACTGGAACAGGTTGCCCAGAGAAGTTGTGGATGCTCCATTCCTGGAATTGTTCAAGACTAGGTTGGATGAGGCTTTGGGCAACCTGGTGTAGTGGAGGGTTTCCCTGCCCATGGTAGGGGGGTTGGAACTAGATGATCTTTGAGGCCCCTTCCAATCCTAACTATTCTATGATTCTATGACATTCAAAGTCTTTACCTTCAGGCCAGTTAGTGATCACTTCCAAAATCCTGGGTGATTGGGGTTTCCTATCCGAGCCCTTTGTGTGATCAGTGCAATCCACTTACTCCATGTAGCATCAGTTGCGTGATGTGTAGATGGGACACTCCAGCCGAGCACTGGCAACTGAGGTACTAGGAGCAACTGTGCTTCAATACCAATCACTTCAGAAGCAGCTCGGACTCCTTCATATGCTGCCAATATCTCTTTTTCAGTTGGAGTATAGTAGGCTTTGGATCCTTTGTATCCCCAACTCCAAAATCCAAAGGGTCGACCTCGCGTCTCCCCTGGTGCTTTTTGCCAGAGACTCCAGGTAGGACCATTCTCCCCGGCTGCAGTGTAGAGCACATTTTTAACATCTTGTCCTGTCCAGACTGGTCCAAGGGCTACTGCATAAACTATTTCTTGTTTAATTTGTTCAAGAGCTTGTTTTTGCTCTGGGCCCCATTCAAAATCATTCTTCTTCTGGGTCACTTGATAGAGAGGGCTTACAATCTGGCTGCAATCTGGAATATGCATTCGCCAGAAACCCGTATATATGGGTATGTACGTATATATGTACGTGTATATGTACGTGTATATGTACGTGTATATGTACGTGTATATGTACGTGTATATGTACGTGTATATGTACGTGTATATGTACGTGTATATGTACGTGTATATGTACGTGTATATGTACGTGTATATGTACGTGTATATGTACGTGTATATGTACGTGTATATGTACGTGTATATGTACGTGTATATGTACGTGTATATGTACGTGTATATGTACGTGTATATGTACGTGTATATGTACGTGTATATGTACGTGTATATGTACGTGTATATGTACGTGTATATGTACGTGTATATGTACGTGTATATGTACGTGTATATGTACGTGTATATGTACGTGTATATGTACGTGTATATGTACGTGTATATGTACGTGTATATGTACGTGTATATGTACGTGTATATGTACGTGTATATGTACGTGTATATGTACGTGTATATGTACGTGTATATGTACGTGTATATGTACGTGTATATGTACGTGTATATGTACGTGTATATGTACGTGTATATGTACGTGTATATGTACGTGTATATGTACGTGTATATGTACGTGTATATGTACGTGTATATGTACGTGTATATGTACGTGTATATGTACGTGTATATGTACGTGTATATGTACGTGTATATGTACGTGTATATGTACGTGTATATGTACGTGTATATGTACGTGTATATGTACGTGTATATGTACGTGTATATGTACGTGTATATGTACGTGTATATGTACGTGTATATGTACGTGTATATGTACGTGTATATGTACGTGTATATGTACGTGTATATGTACGTGTATATGTACGTGTATATGTACGTGTATATGTACGTGTATATGTACGTGTATATGTACGTGTATATGTACGTGTATATGTACGTGTATATGTACGTGTATATGTACGTGTATATGTACGTGTATATGTACGTGTATATGTACGTGTATATGTACGTGTATATGTACGTGTATATGTACGTGTATATGTACGTGTATATGTACGTGTATATGTACGTGTATATGTACGTGTATATGTACGTGTATATGTACGTGTATATGTACGTGTATATGTACGTGTATATGTACGTGTATATGTACGTGTATATGTACGTGTATATGTACGTGTATATGTACGTGTATATGTACGTGTATATGTACGTGTATATGTACGTGTATATGTACGTGTATATGTACGTGTATATGTACGTGTATATGTACGTGTATATGTACGTGTATATGTACGTGTATATGTACGTGTATATGTACGTGTATATGTACGTGTATATGTACGTGTATATGTACGTGTATATGTACGTGTATATGTACGTGTATATGTACGTGTATATGTACGTGTATATGTACGTGTATATGTACGTGTATATGTACGTGTATACGTACGTGTATACGTACGTGTATACGTACGTGTATATGTACGTGTATACGTACGTGTATACGTACGTGTATACATGTACGTACGTATATATGTATATACAAACGAGTGATGTACAGTGTAATTGCTCACCACCCCTTGACCGAGGCCCGTCTTGTCCCCAACTAATGATCCCGAAACAGATAAATCCTGATACCGCAATCCCGGACGAACAGGAGGCCCCGAGAAATAGAGAGCAAGACAGAGAGAGCACTCTGAGAGTCCGAAAGCGAGAGCCCCGGAAGAGCAAAGGCCCTTTTTTCCAGCTGTCCCTCACTTTTATACTGGGCATGACGCTGCATGATATGGAATACTAATTGGCCAGTTTGGCCCCAATCCTAAGTCTAAGCACAAATCATAAGGAGAGTCGTGGACCCCCTGTCACAGCTATGCTCCCCCCCAGCCTGTTTTGCTCTTGAACACTGGCAAGAACACGGCAGCTGAAAAGTCCTTGAGACCTCAGTGCCAACTATAAACATGAGTGCACTATCAGCGTTCTTCTCAGAGTAAGTCTCAGACTAAAACCAAAACATGGAGCTCTTCTAGCTGCTAAAAAGAAGATCTAACTCTGTCCCAGCTGAAACCAGGACAACACAGTACTCCAAGTGGGGTCTTGCAAGAGCAGAATAGAGGGGCGGAATCACTTCCCTTGACCTGCTGGCCACACTTCTTTGGATGCAGCCCAGGATACGGTTGGCTTTCTGGGCTGCCAATGCACACATTGCTGGCTCATGTTGAGCTTCTCATCCACCAGCACTCCCAGGTCCTTCTCCTCAGGGCTGCTCTCAATCCATTCTCTGCCCAGCCTGTACTTATGCATGGGATTGCCCCAACCCACGTGCATGACCTTGCACTTGGCCTTGTTGAACTTCATGAGGTTCTCACAGGCCCATCTCTCCAGCCTGTCAAGGTCCCTCTGGATGGCATCCTTTTCCTCCAGCGTGTTCACCACACCACACAGCTTGGTGTCATCTGCAAACTTGCTGAGGGTGCACTCGATCCCACTGTCCAAGTCACCAACAAAGATGTTAAATAGCACTGGCCCCAGTACTGACCCCTGAGGAACACCACTCGTCACTGACCTCCACTTGGACATTGAACCATTGACCGCAACTCTTTGAGAGCGACCATCCAGCCAATTCCTTATCCACCGAGTGGTCCACCCATCAAAACCATGTCTTTCCAGTTTAGAGACAAGGATGTCGTGTGGGACAGTGTCAAATGCCTTGGATAAGTCCAGGTAGACGATGTCAGTTGCTCTTCCCCTATCCATCAATGCCGTAACCTCATCATAGAAGGCCACCAAATTAGTCAGGCAGGATTTGCACTTAGTGAAGCCATGTTGGCTGTCACCAATCACCTCCTTATTTTCCATGTGCCTTAGCATAGTCGCCAGGAGGATCTGCTCCATGATCTTGCCGGGCATAGAGGTGAGACTGACTGGCCTGTAGTTCCCTGGGTCTTCTTTTTTCCCCTTTTTAAAGATGGGGGCTATGTTTCTCCTTTTCCAGTCATTGGGAAATTCACCAGACTGCCACGACTTCTGAAATATGATGGATAGTGGCTTAGCAACTTCATCTGCCAGCTCCCTCAGGACCCGCAGATGCACCTCATCAGGTCCCATGGACTTGTCCACCTTCGGGTTCTTTAGATGGTCTTGAACCTGATCTTCTCCTACAGTGGATGGTTCTTCATTCTCCCAGACCCTGCCTTTGCCTTCTGTGACTTCGGCTGTGCAGCTGGAGCTCTTGCCAGTGAAGACGGAGGCAAAGAAATCATTGAGAATCTCAGCCTTCTCCATATCCTGGCTAGCCAGGTCCCCCGTTTCCGTCTGGAGAGGGCCTACATTTTCCCTAGATCTCTTTTTGTCACTGACGTATCTATAGAAGTTTTTCTTGTTGCCCTTGATGTCCCTGGGCAGATTTAACTCTATCAGGGCTTTAGCTTTCCTGACCTGATCTCTGGTTGCTTGGACAATTGCTCTGTGTTCTTCCCAGGCTACCTGTCCTTGCTTCCACCCTCTGTAGGCCTTGTCACCTGTTAGGCTCACCTCAGCCTCCAACAGAGACAACTGCTGGGATTCTCCTGTCACTCCAGAAATCCAGATAGCTTCTGCTGCCTTGTACCTTGATGACATTAGGGTATACTGTATACCAGTGTCCACTAGAGTCTTATACTCCTGTGGATCTGATGTGCCAGACCATTGAATTCACATAGTCCAGGAAATCCTATTACTCCTTTCCTTTCTTCCTGGTCAGAGTATTTACTATTGGAATCCTGCAGTATCAGTCCAGAAGTCCCATCACCAAGATCAGGAGGAGAGGCATTCTCAGACCTTCTACATCTAGGGGATTATTGGTTGCCTTCCAATATCTCGGTAGCAACTGGAGTGGCAGCCTTAGCAGGTGTCTTCCCCTGCAGTTCACATATGCAGGCTTATAGCTTTGAGGTGGATGCACCATCCCACTTCCACATATCCTCCCCCTGGTCACACAGGAGGAACCATAGGTTGCCATGTAGTGTGCACCTGGGGTTCCTCCTCCTCTCCTCTTCCTCCCTTACTAACAGATTGTATGGACCCATCAACCTCTGCACCTGTTGTTTCATTTTAACTACTGGGGAAATTACCATAGTGGGAGTTTGGGTCCCTGTCTCATTCATGCTGTCCTTAGATGCAGAGGCCCTTCTTCCCCTGCTCCTCTGATGGTGCTGGACAGAGGCTTAATAGGCATAGGCCAAGCCCCAAAGCAATGCTAGGAGTTGCTGGGTCTCATAGGGGTAAGCAAGTCACCCTTCTGTCAAGTGGTGCATCAATTCAACAGGATTACATATCTGTTCAGGCATAAAATCCTAGGCTATTGGAGGTGATAACTGCCCCAGGCACCTGCCCAAATTCTCCCACATACCCTGCCACCCAGGAATCAAACAGCTCAGGACACATTTCTTTGTCACATCACCAACCAGTTGTTTGCTTGTATGCCAGGACAAATGCAGGTTCCACATACCTAACAACAAGCCAACCATACTGGATAATATGATTACACAGTTTACATGAGGATGTATAAGAAACTTGGGAGCCCATGCAGAAAAGTTTAACATGTTCATCCCAGAGGAGAAAAAGGAATGTGTAATCTAAAGATAGACCATCAGATTCTATTTTTAGCAACAGTGATATCAATCTGAAGAAATCTCGCTAATTTGAAAGCAGCTGCCTTGGATTTACATATGAATTACAAATGTCAAATCAGTCTCTAGTTTATTGCTGAACATTAACATATTGAGTTTAAGTGGCAAGGCTTTGGTAGCAGGGACTGTGGCTCATAGAGAGAAGCCCGCACAGGAGCAGGTTTTCTGGGAGGAACTGTGGCCCATGGGGGATCCATGCTGGAGCAGGAGGAAAGTGTAAGGATTAAGGAGCAGCAGAGACGAAGTGTTATGAACTGACTGCAACCCCTATTCCCCATCCCCTCTGAGCTGCTTGGGGTGGGGAGGATGTAGAAGAGTTGAGAATGAAGGAGTGGAGTTGAGCCTGGGAAGAAGGGTAGGGCAAGGTGGTTTTTAGTTTTGTCTTTGTTTCTCACTACCTGAATCTATTGTTAATTGGCAATTAATTAAATTAATTTTCCCCAAGTTGAGTCTGTTTTTCCAGTGATGGTAATTGATAAGTTATCTCTCTGTCTTTATTTTGACCCATAAACTTTTCCATCTTATTTTCTCCCCCTATCCTGTTGAGGGGAGGGAGTGAGAGAACAGCTGAGTGGGCATCTGGCAGCCAGCCAAGGTCAACCCACCATAATTACTAAATACAAATTTCTGATTCTTAAAAAAAAAAAAGCTGCAAGGTAGCTTGTGGAGGACAGAAATGGCAGCAATGCCATGGCCATATGCCAGCCCAAGTGCATGGTCATTGTTGTTATAAAAAATGTTCCCAGTCACAGCGGAGTATGGTGATAAGTGGTACAGCAAACAGAAAAAGCTGACTGCAGCCACTAACAAGCTCTGGGACTCTATTATACAGGAAAGTAAGCATGCCACATAATCAGCACAGGAGCCTGCCAATTAACAACTGAACAACTATAAATGTAGTCTAATACACTCTGATCAAACCTGTCATTATCTTAAGCCCTACATTGAGGACCAAAAAGGACTATGGTGGGTTGATCCCAGCCAACAGCCAAACACTCACACAACCACTCACTCACTCCTCTCTCCCATAGGCCGGGGAGAAAATAGAAGGAAGGCGAGAAGAGTTGTGGGTCAGGACAATTTAATGACAATTTAATACGGAGGGTTTGCAAGCAAAGCAAAAAGAGGAATTCATTCACTACTTCCCATTGGCAGGCAGATGTTTAGCCACTTCCTGGAAAGCAGGGCCTCAGCATGCATTAAAGTTTCTTAGGAAGACAAATGCCATAACCACAAACGTCTTCCCTTCCTCCTCCTTTTCCTGAGCTTTTATTGCTGAGCATGATGTCCTATGGTATGGTATTTCATGTCAACTGTCCCAGCGGTGTCTCCTCCCAATCTCTTGCCCACCTCCAGCCTACTCACTGGGTGGGAGTGGGAGGCAGGGTAGAGTGGGAAAGAGAGAAAGCCTTGATGCTGTGCAAGCTCTGCTCAGCAATAACCAAAACATTGGTGTATTATCAACACTCTTTTATCCACAAATGCAAAGCACAGCACCATATGGGTTGCTATGAATAAAGTTAATCCCATTGCAGCCAGACCCTTTACAATCCCTGACTGGATGAAGCTGAACAGGAAAAGTATCATGATATTTAAATTATTGTAGGTATCGTAGGCTAGGTTCCGCTCTCTCGCTAGACTGGATTCTGCTCTATCGCTGACTTTATTCAGATGGAAAACACTTTTACAAATTCTGACCATAATATTTGAACCTGATCTTTATTTCCTTACATAGGAAAAATTTCTAGGGTGAGATCTAGATGGACTTCTTAGGCACGTCAAACTAAAGCTTTGTAAAGTGCAAAAGAATTTTAAAGTAGGATGATAAACATGCCTAGACTTCCTAAAAGACATAGAGTGAAACGGGTAATTCTGAAGGTCACCTCTCAGCCCTCCACCTGTGCTTGGTAAGGACTCATTTGAGGTAGCCAACAGGAATTCCTGTGTTCTGTGGAGAAGCACTGTTTCTCAACTCCTTGTTCAATGTGGAGTTTTCTGTGGATTGCCATTCTGTGAATCACATACACTTACAGCAAATAAAAAGTGCTGTTAAAAAACTAGCATAATAATATGCATGCCAAGACAAAGCCTTTAGGCCTAAATTTTCTAAATATAATTTATAACCTGTATGAAACTATTGCCACAGAAAACAAGATTCTAGTTCTGGACAGACTACACATGGAGAATTGGCACAGATTTATAGAGCTCACTGAAGATTCAGTAGTTTGCTTGCTGTTTTGAAGACTTGGAGTCCAATAATCCATATTCCTAGATTGTATCTTCCAGTTTTTATGGACTATGCTCCATGCAAAATAAATGTTATGAGAATGAAAACAGCTGTTATATCTCATGTATGAAAAATGTTCTAATTAATCACTGCAAGAAATATTTGAAACAGAGAGAAAATAACACAGTAATTAAAAGCACCACACTGCATTATTTTATTTAAAAGTATGCACTGAATATAGCTGTCTTTGAACTAAGTGATTGTGGCAGCTCCTGGGAAGGTGCAGGCAAATTGTTACAGGTAATCTTAAAGAGGAAGATGTTTCCTCCTCTAAATTATGGAGCTATTTTATCTATGTGACATCATGTCAATGAGTTGTAAACCAATTTTGTTAGGAGATGCTCTGAAACAAAGAGATGAGGACATGATTGTATTCTTTAAGATTAGCTTGAGAGATATCCTCTTTTCAGAAAGAGAATAAGTTTTTGTCTTCTAGTTTCTTGGAGGAAGGTGATAATGCTGGTATTGGATCACAGTCAATCAGTTTAGCGCTACTAAAAATTGTTCCTGTTTAGAAAGAAGTTTAATGATGTTGTATTTGATTAATTCCATATTTCCACAGGATGTTAGAAATTAAACAAATGGTTAATGTCCCATTTAGGAATTCCACGGAAATTAAGGTACTTAGTATCATGAAAGATAAAACTCAAGCAGCCAAATTCTTGCTTTTGCATCCCAAAAATGCAAGTTTTACCATGTCTGTCAACATGGACCCAGTTGTGTTCCCATTGCAGTCAGTGGGAGTTTACCATTCCCTTTTGCGTGGGCTACAGTAAACCCTCTATCACCAAATTTGAATATAAACCAAGGACCTGATTCTGAAGCATTCCCCCTGGTTAGCAGATACACTGAAATCAGTGTCATAAAACTAGATGAATCAACCTCAAATTTCCAAAACATCAAAATATACTTGGTGCATTAGAAGAAAAACTTGAAATTAAGAATAGTCTCTTTGTTTTAAGATCCAAGGAAAGCAGAAGCCCTTGAAATTGAAGGTTAGCTGTCCATATTGAAGCTTACATGTGCAATTCAAAAATATATTTTATAATATCACTTTATCAAGATCCATATAGATAGGTATATAGCAGATATCTAATGCATCAAAAATACAATACTACTTCTTACCTGTTACCTGCTACTATATTTGCTTAAACAGATATCAACAGAAAACCTCAATGTATTACTAAATCAAAAGATTTTTGGAGGCAGTTTAGACATTGGCTTTTCATTTTCTCAAATAATTGTAAAACCATTATTATTTCATAAGCAAGAACATACATTTGATTTAAGGTTGAATTATATTGATAAATTAAATCCTAATATCAGATGGCTGGAACAATTTTAAAGAGAAAAAAATTATCTCTGTATATAGGTTTTACTTCGCACTGTGCTGTATTCTATATCAGTAGAACAAAGGCTATGTGCATAATGAGGTCATGCAAATGAAGTGAAATCAGCAAAAGTATAGTGGAGGAGGGGGTAAAATATGGCCATAAGTATAATGATCAAGGAGTAGAGAATTTAAATGTTTAATGCTTGCACATTCAAGTTCATTTTTCTGTCATCTTTTTGAATGAGTAGACTGAGACTCTTGAAAGACCAGAATGAGATCTCTGTTTTGGACAAAAAGGTTTAATAATATTCTTTAACAGACTGTCCATATATACTTTTCTAGCTTGCAGTAGAATCTTCATTTTCTGTGTTTTCAATGAGTGGGCTTTTTGCCCTGCTGCACTGTCTGGATGCCAGCTCCCCATGTCTCAGCCATGATGGAAGCTTAGAGTACAATAGAAGCACAGCAGCAATATGAATTACAAATACATGTATATCTTACTGTATGGCCTCCCTCCCTGAAATGAATGTAGTCTAAAAATATCCTCCACGCTAAATTGCTTTATTACTGAGGCAGTCTTGCAAAAACACTACACTTACAAAATAGCAATCCAAATCCCAGACAGAATAATCTTGTTGTGAATTCTTTTGCTTCTGTTTGCAAATTCACTATCTTTTTGAAAGATATTAGTCTCATTTAATAATATAAAGTGCAGCCTATGTTAAGAACAATAGTATTTTACTTATAGTGAATTTATGAGGAATATCTTGTTACTTCGAATAAAAAAGGGAAAAAATGTGGGAACTATACATGGTCAATATATATAGTGGCTTTTTTTATTGTTGTAGCCTGATAAAACTAAATAATATCAGCTCTTGGAATTAATGTTGAATATTTGTTTACAAGTGAATATCTTGAGAAAAAGAAAGAAAAAAATACACTGAAATGATAAATGGAATGCATATAATTTTTTTTTTTTTATTTTAGAGCCTGATTCAGTAAATTCACTTACAAGAAACTGCTCATATGAGTAACCCCTTTGATATTAAGAGGTTTACTCAAGTAAGAATAGTTACTTATGTGCCAGAACTTGCAGAATCAAGCCCTTGTCAGTAAATATTTAGAAAACAAATCATTGCTTGAAATACGCTATATCTTTCTGTTTACAAGATGAAAACATCCATCTGGAAATTGCAAAATGTGCTACAGAAATGATTTCTTAAAAAATGAAAATTGGCTAAGTATGAATGATTTCCTTTGAATTAGTTAAATCCATTCTTTAGTTGCTACCAAAAGAAAAACTAAAATGAATAACTTTCTTTAGCATTTTAACTCTTTCTGTAAAATCGTAACACTGCCAATGTCAGAGTATGGGGCTTAATCAGCACAATTGACAAGGATTTATGAACTTTTTCATTCCAAATGCATTTATATACACACAAGCATGTATGTGTACATAAATTCTTTTTTTACAGCCATTTTACACAAATAGAACCTTAAGTAGTTGAAGTAACAAAAAACTCAATCAAAATACTCTTAACATATCCATAAGTCTATAAACCTTTTAAAATTGACTCTTTCAAAAAATTCAGCTAAATTATGGAAATTCAGACTGCATTATTTGAATATTTGCCACTTACATCTTGATTCTTATTTGAAAAGTCCACAAGAAGATAGGCATGCCAGCAATATAAACCGTAGAAACAGGAAAAAAGTAAAACACAAGGACTTGTAAATAAATTAATGGATATCAAGAAGCAGAAATGCTAAGATTATGCATTTTACCAGTACACTTCTATGCTTGTAAACCATAAGGCGAGATATTGGTGAGATGTAGTATTGCCAGCTCTGCAGAGAAGGGAAGAGAGTGAGAAAGAGAAAGAGTGTGTTTGTGTGTGCCCATGTGCTTGTATATGCATGTGTGTGTGAAAGAGAGCAAAGGAGGGAGGGAGGAACAAGGGAGAGGTGCAAGGGAGAGAGGAAGAGAGGTGGGGACAGGCAGACACAATAAAGCATAATAACATTTCTGCATGCCTAATAGCTTAAGTATGCTATGTCTCTCTGTATGCTATTGCTGTCTATATTGCAAGTAGAGTCAAAGAATTGGTTAATATTTCATCAATAGTTCATATTTGATTCAAGTACTTTTTACAAAAAAAGAGGAAAAAAGCTTTGTAGCTTTCAAGTAAAGGGAAAAAAATTAAATGTTTAACAATATTTTCAAGATACAACAGTGTTTGCATAACTCATGCTTAACATGGTAAGTGCCAACCATAAAATGGTAACATTAAATTATTTATATTTTAGTTATGTAGTGCACCTTATTATTGCTAAATTTATATTAATAGTTCTAATTAATCTTTTAATAATAGCATATTTTAATATATTACAATTTTAAAGATGCAAAATAAAGCCAAGCCCATAACTAGCAATGTCATTTTTTGATGTTAATTGGCTTTATGATTGTTATTTTATGGATTTTTTTTAAAATTGACAAATACTGCAGCTTTAACAAAGAATGACTGAATTGTCTTAACAAAGATGAAGGCTGTGTGAATAACCACCTTCCAGATCTCTTAAATCTACAATATATGTAGTGCAGGTCCTGAGCAGCTTTTGTTTTCAATGTGTTTTTTAAGCTTTTAGGATTTTTTCTGCATCAAATATGTCAAGTTGATTTACAGGGCACTATTACTGATATGTTTCTTTGGTTTATGTTTTTCTGTGAAAGGCAGGCAGCTGAGATCAAGTCTTCAGATGGAGGGGGAGGGGCAGGAGAAGAACATGTACACATATAGTGTGCCAGTGTCACTAAATTGGCATATGACAGCGGGCCAGGAGAAACCTCCAGTATCCATTTGCATGCTAAAGAATATTCAGGATTAAATCAAACTGATTTTCATACAGGATTTAGACCTGACATTTATTATTCAGTTCACAGACTTCTTGAAGGAAAGTTTATTTTCCATTCATAGATGAAAAATCTAAGATAAATGAAGGCTGGCTTAGCATTAACAGTAAACAAATATATTTCCTGTATTTCTTATGAATTTATCTTATATGATTACTAAACAGATGTTTGCCACCAAATTATTATATTTTGCTCCACAACAATTCAAAAGAAAAATATCTATCACACTTACTATGTGGCATTTGTAAAATGTGTCTATTTAATTCGAGAAGTTTGCTTTCCATAAATAAAATCATAGATAATGATTTTTAAAATGAATTAAAATAATATTTTGGAAAAAGCTATAAATAAATACATAAGAAAGATTTTTATACCTTTCTATCTTTATGTAGACAGATGTATTTTTCTACCTACTGTATGCATCAAGTAGTATTTTTCAAGAAGTATGAAAAATACAAGCAACTGTTACATGTGAGTTTGCATGTAGTGAATTTATAACATAGCACTAGTTCATTTCCATCATCTAATAGGTTCATAAAATATTTTGGTGATGCTTAGCATTCAAGTCAATAGCTGATACTGATAAAAACTCATAATCTAATAAAATAAAATTTCAAATAAACCAAGTCGTCTCTTTTAATGAGAGCTAGTACAATGCTTTGACTTGTCACTAATTTAAAGGAATTTATTACAAATTTTCAAGGTGCTGCTCTCCAGATAGCTCTTCCAATAATTTTGACAGGATGTTGGTACCTTCTGTGAGCTACTTAGTGTCTTGCAGGATCAGGGCCTTAGTAAGCATATTCACTTAAACATTACTTCAAAATCTCTAGTCTTTGCTGAACAGCTTTTAAAATTTAGCTCAGTCTGAAAATTGAAAACAGAGAACAAATGCAGGCTCAGTTTAATGGCTGATCCTTCAAGAATTAGGATATACTATCATTTAAAAATGTACTAAAAATATATAGGGACAAATCCCTAGCTGATATAAATTTTCCTAGTATATTTCATTCAGATGGATTGTAACAATTTACATGTGCCAGAGAACTGTGTCCTAATGTTTGTTTTGGTCCAATGTCTGTAAGGCACTGAGCATCTTCAAGGGGATAGCTCTCAGTTCACTAGTGTGAAACCACAATGAGAGTTTGTGTTCAGTGGTGTTCAGGTTTGGACCCTTTATAAACACAGAGCAGAACAGGATAAATGTTAGACACTCCTTCTGTGACTTATGAATACAAAATACATATTCAAAGTAAACAGATAAAATTCCTACATGTATGTATTTGGATATCCATGTTTTCTGAAAAAAAACCCAAACATGTAAAGACATTCATTTGGTCTTCATGAATGTTCTGATAGATTATAAAGTTTATAATTTAGAATATAATACTTAGGAGCCATATTGTTTTGTTCAGGTGTGATGCACATGCATCCACACACACATTCACACCCATTCATTTGGGTATGTATAGTATTTTTTATTCCTTCATATGCAATAACACAGTTGTAAGTTATTTTTGTAGTGTGTCACAGTCAAGTTTATACTGTATGTACATACAGTCACTTGAAACAAATAAATGTAAAACGCTAGATTTAACACTCCTATGTTATATAAAGCAAAGTTTTCCCACTTATTCCATTGTTTCATTACTTTTTGGCTAATTTCCCCAATTAAATTTGAGATCTTATATAATAACGAAAGACAGGACTTTAAGTGAGCTTCTCTTCCACTACATTGTTACACATGAAGGACAGGATTGGGCTTATGTCCATAAAAAAAATTCTATAGACTATATCAGTAAAATATTCATGAATAAAACAAAAATCGTGGTTTCTTTCATAAGTGCAAATGCAGTGATGTATTTATGACACAATGAAGTGTACTCTTAAATTTCATGAATAGACAGTAAGTTCGACTAAGAACATATACAATTAAAATTGTGCTTTCTCTTTAATTTGACCTGCAATATTTTTTAAGTTTAGGTATATAACCACAGAATAATTTTTGTTAAGACTGAAGGATTCATATAGGACTGATATTGCATGCATTGTTTTGTGAATATTTTGAGACATGTGGCAGCCTAAATAACACATATGTTTTTGCAAATCAATTAACTCTATAACAGTATCCAGTAATACTGTATTTTCAGTGTAAAAGGTGATTTTATTTGTTTTTTATAAAAAGTTAAACTTCTCAATCTTACTGTTGCATACTAATATATGGTGAATATCTACTGATATTTTGAGGTCTTACAATGCATTATACCTTCATCTGTAAGTAACTGTACTGATTTCAAATGAAATCATGTTATGAATTTGAAGGTCTAGCTGACGTGCTAGCCACTTAAAATATACAGAACAAAAATGATCATATTTAATAGTCATGATTAGCAATAATTACAAATAGGAAATTCTTAGGCTAGGTCCCAATTAATTTCTTTAATAAAAATCATATCCAAATCTCTATGATGTGCAACAGATCTAGAACATTATTCCAGTATGTCATAGTTACCAAGAAACAATTTAGTGTCATTGCTTCAAAAGTCTGCAAAATGAGAAGAGAAGCTTGCTAAATCATTCTATCAGGTGGGTGATCAAATTATTGAAGTAATTAGATCAAACTCATTTTCAGAAATCAGTCCAATATAAGAGACGCTTTACTCTCCATTGTTATCTGTAGGCAACATAATAATATGCAAAATATCTACAAAAATACTTTTATTATTTTCATGTAAATAATTCATCTTAAGGTAAGACAGACTATCTTACATGCATGCACACATATCACATGTATACAAAAAAACTGAGGCTTTAGAAAGTAGTATGCTGGTAAAGAAATAGATTTTTAAAATATTTTATTCAAATTCCTACCAGTTTACACCACTCCCAGGAGAGACCAAGGAAATATTAAAAATACAATAGAAATAAAAAGGATATTTGTCACTCTCATTTAAATTGATGTATGCTGTTGTCCTATAAATGTCACATCAGATAACCCTGGAAAATTACCACGAATCTCCATAATTATGCATATTCATGATGGTGTTTTGCATAGTGCTAGCAGCAGGCTGCATGGGGGGATATGAAGGGAGGAGGGTGAGGAAAGACCTAATGATTTGACAGACTAAAATTATTACCAGCATCCTAGAAATAGGCTCAGCAACAGTTTCAGTTTGCTTGGTTTACAAAACCAAAACAAAGTCCTTAGCACTATCCCTATGATGCTTACAAGTCATTAGTATTTTTGTGCTATGTATTTAGTCATAAAAATTTAATAAGGATAAATCGCTGAGAAATGCTAATGCTAATTAGAAGGTTCTTTTTATTACTGACAGTTGTAAAGAAAACCAGGAATGAGAAATCAGAGGAGTACTTGTCAGAACTGCCTTTTTTTTATTGCATTTCCAGCACCAGACCAAAGTACAAATTTCTAATTTGTTCACATGATATAGATGAATGTGAATTAAGGTGCATTGTTGTTTCTGTGCCAAATATCACGCCTAAGCAATATTCAGTAAACTATTAGACTTCGGTAAACTAAAAGACTGAGAGATATAAAAGTTTTCCTGTGTCTAGCTCAATAGCTATTTGTGCTGAAGCAGAAAGCAGTTAGAGGCTTTAGAAGTAATTATCGACAGAGATTGGGTAGTGCAAATGCCTGGGTAAACAGCAATTATTCTTTCCAGAAGATCCCAAATAGAAACAACAATACTGGTATTGTTCTCCACTTCTCATTAAGGGGATTCAGAGATGGAACTGAGTGCTCTGAGGTGGATGGGAAACTGACAGGCCAACTGTGCTCTGAACGAATCTCTCATGATTCCACTACAACAGACTCAGGCTTTTGGCCTCAGCAGTGCCAGCTGCATTGGGAGAAGCCAAGCCTGTCATATCATCTTCTCATCAAATCTTCAATGCAAAGGCAAAAGCATAGTTAGAGCTTAATGGAGAAACAAATGCAAAGGAGAAGATTAGGCCTGGTTAACACTTGCATTCGTTTGTCCCTATAAAAATCCTGCAATGAAGGAACTGCTTTACATAATTTTTATAAGGAGAGAACTATATTGATGAGGTGTTGTTTTTATAAATGTGTTTTATGCATTTGCCATGACCACATAACTATAACCCAGCAAATTGTTTTGTCAAAAATTCAATTTCTAACAATTCTGTCAATGATAACTGTCACTCCATAAACATACTTAAAAAATGTTGATATTAATAATTTTGTACCTCTTCCATCTATAGTGTTTACTTACATACTTTACTTCATGCTTTTGGAAAATAATAGTGTGGAACTTTATGCATTGTTATTGAAGTTAATTTGTTCTTCAGGACGAATTTTGACATTTGATGGTTCTAAATTACTCTAAGATCAAACTGAGTTCTTCTCCCTGAACAATATTTTCCTTCATGAGTAGTTCTATTGATTTCAGCAGTGCTTCTTGTGGGGTAAAATGCTACTCTGTGAGCATGGTCCTCTAATTCTTTTTTACCCTTGTGGATTTGAACCAAGATGACCTTAATCAGGGTCCAAACCTAAAAAGCTTTTCATATCAAATTTCTATTGAAGTCAATGGGAATTTTGTGATTGGAGAGTTTGAAGAATTAAGGCCCCAGTCTTTAAGCCTGTAAACTATACTGTCTGCAGTGGAAGATTAGCCTGAACAGAGCATCATTAAAAGATGAAAATCTGTTGGAAGCATCTTGTAGAACTATGTCCTCATTAAGAATTCAGGATTTGGCCCTGCATTAATATGTTTAATATAAAGACATGCTTAAACCTGATGTAAGCTTACTTGTTTGAATGTGTATTACTGAAACAAAAAATATACTATTTTTAAAAAATTTATATCAATAGATAATTTGGAAGCTTGAGATTATTTAAATGTTTACATTCATAAATCTATGCATGTGCATACTTGTATGTACATATAGATAGATATATGTGTACATAGAAAGATTTCTATTTAAATGTCAAGCTATTTTATATGATTTCGTAGCAAAGTATACTTGAAAAGAAGTGAAACATCAGAAACAATTCTCAAGTCTTTCTTGCACAGACATATGTACATATTTACCAGAGAGTCATCAGGAACTTTGACAGTCATAACACTACAATTATTTTCATTGCTGTAGAAAAGGTATGTTGTACGTAGATCTAATGTAAAGCTTGTCTTTGTTTAAGCTACATTTAGCTGTCAACCATAGGATACTGGTAGAGCATATTTTAAATGTTAATACTCTAAAGAAAACAAGAGAACCCTAAGTGAATGATCTGTTTACCATGCTGCAAAGTGTGTGTAGAAACTGTATATAAAAGAACCATAATAAAGTTGTATCTTTAAAACCTTAGATGTGTGTTTGATGAAGGTAACCTATTGCTAGAAGACAACAATGCAGAAGAATACATACTGTATTTTGTGCAGAAAAATATCTGATTTTCAAATGGGAATTTTGCAAATTTTTTTTATATTTTCTGCTTTGGTCTGTTAAATTTTTGCAAAGATGACTTGAGAATTGACTGTGATGTTCAGATTATTTTCAAGTGTATTCTGCTATATAAACAAAATGCACAAACATTTAAAGTGTGTAATAATATATAGTCTTTTGAATGATAGTATGCAAAAAATAACATGTCCCTAACAGTCTAAAATACTATTTTAATCTTATATTTACTAAAACTTGTATCTCAGTATATTTATTTCTATATATTGACACACTCCTGCTTAGGTGACAAGAAGAGTAAAAAGTGTTTATGATGTATTTGAGCTGCAAAAATAAGACCTACTTCAAAAGGACTCTGCCTCCGGGATCTCAGTGAATGTATGATCTATTTTAATTTTCCAATTTTTAGTACCATTGTCAGACATATAATCGAATAAAATAGATTAGAATATTTTCAGTTGGAAAGAGCCTACAGCGATCATCTAGTCCAACTGCCTGACTAATTCAGGGCTGACCAAAAGTTAAAGCATATTATTAAGGACATTGTCCAAATGCCTCTTAAACACTGACAGGCTTGGGGCACCGACTACCTCTCTAGGAAGCCTGTTCCAGTGTTAGACCATCCTGTTGGTAAAGAAACGCTTACTAATGTCCAGTCTAAACCTCCCCTGGTGCAGCTTTGAACCATTCCCACATGTCCTATCACTGGATACCAGGGAGAAGAAATCAGCACCTCCCTCTCCACTTCCCCTGCTCAGGAAGTGTTTACTAGTCAGAAGCCCACTGTTATGATCACAGAAGCTATTTTTGTGAAGCAAGCTGCTTATTCAGTAACAACAAACGTGTGTGTGTATGTGTATATATATTAAACAGCAGCCCTTCAGTTGTTTTGAAGGAAGGGCAACAGAGTTAAATGATGTCTCTAAAAGTCAGTACTGCTGTACAATAGCATTAAGGCAAATACAGTGAGATCATATTTCTCTTTACACAAATAACAGCTTTGCAATAATGAAATCTAAATTTATTATCAATTTAAGAAAAGTTAAATATATTGTTAGAACTATAGCTAATGCAATCGTATACGCATGACAATTATGCAAAGTACAGCTGTATTATTTCATAGGTGATTATTTGTCTCTTAAAGAACTTCTGGTTATATATACAATTATAAAACAGATAAAAACAGCACCTGAAAGCACTGTTTGGCAGATATTAACTATGCTAGAGACTATAATATACATAAAAATAATATAGAAATTAAATAACCTGTGTGGTGCCTGTTGGTAGTACCATCAGCTGTGTATTACTATATATTTAGGTATGCAATTATTGATGCCAGATCTATAGAGAGATTATTAAGACAGAGTAAGCACTTTTCGAAAACTCCGTTGCTGGTCAGTGAGAAATACTGCAACATTCAAACTCCAGAGAGAATTAGCCCAAATTATTTTGTATTTTATGCTTTAAGCAACTTTTGAGAAAAACTAGATTGAATTTGGAAAGTCCTTTGAGGAGATGAGTGAAATATCTTCAAAATAAATAGTGTGATAATGTCTCCCTTCGAGCGCTATTTTCATAGAATCATAGAATCATAGAATCGTCTGGTTGGAAGAGACCTTCAAGATCATCGAGTCCAACCATTCACCCTGCACTGTCAGGGTCCCTAAACCATAATGCTCAACACCAAATCTACACGGTTTTTAAACACCTCCAGGGATGGGGACTCCACCACCTCCCTGGGCAGCCTGTTCCAATACTTCACAACCCTCTCTGGAAAGAAATTCTTCCCGATATCTAACCTAAATTTCCCCTGGCGTAACTTGAGGCCATTCCCTCTCGTCCTGTCATTCATAAAGTGGGAGAAGAGACCGACCCCCATCTCCCTACAACTTCCTTTCAGGTAATTGTAGAGAGCGATAAGGTCCCCCCTGAGCCTCCTCTTCTCCAGACTAAACAGTTCCAGCTCCCTCAGCCGTTCCTCATAGGACAAGTTCTCTAAACCCTTCACTAGTTTTGTTGCCCTTCTCTGAACCCACTCCAGCACCTCAATGTCCCTCTTGAAATGAGGGGCCCAAAACTGGACACAATACTACAGGTGTGGCCTCACCAGTGCTGAGTACAGGGGGACAATCACTCCCCTGCTCCTGCTGGCCATGCTGTTTTTGATACATGCCAGGATTCCGTTGGCTTTCTTGGCTGCTTGGGCACACTGCTGGCTCAGGTTCAATCGGCTGTCGACCAGCACCCCCAGGTCCTTCTCTGCTGTGCAGCTTTCCAGCCACACTTCCCCAAGCCTGTAACGCTGCAGGGGGTTGTTGTGGTCCAAGTGCAGGACCTGGCACTTGATCTTGTTGAATTTCATACAGTTGGCCTCGACCCATCGATCCAGTCTGTCCAGGTCCCTCTGTAGAGCCTCCCGACCCTCAGGCAGATCAACACTACCTCCCAATTTAGCGTCATCTGCAAACTTGCTGAGGGTGCACTCGATCCCCTCATCCAGATCATTGATAAAGATGTTAAAGAGAACAGGCCCCAACACTGAGCCCCGCGGAACACCGATGGTGACCAGCTGTGGATACTAAAAGGCTAGAAGCAGAAATTTTCCAGCTACTGCAGCATCCTGTGAAAGTTCTTTTTCCCATGCAGGCTAGCTGAGAAACAGTTTGAGGTTTTTGTAAACTAAGACTTTATCTTGCACCTGTAGCTTGTTATGCAGTCTTGTTTATGGCACACTGGGAAAGTTGTTTTGAAATGGGTGTTGTAGCATTTAGCCAATCACTCTGGGAGGTGGATGCTCAAGCGACCAATTGCCTTGGCCATCCTTGTGAACCATGTTATATACATATACGAATTTGTATTTAATAAACGGCTGATGCTGCTGCTGCCGCGGCTGCTACTGCTGCTGCTGCTCCTGCTGTTGGCGTTGGTATTTTCTCCTGCACCTGAATTCTGTGTCGTTCTTCTCTCCGTCCCCGGCACGGCAGCGACATTTGGTGACCCCGACGTGATACAACCGCAACTGAATTCAGAAGGTACGTGCTCCCCCCGAGGCTCCGGGGACAAAACTCTAGACTGAGAAGATGGGGCAAAGCTCCGTGAAAGAAAGCACGATATTTTCTGCCTTCAAAAATGTGATAACGATCGCGGGAGCTGACAGAAGTGATGAAGCTCTCTGTGAATTGCTAAATTGGGCAGCAGAACATGAGTTTGTAGCTGATCCAAACACTGCCCTTAACCCAGAAGCTTGGGAACTGTTAGGGGATAAGTTATTTCATGAGACCGTGTTTGGAGATAAGAGCGTACTTGACCTGCTACGTACGTGGTGGTCCCTATTCGGTATAATGCGGAAGTGGACAGCAGGAAGAGAAGGAAAAGCATTACTGGGCTCTGACGAATCTGCGGGTGAAGGCTCTGAAGGGGACGATGAGTTATTTGAGGGAACACTGACCCCGGACAGCACAGGCAGCGTACCCGCCGCGTCTCCGCTGCCCTCGGGGACTGAGAGACTCGCGGGGACTGCGCGGAGGTCCTACCCCTCCCCGCGGGATTATGTTCCGCCTGAGTACCCCTCACCAGTGGAACAGTTAGCAAAACTAACCGGTCAAAGCAAAGCGTTGGAGCGGCCCCCACCCTCCGCCCCAGCGGCGGAGACGCCGGTGGCGGATTTCTCGGCACACCAGCGTACGGCGCTTTTGCGGGAAATACTACAGCAACTAGTGGTGCTGACGGAGGCGGTGCGACAGGCACCGAGCGCCGCGCCGGCAGCCCCTCCGACGGCGGCCCCGGAAGTGGCACCGAGCGCGGCGCCGGCAGCCCCGGCGGCGGCGCCTGCACGGACAGTGATGCCGCCGCAAGCCGCAGCCCCCCAAGCTGCATTGCCGTGCGGAGCTCCGCAACCGTCCACAGCCTCCGCCGCTACACCGCCCGCTGGCCCGGCACCTGTGCCCTGCCAGCCTGCCTCATCCGTGAGGCCCGACGATGCGAGCAGTGTTACTGCGGACTCGCTTACTACACTGCGGGAAACTGTGGCGGTGGTCAGACATCGGCAACCAGTAACACAGCTGGCCTACAACCATCCTTGGACGCTTCCCGAATGTAGTGTGACTGTGCGTCCAAAAAATTCAAAGCGGTTTTGGGAATCGGTCAAGAGGCGGGCTCTGGAGGTTGGGGACTGGGATTTAATAGAGAAAGTCGGGATGCCTAAAGATGAAAAGGGACCTGAGCGGGTTATTATAGTGCCTCAAAGTGCTGTGCAGGTAGATCAAGGTGGTAGTGAACCCTCAGAGGGTATCATCCAAGCCTTTCCTGTACAGAAAGCTCTTCCTAACTCAGGTCAGTCTGACACACATGAAGTTATCGCTTGGAAAGTGGTCCAAGATTTGCAATCCAAAGTGGCACAATATGGGCTAGGGTCTCCTCAAGTCATGCAGATTATTAGAGTGCTGAATACTGACCTGCTCTCTCCATCTGATATTAAGCATTTAGGTCAGGTATTATTTCAACCTGTACAATATTCAGTTTTTGAGGTCAATTGGAGAAGGATGGCTGAAAAAGCTGCGGCTGGGAATATGCAACTGCCTCCAACTGATCCGAGACATGGAGTTCCAGCAGATGCTCTTATGGGAGCTAATGCCTTTTCTGATCCTGATGCTCAAGCCACCTGGCATCCTCAGGTCCTTGAGCAGGCTCAG
This sequence comes from Tauraco erythrolophus, assembly GCF_009769465.1. NCBI lineage: Eukaryota > Metazoa > Chordata > Aves > Musophagiformes > Musophagidae > Tauraco > Tauraco erythrolophus. The sequence continues at coordinate 17,147,319 of NC_141497.1, forward strand.
AAGATTGGTATGGGAGCCCTATTAAAAGGCATGGACATGGCTGCTCCTAAAACACGATATGTGAAAATAACTCAGGGGCAGAAAGAGCACTTTTTATCTTTCGTGGAAAAGATTGCTGCCGCCCTCGAGAAGCAGGTCGAAGATGAGACCTTGCGGCAGCTGTTGTGCAGACAACTAGCAAGAGATAATGCCAATGATGAGTGTAGAAAGATCATAGATGCTTTGCCAGGGGAACCCACACTAACAGACATGGTTGAAGCCTGTTCCAAAGTGATATCTGAGAATCATAAGTCTGCTCTGGCTGCAGTTCTGTGGCCTATTCAATTAAATTCTGATCGTGGACTAAAAAGGCAACCTAAGGTTGAGAGCAAGCAGAAACAGATTAGACAAAAGAAGAGGAAGAAGGAGAACAGGGGAGCTGCTCACTGCAAGAGATGCGATAGGCCAGGTCATTTTGCAAAATACTGTCGATCTATGTATCATGCCAATGGTCGACCCTTGACACGCTCGGGAAACTCGACCAGGAGCGCAAAGGGGATGTGTGCTCAGACACAAATACTTCCCCAGGGCATGGCACTGACACAGGCCTACTCAGCCAGCTTAGAGCCAGCACCCAGGGATCAATCGGAGTGAATGTGCACACCGCAGCAACAGTCATCTTAGAATCCTGTCATGTTTATAAGGTTCCCTTGGATGCATTCGGGCCCCTAGGACAGGGACTGAGTGCATTGCTGGTGGGAAGATCTAGTGTCACCACTCAAGGGATCTTTGTACACCCAGGAGTTATTGATGCTGACTTTACAGGCCAGATTTGTGCTATCGTTTCCACACCCACCCCCCCTGTCAATATTCCTGAAAAGACTCGAATTGCTCAACTTGTGCCTTTCAAGTCGTGTGTTCCCAGGACAGAACAACGAAGTTGTGGAGATGGTGGCTTTGGATCTACGGGACTCCCGCAGGTCTTCTGGACCGCAGACATCTCTAGCCAAAAGCCGCAGATGACGTGTACCCTAATCCTGCCAAATGCCTATCCGTCCAAGATTCAGCTCCGAGGTTTGATCGACACGGGCGCTGACGTGACAATCATCTCCTTCTCTGCGTGGCCTCCTACGTGGCCTTTAGCTCCTGTGGGGTCAGCCATTGCAGGGTTGGGGGGAACCACACAGAGCTATTTAAGCGAACGACCTGTGGTGGTGAAAAATGCAGAGGGGCAAACAGCTACGGTTCGGCCCTATGTCACTGCAGCTCTGCTTAACCTCTGGGGGCGGGATGTATTGGCAGCTTGGGGGGTACAGACTGGGACAAATTTTTGATGGGGGCCACTATGCTGAAGGGCGCAGAGTATCCTATGCTGCCTTTGCGGTGGCTAGTAAGCAAATCCATCTGGCAACCCCAGTGGCCCCTACCAAAAGAGAAACTAGTCGCCCTTCATCAGTTAGTTCAGGAACAATTACAACAGGGACACCTTGAGCCTTCCACTAGTCCCTGGAACACTCCTGTTTTTGTAATTAAGAAAAAATCAGGAAAATGGAGATTGTTGCAGGATCTCCGGAAAATCAATGCAGTGATGGAAAGTATGGGGGCATTGCAGCCTGGTATGCCCTCACCCACCATGATTCCAGCAGGGTGGGAAATCCTGATCATTGATTTGAAGGATTGCTTTTTCACTATTCCTTTACATTCTGATGACAAGCCAAAATTTGCTTTTACTGTGCCTGCAGTTAACAATGCCGAACCTGCAAAGAGGTATCAATGGAAGGTTCTACCTCAGGGCATGAAGAACAGCCCGACTATCTGCCAATGGTATGTCGCTCAAGCTTTGTCCGGAGTCCGCGAGCAGTTTCCTGAGGCGTACTGCTACCATTACATGGATGATATCCTGGTAGCAGCATCCACCCAGGCCGAGCTGCTGAGGATACAGCCTCGGCTGCTCGCTGCTCTGCATTCTTATGGATTGCAGGTGGCTCCGGAGAAAGTTCAACAGCATCCTTCTTGGAAATATTTAGGAGTCAAAATTCTGGATCAAACTATACAACACCAAGAGGTGCAATTCTCGGGTTCTATTAAAACCCTGAATGATGCTCAGAAATTGCTGGGCATCATCAATTGGTTACGTCCTTATCTAGGGCTAACCACGGCACAACTTTCCCCACTGTTTAATATTTTAAAGGGAGACCCCGAGTTGAATTCAGCTCGGAAATTGACTCCTGAAGCGCGACGAGCGCTGGAGGAGGTTCAACAGGCTGTTTCTGCTCGTCAGGTTTATCGAGTGGATCCCTCCATTGATATCACTGTTTTCATTACCACTCCAGATTTTCATCCTACAGGTATCATTGGCCAGTGGAATAAACAGTGGCCCGACCCTTTGCATATTCTGGAATGGGTCTTTTTGCCACATCAGCCAAAAAAGACAGCATCCACATTGTTTGAATTGATCGCTTGTCTGATAATCAAATGCCGCCAAAGGTGTTTGCAATTAATGGCAGCAGATCCTGCAACAATTGTTCTTCCAGTACAGCAGGAACACTTTGAGTGCAGCCTTACTAACAGTGCTCCTCTCCAAAGTGTGCTGCAAAAGTTTTTGGGACAGATTGCTTATCATCTGCCCAGCCATAATTTACTGCAATTGGCAAAATCAACAAGCTTTTCCTTGCAGCCAAAAAATAGTCGGGTGCCAGTGCAAGGACCCACCGTCTTCACCGATGGGTCCGGGAAAACCGGGAAAGCTATTGTTACCTGGAAGGAGGAATCTGAGTGGCAGGTGCTGGAAGGCCACGAGTCAGGCTCAGCCCAGTTGGTTGAACTGAGGGCCGTTGCCATGGCTTTTCAGTGGTTCTCTCAGGTACCTTTGAATTTGGTCACTGATTCTGCCTACGTAGCAGACATAACCCAACGCTTAGATTGTTCACTTTTGAAGGAAGTGAATAATGCGGCTCTGTTTTCACTATTGAAAACTTTGTGGTGTGCAATTCAAGCTCGAGTTCATCCGTATTACATTCTGCATTTCCATAGTCACACCAACTTGCCAGGTTTTATAACAGAAGGCAATGCCAGGGCTGACATGCTAGCTAACCCTGCGTGGGTAGCGCCTCAGCCTGGCAAAATTGTACAAGCCAAGGCATCGCATAGTTTTTTCCATCAAAGTGCGCATACCCTGCAGAAACAGTTCCACTTAACGCCCACTGAGGCTCGGGACATTGTCAGTGCTTGCGCTGACTGTCATGGACTCGCTGCACCTCTGCCATCAGGGGTAAACCCCAGAGGCCTAAAAGCCCTGCAGCTTTGGCAGACGGATGTAACGCATGTTCCTGAATTTGGCAGGTTTAAGTATGTGCACGTGTCTATTGACACTTTCTCCTCAGCTACGTGGGCATCTGCTCATACTGGAGAGAAAGGTCGCGATGTCATTGCCCATTGGAAACTCGCCTTCGCGGTCTTGGGCGTGCCTTTTTCTGTGAAAACCGATAATGGCCTGGCCTATGTCTCACAGAAGACGCGGCAGTTTTTACACCTATGGGGTGTAAATCATACCTTGGGTATTCCGCATTCTCCTACTGGCCAAGCCATTGTTGAACGCGCTCATGGCACTTTGAAGCGTGTTTTAGAGAAACAAAAAGGGGGAATGCATGGAGAAACCCCACAGAGTCGACTAGAAAAAGCATTATATACAATTAATCATCTTACAGTGCCATCAAATTCAAATAATCCTGTTATTCTGAATCATTTTCTTTCGTTGCAGTCTTCAGGCGAGACACACCTGCCTCGAGCGAAAGTCTGGGTACGGGACCTACTCACTAAGAAGTGGGAAGGCCCGTGTGAGCTTATTGCTTGGGGTCGTGGGTATGCTTGCGTTTCCACAGATACTGGGGTACGATGGCTACCTGCAAGATGCGTTCGCCCTGACCTGCGGCACCAGAAGCAGAACAGGCAACCTCCAAGGCAACCTTCAAATGATGACCAGAATGCAGATCATTCAATTGATGATCCTCCTGATGACGACCAAGACATCGACCATCAGCCCGGTCCTTCTACAAGCAGAGACTGAACTTTAAGTTTCTTATGTTATGGAGTCAGAATGTAGAGCCCTTAAGGCTATTTAGAATTAATGACCGGACGTATAACTGGGTTTGCTATATGTGTATCTCTTATGGCATTGCTGGAGAATCTCTCTGCCTACTTTAAATTAGTCTTAAACAAAAAGGGGGAATTGTGGATACTAAAAGGCTAGAAGCAGAAATTTTCCAGCTACTGCAGCATCCTGTGAAAGTTCTTTTTCCCATGCAGGCTAGCTGAGAAACAGTTTGAGGTTTTTGTAAACTAAGACTTTATCTTGCACCTGTAGCTTGTTATGCAGTCTTGTTTATGGCACACTGGGAAAGTTGTTTTGAAATGGGTGTTGTAACATTTAGCCAATCACTCTGGGAGATGGATGGTCAAGCGACCAATTGCCTTGGCCATCCTTGTGAACCATGTTATATATATATATACGGATTTGTAATTAATAAACGGCTGCTGCTGCCGCTGCTGATACTGCTGCTGCTGCTCCTGCTGTTGGCGTTGGTGTTTTCTCCTGCACCTGAATTCTGTGTCGTTCTTCTCTCCGTCCCCGGCACGGCAGCGACAACCGGCCTCCAGCTAGATTTAACTCCATTTACCACCACTCTCTGGGCCTGGCCGTCCAGCCAATTTTTGATCCAGCAAATATTCTAATAATGTTATGTCTCTTTTACAAAAAGTAGTAATGCCCTTTTTAAAAAAAAAAAAGATCCTGCTAAAGTATCAGTGCAGGTAATGCCACTAAATAGCTCACTGAATTATTTTAATTGAGTGTTCTTCTTTTAGAGTTAGACTACTTATACAACCAGCTCTGTCTAAGCAGTAATGTGTACCAATTCTTTTCAGAGAGACTCCCAGAAAGTCACAGTTGTTTATTTTTTCCATCCCTTGCTCCAGAGCATAGTAATCTGTAGGTGACCTCTTCCAATAGTAAATTATCCCTTACTGCTGCATCACTGTGCCTGCTAGAAAGCTCAGTTATGTTTATGAGGCCTTGTCTATTCCCTGTGTTTAGCTCACTCTGTACCTGCTTCACCTGCAAAAGAGATACAAGACATTTGTGTTAGGAAGTTGAGAAGTGCTCTTACCCATATCTGGTATGTTACAAATAACCTTCTTAATTATTTTCTGGAACTTCCTATTAGTAGATAAAGCTAATTGAAATATTTTCTTTCTCTCTAGATTATAAAACACTTCACTGATTTTGCTTTATTCATTTAACTTGTGTTAACATTGAAAGTGCATTCACCACCACTCTCTGGGCCTGACCATCCAGCCAATTTTTAATTCAGCGAAGCATACACCTGTCCAAGCCATAGGCAGCCAGGTTCTGCAGAAGAATGTTATGGGAAACAGTGTCAAAGGCTTTGCTAAAATCGAGGTAAACAACATCAACAGTTCTTCCCTCATCCACTAAACGGGTCATTTTATCATAGAAGGAGATCAGGTTGGTCAAACAACACCTGCCCTTCATAAATCCATGTTGACTGGGCCTCATCATCTGACTGTCTTGTACATGACGCATGATAACACTAAGGATGATCTCTTCCATGAGTTTACCTGGCACTGAGGTCAGACTGACAGGCCTGTAGTTCCCTGGGTCTTCCCTCTTACCTTTCTTGTAGATCTGCGTCACATTTGCCAACCTCCAGTCAGCTGGTACCTCCCCTGTTAGCCAGGATTGTTGGTAAATGATGGAAAGTGGCTTGGTAAGCACTTCCACCAGCTCCCTAAGAACTCTTGGGTGGATCTCATCTGGCCCCATAGACTTCTGCACATTTAAGCTGTGCAGCAGTTCGCTTACTGTTTCCTCTTGAAAGAAACCTTTGAAGGCAACAAGATCCATCCTAAATTTTTTAAAGAAATTCAGAAAATATTTTTTTAAAATAAAAAGTGTGTGTGTATCTTTTTGCAGGTATCCTCAAAAACTTTACATCTGAAAGTTACATTCTATGTTTTTCATGTATTACCACAGTGCTACTATAAAAATCATAGAATCATAGAATGGTTAGGGTTGGAAGGGACCTCAAAGATCATCTAGTTCCAACCCCCCTGCCATGGACAGGGAAATTCTCCACTACATCAGGTTGCCCAAAGCCTCATCCAACCTGGCCTTGAACACCTCCAGGGATGGGGCATCCACAACTTCTCTGGGCAACCTGTTCCACTGCCTCACCACTCTCAGAGGAAAGAATTTCTTTCTTATATCTAACCTAAATCTGCCCTCTTTCAGTTTAAATCCATTGCCCCTTGTCCTATCACTACACGCCCTTGTAAAAAGTCCCTCTCCAGCTTTCCTGTAGGCCCCCTTTAGGTACTGGAAAGCTGCAATAAGATCACCCCGGAGCCTTCTCTTCTCCAGGCTGAACAGCTCCAACTCTCTCAGCCTGTCTTCATAGCAGAGGTGCTCCAGCCCTCTGATCATCTTCGTGGCCCTCCTCTGGACTTGCTCCGGCAGCTCCTTGTCCTTCTTATGTTGAGGACTCTAGAGCTGAACGCAGTATTCCAGGTGGGGTCTCACAAGAGCAGAGTAGAAGGGCAGAATCACTTCCCTCGACCTGCTGGCCGCACTCCTTTTGATACAGCCCAGGATATGGTTGGCTTTCTGGGTTGCCAGCGCACATTGCCGGCTCATGTTGAGCTAGAAAATATCAAACATAATATAGAACAGATCCATTTTTACAAAGCTTAAGCAAAAATAAAGCCCCAACAACTTATAAAATTTGAGTTTTCGTTTCTCCTTCTATACTAGAAAAGATAATAAATAAAGAAAAATAAAAAGCCACTAAGATAAAATATTACTATGTTGGCTACAATGAATCATTTAATAAGGTTTTGAATATGCCATAAAATGTGAATAGTCTTAACCAGAACTACTTATTTAGTCAATGACACGTAAGGTGAATGCAAATTGCAGAATTAGATTCCAAAAGGAAGAATCAAAACCCTAACAAAATCACTGGAGCAATCCTGCAAGATACTGAGTACTTTGCAGCTAATCTAACATGAAATCATGAGTAGGACAAACTTGATGTGTGTCCTCAAAGTTAAAGATATACACAGGTTTAAGTACTTTGCCGAGCAGGAGAGTAAATGAACAGAACTTTGTAGCCCTGTTTTTTTTGTATGTTTTTGAGCAATATTTTTCTGAAGTGTCCTGTGTTTATTGTAAAAAATTATTTTCTCCCAAGTACATAGCATTTTAGGACTATTTTTTTCCCTTGGAATAGGCATAAGGGCAATCATTATGTCTTTTAGAGAGCAAAGATAATATTAATTAATGTACAAATCCAAAGTCCAATGTGTTCAGCAGTCCCTTGAAGAAATTCAAGGTTTCTGCTTGTAGAGACTATTTTGGAAATACCTTTTCTTTAGTGTATTCTGTAGGCAAAACAATAACTGTGAACTAGAAATAAAAATCAGCCCTGTCAGGGCTGGTTTAAAATTTACAGAAAGGGGCATAAAAAAATGGAGGCAACAATATCTTTACTTCCCCACCCCCACTCCCTTCAAATTCATCATGATATAGAAATCTGAGTAGTTATGTTGTCTGTCTTTAGACCTTGTGTTTTCCAGCAGAGACTTCCATTTTCTTGTTTAACTTTCTGATAAAATCTGTGATAAATGTGGAACTATGCCATGGACATGTGTATCCTCACAGCTTTGTATGTATCATTCAGCTTTCTATTAAGTTTTATTAAGTTTCTATTCATTTTCAAAAATGCAATTTACTATTTCCTGTGACTTTTTTTCCTCTTGTGCTCCATCGTTGTTTGTCAGTCTTGTATATACTTTACACTTTCAGTGGTTTTCCTCTTGTTCCTTGCCTCTCATTTTCTTCATTTTGTCTCCTCTCCTCTCTTCTTTTTCTTCCACTTTCTCTCATGTTACTGCTATTTAAGTCTCCCTCTATCTTTGACTCTCTCTCATGCCCATAATCTTTCTTTCCTGTTGCTTCCCATATTGCTTCTTATTTTTGCAATATCTCATCACTTTGTTTCTCTTCTGCCCCCACAGTCCTATTCATTCTACCTGTTCATTTGCTTCAGTCAGCTCTGCTTCACACAGTCTTGATTGCCTTTCAGTTACGTCAACTCACACAGTTACACTCAGAACAAACATTCTGTCTCTATAGCTACCTATACTCTCATCAGATCTCTAGTATTCACTCTGCAACTAACACTTGCTCACTTTGTATGCTGCTGGGCTTGCTTCAGCTATATAGGACACAATAAGGCACTTGGATGGTACAAATCTCTGGACTTTGAAGTTTAATCAGGAGCCACTTTTCTTTCCAGAGAAGTGCCATTGACAAGTGTGGGTGCTCTTTTGGGTAGGAGAGGACCAAAGAAAACTCTCTTTATCAGGAGAGCTTAGGCCACTATTCCTCCAGATAGTCTAAGATTGCACACTTGAATCACAGACTGCCTTATGAGAGCACAGCCTCATAAGGTCCAGAGGGACCTTGACAGGCTGGAGAGGTGGGCCCGTGCCAACCTCATGAAGTTCAACCAGGCCAAGTGCAAGGTCCTACATCTGGGTCGTGGCAATCCCAGGCACAAATACAGACTGGGAGGAGAATGGATCGAGAGCAGCCCTGAGGAGAAGGACTTGGGAGTACTGGTGGACGAGAAGCTCAATATGAGCCGGCAATGTGCTCTTGCGGCCCAGAAGGCCAATCGCATCCTGGGCTGCATCAAGAGGAGCGTGGCCAGCAGGTCGAGGGAGGTGATTCTCCCCCTCTACTCTGCCCTCGTGAGACCTCACCTGGAGTACTGCGTCCAGTTCTGGAGCCCCCAACATAAGAAGGACATGGACCAGTTGGAGAGGGTCCAGAGGAGGGCCACGAAGATGATAAGAGGGCTGGAGCACCTTTCCTATGAGGACAGGCTGAAAGAGTTGGGGCTGTTCAGCCTGGAGAAGAGGAGGCTCCGGGGTGACCTTATAGCGGTCTTCCAGTACCTCAAGGGGGCCTACAAGAAAGATGAGGAGAGGCTGTTCAGGAGGGCCTGTTGTGATAGGACAAGGGGTAATGGTTTTAAAATAGAGGGAGGTAGATTCAGATTGGATATTAGGAAAAAATTTTTTACCATGAGAGTTGTAGAACACTGGAACAGGTTGCCCAGAGAGGTGGTGGATGCTCCATCCCTGGAGACGTTCAAGGCCAGGTTGGACGAGGCCCTGAGCAACCTGATCTAGTTGGAGATAAAATAAACACTAAAACTTTCCCTATTCCTTTATACATCTGTAAATAAAGATCATAAAATAAGTGTACAACAGGATAAATCAACATGAATTTGAAATCCATTGCAGCATATTAAATGGTGCAGTCTCACTGAAAGAGGGGGTGAATCCATGGTTTCTTACAGTTTGAAGCTAACTGTTTTTGTTGAGATGGGAACATCTGGAAGTCTACTCCAGTGTCCCACCAGTAAGACTTCAGTAACTGAACCAGTATGCAAAGAATGGGTCCGCTTTGTAGCAGCACAGCAGGCTCAGACACCACCTATTCTGCTCTCCAAACTGTCATGCATAACAACTTCATTGTGCTAAATTGAACTTGAAAGCAATCAGAGGCTATGAGAAAAGCGTGATGTCAGTGTTGGCAAAGGCTGACCTGGAAAGCAAGCTTAGAGACAAGAGAATAAAAGACCAGGGCCCATGAAAACAGCATATTGTTTCATTTTAAAGTATGATTCCCATACAAGAGAAAGTAGCAAATGTGATGTAAATTTATTTAAATAGATTCCACCACTTAAAAGTTTGCCAGCCACTCTTATCCAACTTTCCCAGCTCTCTGATTCGTTACAGTGGGAATATAATGACATATAGTCATCATTGTAACAGCTTCTTTGCAGAGGCACAATGATGATTAATAGCTAGCAGCAAATTTTCACATGGGCTCTGAAGCACTATAGCATTAAGCAGCCAAACACTCTCAAATCCCCCTTTTCTGTTCCATTTAAAAGTCCTCTCCTTGTATCTTGCAGATATGAACAAAGCCTATCTTAATTCCAATCAGCTTTTCCTCACTCAAAGAAACATTTTTTTTTCGTAATTGATCCGTGTGCATTGTTTTAATCTTTCACTGTGCCCGAGAGGTTTTTTATGGTGGGAGGGAGGAAATAATTTCAGCAATAATTTGTTTTGCTTTCTTTTGTTTTTCTCTCCAAAATATTTTTCAAGATGTTTCTCAATTAGTTGAACTATACACATTAAAAAAAGAATACAAAACTGAAAAAGAAGCCTTAACATTCTTTCTCTTGTAAGATTATTAACCAATAGCAGTGAGGGATGAGCTCAGAAAAGCAACTCTAGTAAAGTAAGTCAAAGACTGGAGAGCAACAACAATAAGCTGCTTTTATTTACTGTATTAGTTCTCATTCCCATGAGAAACTTAAAATTGAAACTGGAATGGATTATTTTTTCTGTGCAGAAATACTATAAAGACAGTCCATTTGGAAATATTTTATTTTTCTTTTAATGTTCACTGATGTGAAGTTATTGGTTTTCCACAAATGTCCTGTCCACATATAAAAAAAAAAGATTTTGAGCACTGATTCAGTCTTCCTTTCATCATTTTCCCTGGGGTATAACTACACTTTGTAGAAATTATGCTTGATTTACACCAGAATGAGCATAAGCCAGGTAAAAAAGATTTGTTTTTTCACTTGGGAAAACAGTTTTACAGACAAAAGAAAATTTCAAAGAAGTATTAGATAACTAAAATTTACAACGAAGATTAGTCTATTTTGCTACTCCCATATAGGAGGTTGAGTGCACCCTCAGCAAGTTTGCTGACGACACCAAGCTGAGAGGTGCAGTTGATTCACTTGAGGGAAGGGAAGCCTTCCAGAGGGACCTTGACAGGCTGGAGAGGTGGGACTGTGAGAACCTCATGAAGTTCAACAAGGCCAAGTGCAAGGTCCTGCACATGGGTCAGAGCAATCCCAAGCACAAATACAGGCTGGGCAGAGAATGGATTGAGAGCAGCCCTGAGGAAAAGGACTTGGGGAGTGCTGGTTGATGAGAAGCTCAACCTGAGCCGGCAATGTGCACTTGCAGCCCAGAAAGCCAACTGTATCCTGGGCTGCATCCAAAGAAGTGTGGCCGACAGGTCAAGGGAAGTGATTCTGCCCCTCTACTCTGCTCTCTTGAGACCCCTCCTGGAGTCCTGCATTCAGCTCCGGGGTCTCCAAAATAAGAAGGTCATGGACCTGTTGAAGTGGGTCCAGAGGAGGGCCACAAAGATGATCCGAGGGCTGGAGCACCTATCCTACGAAGATAGGCTGAGAAAGTTGGTGTTGTTCAGTCTGGAGAAGAGAAGGCTCCGGGGAGATATTAGAGCAGTCTTCCAATACCTAAAGGGAGCTTACAAGAAAGCTGGAGAGGGACTTTTTACAAGGGAGTGTAGTGATAGGACAAAGGGCAATGGCTTTAAACTGAAAGAGGAGAGATTTCTGTCCTGGTTTCAGCTGGGACAGAGTTAGCTCTTCTTTTTAACAGCCAGAAGAGCTCTGTGTTTTGGTTTTAGTCTGAGACTTGCTCTGAGAAGAATGCTGATAGTGCCCTGATGTTTATAGTTGGCACTGAGGTCTGAAGGACTTTTCAGCTTGCTATGTTCTTGCCAGTGTGCAGGAGCACAACAGGATAGGGGAGAGCATAGTCGGGACAGAGGGTCCATGACTCTCCTTATGATTTGTACTTAGACTTAGGATAAAGGACCAAACTGGCCAATTAGTATTCCATATCATGCAGTGTCATGCCCAGTATAAAAGTGAGGGGCAGCCGGAAAGAAGGGCCTTTGCTCTTCTGGGGCTCTCACTCTCAGAGTGCTCTCTCTCTTGCTCTCTATTTTCGGGCCTCTCGCTCATCCGGGATTGCGGTGTCGGGACTTATCTGTTTCAGGATCATTAGTTTGGGACAAGACGGGCCTTGGCCAAGGAGTGGCGAGCAATTACACTGTACATCACTCATTTGTATATATCTATCATTGTACATATATATATATTCATATATTAGTAGCAGTAGTAGTAAATTGTTCTTATCTCAACCCATGGGTCTCTTTCCCTTTTCTCCTTTAATTCCCTTCCTCATCCCCAGGGGGTGGGGGAGGGTGAGCAAGCGGCTGTGTGGAGTTTAGTTGCCGGAGTGGCCTAAACCACAACAATTTCTATTATATCTAAGGAAGAAATTCTTTACTCTGAGGGTGGTGAGGCACTGGAACAGGTTGCCCAGAGAAGTGGATGCCCCATCCCTGGAAGTGTTCAAGGCCAGGTTGGATGAGGCTTTCAGTAACCGGATCTAAGGGAAGATGTCCCTGTCCATGGCAAGGGGGTTGGAACTAGATGATCTTTGAGTGTTGGTCAACAATCAGCTGAATATGAGCTGGCAGTGTGCCCAGGTGGCCAAGAAGGCCAACAGCATCCTGGCTTGTATCAGAAATAGTGCGGCCAGCAGGACTAGGGAAGCCATCGTCCCCCTGTTCTCAGCACTGGTGAGGCCGCACCTTGAATACTGTGTTCAGTTTTGGGCCTCCCACTACAAGAAAGATATTCAGGTGCTGACGTGTGTCCAAAGAAGGGCTACGAAGCTGGTGAAGGGTCTAGAGGAGTCTTAGCACAACGAGTCTTAGGAGGAGCGGCTGAGGGAACTGAGGTTGTTTAGTCTGGAGAAAAGGAGGCTCAGGGGAGACCTTATTGCTCTCTATGACTACCAGAAAGGAGGTTGTAGCGAGGTGGGTGTTGGTCTCTCTCCCAAGTAGGAATCAATAGGACAAGAGGAAATGGCCTCAAGTTGCACCAGGGGAGGTTTAGATTGGATATTAGGAAAAATTTCTTCACCAAAAGAGTTGTCAAGCATTGGAACAGGCTGCCCAGGGAAGTGGTTGAGTCACCATCCCTGGAGGTATTTAAAAGACATGTAGATGTGGCACTTAGGGACATGGTTTAGTGGTGGACTTGGCAGTGTTAGATTAACAGTTGGACTCAATGATCTTCAAGATCTTTTCCGACCTAAATGATTCTATGATTCTATGAATGGATTGAGAGCAGCCTTGCAGAGAAGGACTTGAGAATACTGGTGGATGAAAAATTGGACATGAGGCAGCAATGTGCTCTTGTAGCCCAGGAAGTCAATTGTATCCTGGACTACATAAAAAGAAGCATGGCCATCAGGTCAAGGGAGGTAATTCTTCCCCTATACTCCACTCTTGTGAGACCCCATCTGGAGTACTGCGTCCAGCTCTAGGGTCCCCAGTACAAGACAGACATGGACCTGTTAGAGTTGGTCCAGAGGAGGGCCATGAAAATTATCAGAGGGCTGAAACATCTCTCCTATGAAGAATGACTGAGAGAGTCGGGGTTGTTCAGCCTGGAGAAGAGAAGTCTCCAGGGAGACCTTATTTCAATACTGAAAGGGCGCTTATAAGAAAGATGGAGAAAGACTTTTTATCAGGGCCTGTAGTCACAGGACAAGGGGCAATGGTTTTAAACTGAAAGAGGGTAGATTTAGATTGGACATAAGGAAGAAATTCTTCACTGTGAGGGTGATGAGACAGTGGAACAAGTTGCCCAGAGAAGCTGTGGATGCCCCATCCCTGGAAGTGTTCAAGGCCAGGTTGGATGAGGCTTTGAGCAACCTGATCTAGTGGAAGGTGTCCCTGCGCATGGCAAGGGGGTTGGACTACATGATCTTTAAAGATCCCTTCTAACCTAAGCCATTGTATCATTTTATGATTCTATGATTATGATTCTTTAGCTCTACATATGCATCATATACACACTTAATGTTTGATACAGTTTGCACATGATTGGTGTTCTACTCATGAACTGCTGTATACTACATTTAATCTATCCAATCCAGGAAAGTATTTCCTAGCTATTTGCATATTAAATATAATGTAAACAAGAATTGTCTCTGAAATCAGCATAATATCTAGGAATAGATAGCATTTGCTGAAATCACTTCATACAATTTGTGAGATGAAGAAATAAATATATTTATCATCAATCTTCTTTTTCATATTCTTTAAGAAAACACTAGTCAAGTTGCCCATAAATTCATCAAGTTTATTTTCTAGAAAAATCTAAAATTTTCACCTTAATTTTGCTCCTAAAATATTATTTTGAGAAAACAGAAATACCTTTGAACATTTTCACTTCTTTTTCATTTGTGAAAAATTTTCATTCAGTTCATTTTGTTTCAGAAATCAAAATTTTTAGTTAAACAGTTTCACAGATTCAGTTTAAGATTTTCATTGAAAATTTATTAAGATTAGCTAGAAAATGGAATTGCATATCAAATTCTTTCAAAAGATCAAATTTCTGCTCTATATCTCAAAATGCTGCAGCATTTTGCAAGCAGGTTTGCTCCTTTTGTATGTCTCAGAGATTTTTTACCTTCATGTAATTTAGCAGAATCATATGTAACTTAATACAGATTACCCAAAACTTGAACCAGGCTAATAGAATTTTTGTTAAGCATTGTTATATTAACATTCAATTAAGTAAAAATTGGATTAAATATCTGGGATTCTTTTGCTGTATCAGTGTCTGACATTCCTTTCATTTAATTGAAAGATATACTACATTCAATAAAACCTTGCATTGTTTTCTACAAGCAACTTCACTTCACTTTGTTTTGACGTTTAATTGAAATAGGTTAAAATAATGCAAATTTAAATATCAGTAACTAGTATGAAATAATATTTATATTAATGTATTTGGTTTTGGTAGCAAGAGTGCTGCAGGGGTGGCTTCTGTGAGAAGATGCCAGAAGCTTCCCCCATGTCCAACAGAGCCAGATTCAGCTGGCTCCAAGACAGAACCACTGCTGGATAAAGCTGAGCCAATCAGCGACAGTGGTAGCATCTCTGTGATAACATATTAAAGAAAGGGTAAAAACTGCTGTGCAACAGCACTCAGAAGAGAGGAGTGAGAATATGTGAGAGAAACAACTATGCAGACACCAAGGTCTGAAGAAGGAGGGGGAGCAGCTTCTCCAGGTGCCAGAGCAGAGATTCCCCTGCAGCCCATGGAGGACCACAGTGGAGCAGATATCCACCCTGCATCCCGTGGAGGACTCCATGCCCTGAAGGAAGTTCTGACCCTGTGGAGAGCCTGTGCTGGAGCAGGCTCCTGGCAGGAGCTGCAGCCCCATGGAAAGGAGCCCACACTGGAGCAGGTTTTCTGGCAGGACCTGTGGCCTGTGAGGGACCCATGCTGGAGTAATCCAATCCTGAAGGACTGTAACCTGTGAAAAAGTCCCATGGTGGAGCAGTTCTTGAAGAACTGCAGCCCATGGGAAGGACTCATGTTGGAGAAGTTTGTGAAGGACTATCTCCCATGGGTGGGACCTCCACACCGAAGCAGGGGAAGAGCATGAGGAGGAAGGAGCAGCAGAGATGAATTGTTATGAACTGACCACAACCTCCATTTCCCTGCACTGCTCAGGGGGAAGGAGAGAGAAGACTCAGGAGTGAAGTTGAGCCTGGGAAGAAGCAGGGGGTGGAGGGAAGGTACTTTTTAGATTTGTTCTTATTTCTCACTATCCTACTCCATTATTAATTGACAATAAATTAAATTAATTTCCCCAAGTCAAGTTTGTTTTTGTAGTAATTGCTGAGTGATCTTCCTGTTTTGATCTTGACCCATGAGCCTTTTGTTGTGTTTTCTCCCTCTTTCCTGTTGAGGAAGGGGAGTGATAGAGTGGCTTGGTGGGCACCTGGTGGCCAGTCAAGGTCAAAACCACCACAATTAGCTATTAAAAAGAGATTATAGATTCATAGATTTCTAGGTTGGAAAAGACCTTAGAGATCATCGAGTCCAACCATCCCTAATCCCCATTAAACCATATCCTCAAGTAGATCATCCACCCAAAATATAATATATATAATATATTATATTACAATATATTATTATATATTATATATTATAATTGAATATTGTATATATTATTTTGAATATTGTTTATATTATATAATATAATATATTTATTATATTGAATATTGTATATATTATAATTGAATATTATAATATTATATATTATTATATATTATGATTGAAAATATGCCTGGAAAAGTAGAAACTCAAAAGCGCATATGGATTAAGATGATCCATTCATTGTTTTATGGACCCCAAATTCCTTAGAGTCACAAATCTAACTGGTCTCCCCAAGTGCTGCATTTTGTATTTGGAACTCTGAATTAACTGCAAAATATGTAAAATCTTATGTTGTCAGGGAACTCCTTTTTGACTATGCATCTGAAAAGCCTTATGTATTTTTTTTATTTCAGTAAATACGTAGAATACATACACATTCTTGATAATCTCAGACAGTAATATGTACATAACTGTCACAAGGGGTTAAAATCTCAAACAACATACCATTTTCAGGATCTGTCAGCATAAGCACATTCAACACATCAACTTATTCATGCATCCTAATGTACCTTTTGGAGGATAGCAAAATTGCAGCATAGTTAGGGTTTTGCAGTTAGGAGACTTGTGAAAGCACATTTGTTCCACTTTTCAGTTCTGTATATGTACAGGTTTCACAGAGCTGAGCTTTATGTAACTAGAATTTTAGATCAGAAAACTCCTTTCACCAATAATCTCAAGTAATTTCTGGGGATAGATCATACTGCATAATTTGCTGAAAACATTACATGGATCTGACCCAAGAGCATGATCAAACCTTCTTGATCCTTGTGGGAGTCTAGCCCAGAATGTGTAGACCTTAGCTGTGAATCTCAGGCTTGTACCTCTAGTGTACCTTATCATATATCATCTGCTATATTGTGAATTTCTGGGCACAGATTTGATTCAGCTATCTTTCTTCACTTTGAAGAATGTTCATTCACCTTCCACCAGTAATCTTGAGAGATTTTATTATGCACCAACTCTTGTTGCTCACTAGCCTGGGCTGCAGCTCCAAGGATGCTGTTGCATCTTCCACAGCCAGGAGGAAATGGCCTGCCTTTTGTAGGCAGGGTCTCAACCTTAGTTAATTACATATTCAATTCAATTCAAGCCAGCTGGGTAATAATAATAGGATGCCATAAACTCTTTTCATATTTTCCCCAACACAGCTCTATTCATAATCAAACGACACATACTTTTCATGTTTGACCAACCTGATAAGCTTCTATGATGAAACACCTGGCTTGGTAGATGAGGGGAGAGCAGTGGATATTGTCTACCTGGACTTCAGGAAGGCCTTTGACCCTGTCTCCCATAAGATCCTCATAGAGAAGCTGTTGATGTATGGGCTGGATGAGCAGACAGTGAAGTGGACTGAAAACTGGCTGAATGGCTGGGCCCAGAGGATGGTGATCAGTAGCAGCGCAAAGTCTAGTTGGAAGCCAGTGACTAGTGGTATACCCCAGGGGTCAATACTGAATCCAGTCCTGTTCATCATCTTTATTAATGATCTGGATGATGAGGCAGAGTGTACCCCCAGTCAGTTTGCGGATGACGCCAAACTGGGAGAAGTGGCTGATACACCAGGGGGTCATGCGGCCATCCAGAGGGACCTCAACAGACTGGAGAAATGGGCCGACAGGAACCTAATGAACTGTAACAAGGGGAAGTGCCAAGTCCTGCACCTGGGGAGAGATAACCCCATGCACTTGTACACATGCTGGGGACTGCCCAGCTGGAAAGCAGCTTGGCAGAAAAGGACACGGAGGTCCTGGTGGACACCAATTTGAACAAGAGCCAGCAATGTGCCCTTGCTGTAAAGAAGGTGAATAGTATCCTGGGCTGCATTAGACAAAAATATTGCCAACACATCGAGGGAGGTGATCCTTCCACTTTATTCAGCACTGGTGAGGCCACACCTGGAGTCCTGTGTCCAGTTCTGGGCTCCCCAGTATAAGCAAGTCATGGACATACTGGAGAGAGTCCAGAGAAGGGCCATGGAGATGATGAAGGGTCTGGAGCACCTCTCTTATGAGGAAATGCTGAGAGATTTGGAACTGTTTAGTCAAGAGAAGAGAAGGCTCAGGAGGATCTTATCAATGTGTACAAATACCTGCAGGGAGGATGCAGAGAAGATGGAGCCAGGCTCTTGTCAGTGGTGCCCAGTGACAGGACAAGAAGCCATGTGCACAAACTGAAACACAGGAGGTTCTGTCTGAACATCAGGAAATACTTTTTTCCTGTGAGGGTGACTGAGCATTGGGCACAGGTTGTCGAGTCTCCATCCTTGGAGATATTCAAAATGTCTGGACCTGGTCCTGGGCAACTGGCTCTAGGTGGCCCTGCTTGAGCAGAGGAATTGGATGAGATGACCTCCAGAGGTCCCTTCCAACATCAACCATTCTGTGATTCTTCAACCAATACAGCAGTTGCATATATACAGATTAAATAAGGAAAATACAGAGATAATTTTACTTGCTTTTAGTGGGGAAAAAAGGTCTAATTCTTCCATATTTACTCATGTTGAGTAGAAACTTAGCTCAAGATTTTAATGGAAATGCTGCTTGTGTAAGTTACTATTCATGAGGAGTAAGAGTCAGAATCTAGTTCTCTCTTTTTTTGGGAGACAAAAAAGCGATCACATTGTATCATTTCCACTAACTCTTATTTGCACTTCAGAAATTTATTCCTTGCCTCTTTCCACTACCTATTCTTCTTCTCTGAAACCTGTTTTGTTTCACATGAATTCTCTCTTTCCTGGAATCCAGGAAAACCTCTTTATTGTTACCTGAGTATTGCCACCTGTGCTCCTGGGTTGGTTTTTTCCATACTCCTTGAAACTTTCTTCATTTGAGTACTCAAGATAAGGCCGCACTAACGCTAAATATAGCAGGATAATCACCTCTTTTGAGTGGCTGGATATACTCTGTTTAATGCCCCCCAGAATGCAGTTTGCCCTCTTGGCTGCCAGGGCACAGTGCTGACTTATGTTGAGCCTACTATCAACCAGCACCTCCACATCCCTTTCTGCAGGGCTGCTCTCCAGCCACTCCTCTCCCAATTTACTCCATCTCACATGCAGAATCTGACATTTTGACTTGTTAAATATCATCCCATTAATCACAGCCCAATGCTCCAATCTATCTAGATCCCTCTGCAAGGCCTTTTGTCCCTCAAGAGAGTCAACAGCACCTAGCAGTTTAGAATCATCAGCAAACTTGCTAATGGTGCATTCAGCTCCTGTATCCAGATCGTTGATAAAAATATTGAACAGGACTGGCCCTAGAATTGAACCCTGAGGATCACCGCTGGTCACCAGCCAGATGGAGTCCCATTCACTACAACCCTTTGAGCTCTGTCCTTCAGCCAGTTCTTCACCCAGCACACCGTGAACCTACTCATCCCACAGTTGGACAACTTGTCCAGAAGGATGCTGTGAGGGACAGTATTAAAAGCCTTACTAAAATCCCAAAAAACTACATCCACCACCTTCCCTTCATCCACTAGGCAGGTGACCTTATCATAGAAAGATATTAAATTAGTTAAACAGGACTTTCCCTTTGTGAATCCATGTTGACTGTGCCTGATAACATTGTTCTTCAAATGCCTCTCAATAATACCCAGTATAATCTTCTCCATAATTTTCCCAGGAACTGAGGTTAGACTAACAGGTCTGTAGTTTCTTGGGTCTTCCCTCACACCCTTCTTGTAAACTGGAATAACATTGGCTAGCTTCTAGTCAGCAGAGACCTCCCCAGACTCCCAAGACATTTGGTAGATGATCGAGAGGGGTCCTGCCATAACATCCCCTAGCTCCATTCAGTGGATACAACTGGTCCCTTACAATTTCAGTGTCCACAAATGGAAAGGTGCTGTTCCCACACTCATGGTCTGTCACAGCTGGAAGCTTCAGGCGGCTCCAAGCAGACCAATGTTCTAATGAAAAGGCTTCAGGCTCTACTCTAAGGAAGGCCCACACTCCTCCAAGGCTCAGGAGGAAATGCCTCACCCTTACGAGTAAATGCCCTGCCTTAAATAGTCAGGAGTCATGTGGTTTGCTAGATGGGTCAAGGCTATTGGTCACTTGACCATCCATCTCCCAGAGTGATTGGCTGAATGCTACAGCACCTGTTTCAAGGCAACTTTCCCAGTGTAACGAGCCACAGGTGTTTCTTAGTTAGCCTGCATAGGGAAAGAACCTTCACAGGATGCTGCAGCAGCCAAAAGATTTCTCCACAATTCCCCCTTTTTGTTTTAAGATTAATTTAAATCAAGCAGGGAGATTTTTCAGCAATACCATGGGAGATACATCTAGCAAACCAGTTGTACATTCAGTTATTAATTCTGACTCCGACGGAGACTTGAAATTTAGTCTCTGCTCGTGGAAGGGACGGGTTGATGACCGATGTCATTATTTCCATTAGAAGGGTCATTTGATGAATGATCTCCGTTCTGGCCATTGTTCGGACGTTGCCTGTTCTGTTTCTGATGTTGCAGGTCAGGGCGGACGCATCTTACGGGTAGCCATCGTATCCCAGTATCTGTGGAAACGCAAGCATACCCACGACCCCAAGCAATAAGCTCATATGGGCCTTCCCACATCTTAGTGAGTAGGTCCCGTATCCAGACTTTCGCTCGGGGCAGGTGCATCTCGCCTGAAGACTGCGACGAAAGAAAGTGATTCAAAATAATGGGATTATTTGAATTTGATGGCACCGTAAGATGGTTAATTGTGTATAACGATTTTCTAGGCGACTCCATGGGGTTTCTCCATGCATTCCCCCTTTTTGTTTTTCTAAAACACGCTTCAAGGTGCCATGAGCGCGTTCAACAACGGCTTGGCCAGTAGGAGAATGCGGAATACCCAAAGCATGATTTACACCCAATAGTTGTAAAAACTGCCACATCTTCTGTGAGACGTAGGCCGGGCCATTATCAGTTTTTATAGAAAAAGGCACGCCCAAGACCGCAAAAGCGAGTTTCCAATGGGCAATGTCATCGTGACTTTTCTCCCCAGTATGAGCAGTTGCCCACATAGCTGAGGAGAAAGCGTCAATAGACACGTGCACATACTTAAACCTGCCAAATTCAGAAACATGCGTTACATCTGTCTGCCAAAGCTGCAGGGCCTTTAGGCCTCTGGGGTTTACCCCCGATGGCAGAGGTGCCGCAAGTCCGTGGCAGTCAGCGCAAGCACTGACAATGTCCCGAGCCTCAGTGGGCGTTAAGTGGAACTGTTTCTGCAGGGTATGTGCACTTTGATGGAAGAAATTATGCGATGCCTTGGCTTGTGCGATTTTATCAGGCTGAAGTGCTACCCATGCGGGGTTAGCTAGCATGTCAGCCCTGGCGTTGCCTTCCGTTATAAAGCCTGGCAAATTAGCATGACTATGGAAATTCAGGATGTGATATGGGTGAACTTGATCTTGAACTGCACACCATAAGGTTTTTAATAGAGAAAACAGAGCCGCATTATTCACTTCTTTCAGAAGTGAACAATCTAAGCGTTGCGTTATATCAGCCACATAAGCGGAATCGGTGACCAAATTCAAAGGTACCTGCGAGAACCGTTGAAAGGCCATGGCAACAGCCCTTAGTTCAACCAACTGGGCTGAGCCTGACTCATGGCCTTCCAGCACCTGTCACGCAGATTCCTCCTTCCAGGTAAAAATAGCTTTCCCAGTTTTCCCAGACCCATCAGTGAAGACGGTGGGTCCTTGTACTGGCACTCGGCTATTTTTTGGCCGCAAGGTAAAGCTTGTCGATCTTGCCTCCTCTAGTGCCCGTCATGCTTCAGGAGTCAATTTTCGAGGTGAATTCAACTCGGGGTCCTCCTTTAAAATATTAAAGAGCGGCACAAGTTGCGCCGTGGTTAGCCCTAGATAGGGACGTAGCCAATTGATGACGCCCAACAGTTTCTGAGTGTCATTCAAGGTCTTAATAGAACTCGAGAATTGCACCTCTTAGTGTTGTATAGTTCGGTCCAAAATTTTGACTCCTAAATATCTCCAAGGAGGATGCTGTTGAACTTTCTCCGGAGCCACTTGCAATCCATAAGAATACAGAGCAGCGAGTAGCCGAGGCTGTATCTTCAGCAGCTCGGCCTGGGTGGATGCTGCTACCAGGATATCATCCATGTAATGGTAGCAGTATGCTTCAGGGAACTGCTTACGGATTCCGGACAAAGCTTGAGCAACGTACCATTGACAGATAGTCGGGCTGTTCTTCATGCCCTGAGATAGAACCTTCCATTGATATCTCTTTGCAGGTTCAGCGTTGTTAACCGCAGATACAGTAAAGGCAAATTTTGGTTTGTCATTAGGATGTAAGGGGATCGTGAAAAAACAGTCCTTCAAATCAATGATCAAGATTTCCCACCCTGCTGGAATCATGGTGGGTGAAGGCATACCAGGCTGCAACGCCCCCATGCTTTCCATTACTGCATTGATTTTTCGGAGATCTTGTAGCAATCTCCATTTTCCTGATTTCTTCTTAATTACGAAGACAGGCATATTCCAGGGACTGGTAGAAGGTTCAAGGTGTCCCTGTTGTAATTGTTCCTTAACTAGTTGATGAAGGGCGACTAATTTTTCTTTCGGTAGGGGCCACTGGGGTTGCCAGATGGGTTTGTTTGCTATCCACCGCAAAGGCAACGTAGGATACTGTGCACCCTTCAGTACAGTGGCCCCCATCAAAAATTTGTCCCGATACGTACTCCCCAGGCCGCCAAGACATCCCGCCCCCAGAGGTTGAGTGGAGCTGTAGTGACATAGGGCCGAATTGTAGCTGTTTGACCCTCTGCATTCTTTACCACCACAGGTCGTTCGCTTCAATAACTCTGTGTGGTTCCTCCCAGTCCTGCAATGGCTGACCCCACGGGGGCTAAAGGCCATGTAGGAGGCCATGCAGAGAAGGAGACGATTGTCACATCAGCACCTGTGTCAATCAAACCTCGGAGCTGAATCCTGGACGGCTGGGCATCTGGCAATATTAAGGTGCAAGTCATCTGTGGCTTTTGGCTGGAGATATCCGCAGTCCAGTAAACTTGCGGAAGTCCTGTGGAACCAAAGCCACCACCTTCACGACTCTGTCGTTTTTGCCTTAGGAACGCTTGATTTGAAGGGTACAAGTTGAGCGATCCAAGTCTTTTCCAGTATTGTGACAGGAGGGGTGGGCGTGGAAATCATCGCACAAATTTGTCCTGTGAAGTCAGCGTCAATAACTCCTGGGTGAACAAAGATCCCTTGAATGGTGGTACTAGATCTTCCCACCAATAATGCACTCAGCCCATGTCCTAGAGGCCCAAATGCATACAAGGGAACCTTATAGACCCGACAGTATTCTAAGACAACTGTTGTTGCGGTGCATACATCCACCCCGGCTGATCCCTTGGTGCTGGCTGAGTAAGCCTGGGTTGGTATCATGCCCTGGGGAAACATTTCTGTCTGAGCGCACATCCCCATTGCGCTCCTGGGGAAGTTTCCCGAACATTTCAGGGGTCAGCCACTGGCATGGTACAAGGATTCACAATATCTCGCAGAATGGCCTGGCTTATTGCATCTTATGCAGCGAGCAGGTCTCCTGTTATCCTTGTTTCTTCTTTGTCTCGTCTGTCTTTGTCTATTGTCCCTCTTAGGTTGTCTTTTCGGTTCCGGGTCAGCATTTTTGGGTTGAATAGGCCGTAGAAACGTGGCCAGAGCAGACTTACAGCTTTCAGATTCTAGCTTAGAGCATGCTTCGATCATTTCTGTCAGTGTAGGTTCCCCGGCATGGAATTTATGATTTTTCTACATTCTTCATTGGCATTGTCTTTTGCCAGCTGCTTACATAATAACTATCTCAGATTTTCATCTTCAACCTGTTTTTCAAGGGCTGCAGCAACTTTCTCTACAAAAGATAAAAAGTGTTCTTTCTGCCCCTGATAAATCTTCACGTACCATGTTTTTGGGGCAGCCATATCTATGCCCTTTAATAGAGCTCCCACGCCGATCTTTTGGGCTTGCTCAAGAACTTGGGGGTGCCATGTAGCTTGAAAAATCGGGGTCAGCGAAAGCATTGGCTCCCAGTAGAGCATCTGCTGGAGCTCCGTATCTGGGGTCAGTTGGGGGTCATTGCATGTTTCCGGCTGCAGCTCTCTCAGCCATTCTTCTCCAATTGGCCTCGAAGACCATATATTGTACTGGTTGAAATAATACCTGACCTAGATGTTTAATGTCGAATGGGGAGAGTAGGTCAGTATTTAATATCCTGATGATCTGCATGACCTGAGGAGAGTCTAACCCGTATTGTGCTACCTTGGTTTGCAGGTCTTGGACTACCTTCCAGGCGATGGTTTCGTGTTTGTCAATTTGACCTGAGTTGGGAAGCGCCTTTTGTACTGGGAAGGCTTGGATAAGATCCTCTGTTCGTTCATTACTTCCCTGAACAATCTGCTCAGACCCCTTTTCAGGCAACCCAACTTTTTCTATTAGGTCCCAGTTGCCAGCTTCCAGAGCCCGCCTCTTGACTTCTTCCCAGAACCGTTTTGAATTTTTTGGACGCACAGTCACCTTGCATTTGGGAAGCGTCCAGGGACGGTTGTGGGCCGGCCATGTTTGTTGTCGTCTGACCGTCACCACGGCTTCCTGCAGTGATGAAACATTATCAGGCAGGGGTGTGTCCAATGGCTTCTGGCAGGATGCAGACGCTGGGCCAACGGGTTGTGTAAAGGCGGAGGCTGTGGCCGGTTGTGGAACAGTCCATGGAGATGCAGTCTGGGTTGCGGAAACTTGTGTCGGCACCACTGTCTGTGAAGGTGCCACTGCTGTTGTCAGTGGCATGCTTGGCGCCACTTCCGGGGTCGTTGCTGGGCCGGTTGGCACGGCCAGCCCAGGTTGTCCCGGTATGGATTCGGCAGCAGTAACCTGCCGCAACATTTCCATCAATGCCATTAGTTGTTGCAACATACCTTGCAAATCTGCCATAACCTGCTGTATTATGAAATGCGTTGTTTGGGGTTGCTCCATTTGTGCCCGTGGCAGATAGCCGGGCGCTATGGGTGATGCCACAGGACATGACGTTGCGGTAAACCAGGGTGCCATGCCCGGGAACTGTCCTTGTGGTGCCTGGTCTGGTTGAGGGGCCAATGGCGGAGCAGTAGGAAGAACACGTTCTGCTGTAATGGCTGAAGTAGTCGGTTGAGATGCAGAAGAAGGGGAGGCTGTTGGGGCGAAGGGTGGGAGACGCTCCGATGCTTTGTCTTGTCCGGAGGAGTATTCCCGCAAAAAATCATGAGGAGGACACTTGGGTTGGACATAATCTCGCAGGGAGGGATAAAGCTTCTGTGCAGTCCCCACAACTTTCCCCATATCTGAGGACAGCAGGGGCACAACTGGTGCGCTACCCGTGGTCAGTCCTCTTTCAGATAACTCATCTTCCCCTTCAGAAACTTCACTTGCGGATTCATCAGAATCTGACGATTCTTTTTCCTTTCTTTCTACTGTCCATTTCTGCATTACATCATATACAGTTCCCCAAATATGTAGTAGACCGGTCAGGTTCTTACGTCCAAATACTGTTTCATAGATTAGCTTATCCCCTAGCTGCTTCCACGCTTCTGAGCTAAAGGGGGTGTTGAGGTCGGTCAGGCATTCATGCTCTGCCGCCCAATCTAACAGCTCACAGAGAGCTTCATCACTTATTTTAGCACCTGCGATTGTCATTGCAGGTTTGAGAATGGAAAACATCATGCTTTCTTTTGTGGAGCTTTGTCCCATCATTCTAATTTGCAGTTTGTCCCTTAGAGCCCCGTGTACGGAAGCACGTACCTTCAGATCTTAGTTGCGGCTGGATCACGTCGGGGTCACCAGTTGTCGCAGCTGGAAGCTTCAGGCGGCTCCAAGCAGACCAATGTTCTAATGCAAAGGCTTCAGGCTCTACTCTAAGGAAGGCCCACACTCCTCCAAGGCTCAGGAGGAAATGCCTCACCCTTAAGAGTAAACGCCCTGCCTTAAATAGTCAGGAGTCATGTGGTTTGCTAGATGGGTCAAGGCTATTGGTCACTTGACCATCCATCTCCCAGAGTGATTGGCTGAATGCTACAGCACCTGTTTCAAGGCAACTTTCCCAGTGTAACGAGCCACAGGTGTTTCTTAGTTAGACTGCATAGGTAAAGAACCTTCACAGGATGCTGCAGCAGCCCAAAGATTTCTCCACAATGGTCCTCCAACTCAGGAGATTGGGCAGCCCAAAGTTTATCACGATTATTAAAGACTGAGGCAAAAAACGCATTGAATGCCTCTGCTTTTTCTTCACCCCTATTTGTCAGATGACCATCTTCAACAAGTGTCAGTTCAATGCTTTCCTTCAACCTCCTCTTGCTATGAACATACTTTCAAAAAGCCTTTCTTGTTGTCTGAAGCAACACTGGCCAGTGTCAACTCTAGTTGAGTTTTGGCCTTTCATGTCTTCTCCCTGCATATGCAAAGCATGGCTCTGTAATCCTCCTGCGAAGCCTGACCTTGCTTCTAGCAATCATACCATTTCTTTTTCCTCTTGAGTTCCATGAGGAGTTCCCTGTTCTGTCAAGCTGGTCTTCTGCTCCACTTGCTTGACTTGCGGCACAATGGGATTGCTTGCTCCTGTGCTTCTAAAAGGTGGTTCTTAAAGAACGACCAGCACTCATGTACCCTGAGATCCATGAGATTCCCAGGAGACACTGCTAAGTAGCTCCCTGAATAGCTTAAATTTTGCTCTCCTTAAGTCCAGGGTAGCAACTCTGATGACCTTTTTTCTCATTACACCGACAATTTTAAACTCAACCATTTCATGATCACTGTGGCCAAGACAGCCACCTACCATCACATCCCCCCATGAGTCCTTCTCTATTCACAAACAACAAGTCTAGGAGGGCATCTTTCCTAGTTGGCTCACTGAGTACTTGTGACAAGAAGTTATCTTCCACAAACTTCAGCAGTTTCCCAGACTTGCTTGTCATGGCCATATGTCTGGGCAGTTGAAATCTCCCATAAGGACAAGGGCTACTGATCCAGAGATTTCTCCTAATTGCCTATAGAATAACTCATCAGTGCTTACATCCTGGCTGGGCGATCAGTAGCAGACACTCACTACAGCATCTGCCTTGTTTTCCATCCCCCTAATACTCACCCAGAGGCTCTCAACCACATCATCCCTAACTGTAAGAGCTGTACAGTCACACCTCTCCCTTACATATAGTGTGACACCTCCACCTCGCCTGCCCTGCCTATCCCTCCTGAGCAGCCTGTAGCCCTTCATCCCAGCACTCCAGTCATGAGACTCATTCCACCAAGTCTCACTAATACCGATGACATTATAGCTCTGGGAACTGACCAACACTTCCAGTTCATCTTGTTTGTTTCTCATACTGCATATGTTGGTGTACAAGCATTTCAGATGTGCTCCTAAGCCCTCAGTGCTCCCTGAAGCAGCATAAATGCTTCCATTAGCATTGCCACCCTCAGGTGATGCCATGGTAACCATTGGCTTTCCTTCATCTCTCCTGTTGGTATCACCTTCCCCCACTGATTCTAGTTTAAAGCTCTCTCATTCAGTCCTCCCAACTTATGAGCAAAGATTGTTTCCCACATTGGGACAGGTGGATCCCATCAGGCCCCAGCATACCTTGTGTAGGGTTTGGTTGCCGGAGCGGCCTAACCCACAACAGCCTTAAAGACTCTTCCATTGTTGCTCACCAGCCTGGGCTGCAGCACCAAGGATGCTGTTGCATCCTCCACAGCCAGAAGGAAATGGCCTGCCTCTTGTAGGCAGGATAGGTACCTTGAGTTGATTAGTAATTAGTTAATTAGTTCATTATCTCAACTCAGTCCAGCTGGATAAGAATGATTGGTGCCATAATTCCCCCTTTTTGTTTTACCATTTTTTGTTTTCACAAAGGCTTTATGGGTGAGCAGAGACCCGGCCCATTCATCCAACTCCAGCACGCTTCCCTCCCGCGAATACCACGTCGGGGCTTGCGGCTTTACCTTCTTCTCCGAAGGACTCTCGCTCGAGCTCCTGGCTCCGGCTCTTTTGGCTCGGGCTCTCGGCTCAGCAAGGGAGTCGGGGCTTCCCAGGGTCTCACAGATGTATCACGTCGGGGTCACCAGTTGTTGCTCACCAGCCTGGGCTGCAGCACCAAGAATGCTGTTGCATCCTCCACAGCCAGGAGGAAATGGCCTGCCTCTTGTAGGCAGGATAGGTACCTTGAGTTGATTAGTAATTAGTTAATTAGTTCATTATCTCAACTCAGTCCAGCTAGATAAGAATGATTGGTGCCATATTCCATGGTTATAAAAAACAAAGTTCTGGTGGAGGCACCAGTCCTGGAGCTAGGTATTGATGTTTTGGGTTCCCCTGTTTCTTCCAATATCTCTCCTCATTACTAAGAGGATTGAGGAAAACACTGTCTGTGCTCCTGAATCTTTTAGCATTCTTCCCAGGGCTCTGAAATCTCTTTTGATCAACCTTGGACTTCTTGTTGTGACATCATTAATACCCACATGAAAGAGTAGAAACATGTAATAGTCCAAAGGCTGTATTAAGCTCATCAGTCATCTGGTGACATCCCTGATTTGGGCCCCAGGGAGGCAGCAAACTTCCCTGAAAATAGGGCCCAGTCTGCAAATGGGTGCCTCTGTTCCACTCAGGAGGGAGTCACCTATGACCATAACTCACCGTTGTTTCTTCCCAGTGCTGGTCTTAATTCAGGTCTTGCTGCAAGGGATTGGTTGATCTGATCTATACAAGAGTGCTTGCATAGGTTCCTCCTTATCTATCTCATCATGCACTTTGTCTACCATACCCAGAGCTTTGTACCTATTCTGTAAAGGTAGCTGAGAGGGTAAGGAGGGGTTCCTCTTACAGCTTCATGCAGTAAGCTGCTTCCACTCCTCCCTATCCCTCATAACACTGCCTTCCTCCTGGCACAAAAAAGAACCTGGACCTACCTCAGTAGTGGCCATGCTGAGTTGGCTTGTCTGTATCAGAGATGGCAAAGCACAGCTCCATTGGTCTATCTCCTTCTCAGACTGTTGGATGCTCCTGAGTCAGCCCACCTCCTCCTGAAGCTTGGTCACAAGGCAGAGCAGTTAACCTACCTGGTCACACCTCCCACAGGCATGCTTGCTATCACCCTCCAGGAATATCCTCACACGCACCTTGCAGTTTGAAGCCTGTGTGGTCACATGCTCTGACAGGAGCTCTGTCTGTGTGGCTGCATTGGTTCTACCAGGTGCTAGAAGCTCAGGAGAATCAGAAGACAAAGCTTTGTTTTTTTTTTCTTTTTTTCCCCTGGATGGTCACCATACTGCCACATATCTGCCTGCTGGGAATATATATGCATCTGTTGCAATCATCTGGGCTGATTGGTTTAGCCTGTTTAAATCACCCGTGCTGCAGAACCACAAGTGAATCTAGTTTGAAATGTTTTTTTCCTCTCCCTTATCCCTAACCTTATCTTTGAGGAGTTCTTGAAGGAATCGGGATGAAGGTTTCAGACTGGTACTTTTGATTGGTTTATTTTCTCACGAGGTGGGAGGTTACTCAAGCTAAGGACGGTCTTTTAAAATCAGATCATCTTTCCCCCCGAATTGAGGAAGTTCTTGAAAATCTACAGTAGAATGTGAAAATCCTCTTTTAGTCTCTGGGAAATTGTGGAGAAGAAAAAGTATTTCAACACTGGTTGCAGATATCTTTAAAAACTAAGAATCAGATCCTTCTGAATGTAATGAGATCAAATTTTTTTTGAGGTTTTTTTAGAATAATAAATGCGGAGTTCCATTTATTTTCTGTCTAATGTTTAAACTATTAGAATGCATCCAGATCACATTGTCCAGCTTTTTGTTGCAACAATAAAGGCTAAAAAAATCTCAAATTTAAAAAATAGAAATAGGAATGTCTTCCCTGTTTGTTTCCAAAATTCTTGTTTTCACATAATCACTTATTTTCCAATAACATGCTTCTCTCAATAAGTCATGAAATACTGTTCAAATGGAGCTAATTCATAGGAATTAGCTGCATTATCACATCACAAACTAGGTTATAGTCAAAATTTATATGGATATAGTCAATATGGAGAAATTATGCATTACAGTCTGTGGCTAAACCACAGAGAACATATCAAGTGTTGCACAAAGATAGTCTGGCATTCCCTAACTACATACAGACCCAGTTCCCTCCAACCTGGCTGCTGCAGCCTACAACTTGCCATTCTTCAGTGCTATTAAGGTGTCAAAAGGTCTGTTGTAGTGTCTACTTCATTCAGTCCCTTTGTCATTTTTCTCTGCTTCATGGGGAGAATGTAAAAGCTCATATGTTAGTTCAACACTGTGGGATAATTGCACATAGAGTAGTATCAGATTGCTCTAGGCTGTTGATATAAATTATGCGGGAGACTGAATTCTCCTGAGACTGTGGGACACAAAAGAGTTTCTCATGAGATCATGGAACACAAAAAATAGAAGTGCGTGAGAACTGCAAGCAACAGATAACAATGACAGATGTGCTGGACACGGAACTGAGAACAGCGACCTTGGGAAGAAGAAGAGAAAGATGTTCTTACAGTAAATAAGGACTGGGACCAAATGCGGGAGGGGGGCTTGTTGCATGTATATAAGATTGCCAGCTTAGCTCAATAAAGGATTTCGCCTGTACTTTCACCTGGAGCACTCAGTGGGGTCCGCGTCTTACTCCTCCACAAAATTAGATACACAGAAGAAAACAATAAACATATAGAAACACAGAAACACAGTGTCGTGGGTTAGGCCGATCCGGCAACTAAACCCACGCAGCTCTCCCAGTCCAGTAAAATGGAGAGGAGAGAAAAATGTAATAAAAGAGCTGAGGATCGAGACAGGAACAGAGGAGCACCCACCAACCACGGTCCTGGGCAAAAGAGGCTGTTTTCTTAAAGCAAAACTATTTATTAACAGCTACCTACAAAAGAGAAAAGCACACAAAAACGGTTACTTGAGAGAATAACAAGAAAACAAGGCCAGGTCTTAAAAACAACACCACTCTCCCCCCCCTTTGCTTCTTCTTTCCGGCTCTACCTCCTCCCCCCAGCAGCGCAGAGGGGCAGGGAATGGGGGAGTGCAGGTCAGTTCATTCCAAGTTGTTACTGCCGCTTCTCTTAAAGGAAAAGGAGTCCTTACACCATTGTCCCTTGCTCCAGTGGATCCCCTACTCATGGCGAAAGCGTGAATCCTACCCGCTGGGGGGCAAATCCTTACCCCATCGGATTTGCCCCAAGTGCGGGCTTTACCAGTCCTGGGCTTTTAAGGAGCTGTAGCCACTCGCTCTGGCGTGGGTCATCAACAAACTTTAAATGTGCTCCGGCGTGGGTCGTCATACCGACCTTAAATGCATCTCCATAGAGACTTTAAATGCGTAAATGCGTAAAATGCATAAAATGCGCCTCGACACGTGCCCATGATTCACAATAGTCTCAGGCTCAGGCATCTCCTTTAACGAAACACCTCCCCATCGGCGGGGGGTCATCTCACGGACTCTAGATGCGTACCGTACTCAGGCTCTGGCATCTCTCTTCTCGACGTGGGTCATCCACGGGCTGCGAGTGGAAATCTGCTTGCTCCACTGAGGACTTGTTACAAGGGGCCGCTCGCAAGGGGGACTCAGCCGCGGCACACGTTGTTCTGTTCCATCTTCACTGACCTCTTATGTGTGTGGCCGTTTCTCTTAGATTTCAGTCCTTTCTGGGTGAACTCGGCCCGGTGGGCGCCCCAGGAGCGGGTCTCTCCCCGAGTTCCCCAAGCGGCTCCGCCGCCGCCATCCTCGACGGGGCGGGCATCGGGCCCGGCCCGGGCCACCAGCCCGGCCAGGAGCCGGGAGCGGGGGCCGTGCCCCCCTCCCTTCTCCTTGCTCCTGGGCAAAGGCACACCTTTCCGGTTCCTGTCCGACGTGAATAGGGCAATTCGCAGAGGCGCCGATTGGCTCAAGCCCCGAGGGGGATGGGAGTCCGGTGTGATGGGCAGCTTCTGCCACCCGGACCTCCCCCCCCCACTTCAAACCATAACACACAGAAACAGAAACACAGAAACATAGAAAGGTTTGGGTTGGAAGGGATCCTAAAGATCAACTAGTTCCAATCCCCCTGCCATAGGAAGGGACACCTTCCACTAGATCAGGTTGCTCAAAGCCTCATCCAACCTGGCCTTGAACACTTCCAGGGATGGGGCATCCACAACTTCCCTGGGCAACCTGTTCCAGTGCCTCACCACCCTCAGTGTAAAAAATTTCTTCCTTATATCTAATCTAAATCTCCCCTCTGTCAGTTTAAAGCCATTGCCACTTGTCTTATCACTACATACTCTTGTAAAAAGTCCCTCTCCAGCTTTCCTGTAGGCCCCCTTTAAGTACTGGAAGACTGCTATAAGATCACCCCAGAGCCTTCTCTTCTCCAGGCTGAACAGCCCCAACTCTCTCAGCCTGTCTTCATAGCAGAGGTGCTCCAGCCCTCTGATCATCTTCGTGGCCCTCCTCTGGACTTGCTCCGGCAGCTCCTTGTCCTTCTTATGTTGAGGACTCTAGAGCTGAACGCAGTATTCCAGGTGGGGTCTCACAAGAGCAGAGTAGAGGGGCAGAATCACCTCCCTCGACCTGCTGGCCATGCTTCTTTGGATGCAGCCCAGGACACAGCTGGCTTTCTGGACTGCCAGCACACACTGCTGGCTCATGTTGAGCTTCCCATCAACCAGCATCCCCAAGTCCTTTTCCTCAGGGCTGCTCTCAATCCATTCTCTGCCCAGCCTGTACTTGTGTTTGGGATTGCCCTGACCCATGTACAGGAAATTGCACTTGGCCTTGTTGAACTTCATGAACTTCACAGGCCCACCTCTCAAGCCGCGTTGGCTGTCACCAATCATCTCCTTGTTTTCTATGTGCCTTAGCATAGTCGCCAGGAGGATCTGCTCCATAATCTTGCTGGGCACAGAGGTGAGACTGACTGGCCTGTAGTTCTCTGGGTCTTCCTTTTTTCCTTTTTAAAGATGGGGACTATGTTTCCCCTTTTCCAGTCAGTGGGAACTTCACCAGACTGCCACGACTTCTCAAATATGATGGTTAATGGTTTACCAACTTCATCCGCCCGTTCCCTCAGGACCCGTGAATGCATCTTATCAGGTCCCATGGACTTGTCCACCTTCAGGTTCCTTAGATGGTCTCCAACCTGATCTTCTCCTACAGTGGGCAGATCATCATTCTTACAGTCCCTGCCTTTGCCTTCTGTGACTTGGGCAGTGTGGCTAGAGCATTTGCCAGTGAAGATTGAGGAAAAAAGACATTGAGTACCTCATCCTTCTCCATATCCTGAGTAACCAGGTCTCCCGTTTGTGGGAAAATTGCCCAAATTGGGAAAATGGAAAAATACTGCTTTGCAAAGTTCAGCTCAAATCTATAACAGTAAAGGTAGCTCTGAGGCAAGGCGTGGCTGCTGCTCCCAGGAACACAATGCAGTTGGCATGAACGAGGCCTGCCCTAGCCGAACAGAACATGTGATGTCTTTCAAATGGGGAGCAGAGTGGTACGAAGGTACCACGGCTCGTCCCTGTTCTCAGGGATAGAAGAATGGCTGGCAAAGGTAACTGCACAGCTGTCAAGGAAGACGAATCGCGGCCCTCGCCTCAACAATGGTGATGGATAGAGTCATTCACCCAGGCCATTTGAGCATGTCGATATTCAACAAGTTGCCAAATGTTTGGCCTTTTGGGTGAACTTTGCTCATTATAATATCATTATAATACCAAAACACACCTCCATCCCAAAAGCTACCTGCCTCCAGGCTGCGACCACCCCCCACTGGGCATGCGTCCTGAATTTCTTCTTGTCTATTCCTTTAAATCGAAGTGAGGAAAATTTGGACCAATCCTGACAAAGATACCCTTGTCTAGAGTCACTCAAGCCTCATCTAAAAGTATAAAAATGGTTTAAGAGAAAGGGAGTGTTGGGCGAAGACCTCCATCAGAACATCTGGGATCAGTCAACGGGTTGGACCTCTCTTCCCCCCCCACTAGGGACGCCTATTGGGTAAGAGCTCTGTGTTATGCGCGTTTACTTACTAACATCTTGCAACTATTTAGTATTATCACTGATCAGTTCTGGTTTTATATTGTTCCAAATCAAATCTGTTTTTGCAGTCAGTCCCTATCACCGACTATCTTCGAATCTGTATTCTGTCACAAGCATCTGTAATAAAATTTATATAAATATAAGTTTCCAGAAACTTCATAATTGATACAGAGAATATAAGGGATTTGGCCCATTGAGCTGCCCGTGGGATCCCTGAATAGATTAGGTGAACACCCTCCAACTTAGTGGGCTGCCCAGGGGGGCAGGCGGGTCAGGTACAAGGGTCTCGTCTTTCTTGGGAAGCCAGTAGACTGGTCAAATTGCTCCCTGACCTCTGTTGACATGACCTTGTGTCATAACGTGACACCGTTTCCTTCTGGAGAGGGCTCACATTTTCCCTAGATCTCTTTTTATC
Organism: Tauraco erythrolophus; assembly: GCF_009769465.1. Lineage (NCBI taxonomy): Eukaryota > Metazoa > Chordata > Aves > Musophagiformes > Musophagidae > Tauraco > Tauraco erythrolophus. The sequence continues at coordinate 17,181,813 of NC_141497.1, forward strand.
ACTGACATATCTATAGAAGTTTTTCTTGTTGCCCTTGAGGTCCCTGGCCAGATTTAATTCTATCAGGGCTTTAGCTTTCCTAACCTGATCCCTGGTTGCTCGGACAATTTCTGCATATTCTTCCCAGGGTACCTGTCCTTGTTTCCACCCTCTGTAGGCTTCCTTTTTTTGCCTGAGTTGGTCCAGGAGCTCCTTATTCATCCATGCAGATCTCCTGGTGTTCCTACCTGACTTTCTCTTTGTTGGGATGCACTGCTCCTGAGCTTGGAGGAGGTGATCCTTGAATATTAGTCAGCTTTCTTGGCCTCCTCTTTCTTGGGCTTCATCCCATTGTACTCTATCAAGGAGATACTTGAAGAGGCCGAAGTCTGCTCTCCTGAAATCCAGGGTAGTGAGCTTGCTGAGCACCCTCCTTGCCTCCCTAAGGATCTTGAACTCCACCATTTCATGGTCACTGCAGCCAAGGGTGCCCTTGAGCTTCGCATTCCCCACCAGCCCCTCCTTGTTGGTGAGAACAAGATCCAGCATAGCACCTCTCCTCATTGGTTCCTCTATCACTTGGAGAAGGAAGATATCACCAATGTATTCCAGAAACCTCCTGGATTGCCTATGCCCTGCTGTGTTGTCCCTCCAACAGATATTGGTGTGGTTGAAGTCCCCCATGAGGACCAGGGCTTGAGCATGTGAGGCTGCTCCTATCTGTCTGTAGAGAGCCTTGTCTGCTCAGACTTACTGATCACATGGCCTGTAGCAGACCCCCACTACTATGTCACTTGTCCCTGCCCTCCCTTTAATCCGGACCCATAAGCTCTCAATCAGCTCCTCATCTATCCCCAGGCAGAGCTCCATGCACTCCAGCTGGTCATTGACATAGAATCATAGAATCATAGAATCATAGAATCATAGAATGGCATAGGCTGGAAGGGACCTTAGAGATCATCTAATCCAACCTCCCTGTCATGGGCAGGGACGCCTCTCAACTAGATCAGGCTACTCAAGTGTCCTAGTTTTAGCTGGGACAGAGTTTTTTTTTAACAGCTAGAAGAGCTTCGTGTTTTGGTTTTACTCAGAGGCTCACTCTGAGAAGAACGCTGATAGCAAGCTGCCAAGGACTTTTCAGTGTGCCGGAGTGCAAAAACACGGCAGGATAAGGGGGGAGCATAGTTGGGACAAGGGGGACACGATTCCCCTTGTGATTTGTGTGGAACTTAAGACTGAAGGCCAAACTGGCCAATTAGTATTCCATATCATGCAGCGTCATGCCCAGTATAAAAGCGAGGGGCAGCCGGGAAGAAGGGCTTTTGCGCTTTTGCTCTTTTGCACTTTTGCTCTTTTGCACTTTTGCTCTTTTGCACTTGCTGCGCTGTTGCTCTGCTGTTTTTTTTCTTTCTTTTCTCTCTCTCTCTCTCTCTGTCCCTCTCTATTTCGGGGCCTCGCGTTCGTCTGGGATTTGCAGTTTTCGGGAGTGGTGAGCATCTATACTGTATTAAATCATCTGTATTAAATCATTCTTATCTCAACCCACGGGTTTCACGTTTATCCTTTAATTCTCTCCCTCATTCCTGGGGGTGGGGGAGGGGGAGTGACCGGCTGTGTGTGTGGGGGGGGAGGAAGTTTTCAACCTAACCCACGACATCAAGGCTCCATCCAACCTGGCCTTGAACACCTCCAGGGAGGAGGCATCCACAACCTCTCTGGGCAATCTATTCCAAAGTCTCACCACCCTCGTACTGAAGAATTTCTTCCTAAGATCTTATCTAAATCTTTTCTCCTTCAACTTAAACTCATTTCCCCTTGTCCTATCTATCAGTGGTCACTCTTGTAAAAAGTCCCTCCCCAGCCTTCCTGTAGGTTCCCTTCAGGTATTGGAAGGCAGCTATTAGGTCCCCCCGAAGTCTTCTCTTTTCAAGGCTGAAAAGACATAGAGGGTGACACCTCCTCTTCTCCCCTGCCTGTCCTTCCTAAAGAGCCTGTATCCTTCCATTCTGACACTCCAGTCATAGGATTCATCCCACCATGTCTCCGTGATGCCAATAAGATCATAACCCTGCAGGCGCGCACACACCTCTAACTCCTCTTGTTTATTCCCCATGCTATGTGCGTTTGCATAGAGGCATTTAAGTTGGGCCTCAGATGAAGCTGACTTCCTGGCTGAAGTGGCTGAAATTCCTTTCTGCCGTTCTTCAGGTGCTCTCAGCTTGTCTCGATCAAGCTTGATATAATCCCTCTCCTCCTTCAAGTCTAGTTTAAAGTCCTGTCAATGAGCCTCGCTAGCTGATGCCCAAAGATCTTTTTCCCTCTTTGAGAAAGGTGAATCTCATCTCACCAGAAAACCTGGTGCCTTGTTGGCCATCTCATTATCAAAAAATCCAAAATTGTGGTGATGACACCAGTCACGGAGCCACATATTAATAGACTGGACACATCTGCTTCTTTCAGTGTCGCTGCTCACAACAGGAAGGAAAGAAGAAAAGATAACCTGTGCCCTAGATCCTCTTACCAGCTTTCCCAGGGCCCTGAAGTCTCTCTTCATCGCCCTTGGACTTCGTGTTGCAGCTTCATCACCACCCACATGGAAGAGCAGTAAGAGGTAATAGTCTGAGGGCCGTACCAGGCTATGAAGTTTCCTTGCGATGTCCTTAACCTGGGCTCCAGGAAGGCAGCAGACTTCCTTAAGAGGAGGGTCTGCCTGGCATATTGGACCCTCTATTCCCCTCAAATGGGAGTCATGTGGAATCATACACACAGTTACAGTTGGGGTTTGACCTTGATGACTTAAGCCTGTGTTCTTTCTGAAATTGGGAAACACTGATAAAGAAGATAGAAAAGAAAAGGGAGTGTGAGCAGCTGGCATGGGGAGTGTGAGAAGCTGACATAAGGAGTATGGGAAGATGATATAAGGTGTGTGAGAAACTGATATTTAGTTTAGTAATGCTTTTTTAGGCGTAGCCAATAGTAAAGCTAAAATAGGCGCGTGCACTATTGTTTGTAACCAATCACAGCTGGGCAAAGGGCGCGTGGACACATCATGGCTGGAGTGATGATCTATAAAAGCTGCTTGTAAAATTGTAATAAAGGTGTCTCTGGTATCACATCTACGGAGTCCATGCATTCAGCCGCCACAGAGTCGCCTACAACTATTACCCATCTTTTCTTTGTCGAGGTGGTTGTGATACAGGGGGTAGACCTTTTTGACCCTGACAATGCCTCCAGTGTAGATGGATTGTCAGCCACATCAGGCAGAAGACAGACAGTAGGTTAAAGGAAAGCAATGAATGGAAGCAAGTCTGTACTCGAGGCAACAGACGAACCCCCTCCTTTCCCACCTCACCTCCCCAGGTGCCTCTGCACAATAGGTATGAAGCTCTGGAGGTGGAAGACCCATTGATGGATGATGTGGCTGATGGACCATCTGTACTGGAGGTGTTGCCAGGGTTAGAAAGGACTACCCCCCGTATCATGACCACCTCCCCGACGTATTATGTGGCTGATGATCCACTTCTCTTGTTGCTTTTGCAGTTTTCATGACCTTCAATTTAACATTTTTACTTAAAGTATGACATCACTTGAATCAACTCCTTCCCTAACCTGTAAATTCCCTCATTAAATAACAGATCCCCAAGATTAATGCAACCGTAATGAGGCATAGTTATAATAAGAAAGCTCATGTATTTTTTACATCAAGCTTTGCTGCCCCAACCTTTAGCAAACAGTTACTTGAATGTGTTATGTATCAGTAGGATTTTACACTGTTTTGTAATTCAATGAAATAATTTAATGTAGAGTTTCCCTTTTGGTTAAATATACATCATAAATATACAAGGCAGCACATTATAGATCAGTTAATGTTACAGTGAGAGGCCTTACATTTTGCACTGCCTAACTTCTTGCTGCTATATGTTTACAATGTCCTGATGTTACTTTCACTTAGCTAGTATTCAAATTTTAACTTCTACCTCTACACAGGCAAGGAAAATTTCTAACATACACAATTCCCAGGTATGATATTTATTTGTAACTGACCTCACCCTGGACTAGGGCATGATGCAGTGACTTTAAGTGGAGGCCCAACTGACTTCAGTGGAGTGGCAGAGATAGCTGCCAGTGGTTAATTAAATTAACAGTGTGTATCTGGAATTATAGGTTTAACTCTATATTTCTTTACATTTATGGATTGTATTTGGAACAATACAGTTATATATGTGCATTTTTGTATCTGAATGGAGGACACAAATATAATACTTTACATTATATAACCTCACACATTTTTAATCAGTGGAAAAGCATATCCATTTTTATGTTGTAAAAAAATTGTCTTTGGTTAATAAGTAAGTTAATTTTATCAGTGCCAAATATCTGGCCATACTGATTATTTAAGCACCTTTGTCTTTTTTAATTTATAAAATATGGGCTACAAAAATGCTCCTATTTTACGTCACATAAAAAATACAAGCAATCATTTATAATTTCTAGTCTTTTCAGATTTTGAATAAATGTTGATTTTTCAACAAATAAAAAAAGATGTTGACTGTTATTTTGTTTTGTTTCTGCTTTATGTTATATTTAAGGAATCCTTTGCCAGTAACATTCTTAAGTAATGTGGTTCTGGGCATGTATACCATGCCATATTTTGTTAACATGAAAGAGGAAATTTCCCAGTCCTCAAATCACGCTTTAAAAAATATAACCACTCTATATAGGAGAACAATGTCTGTACCCATTACAAAGCTTTCATTGCCTATGAAAACTGAGTAAAAATTAACTTCACATCATGAAACTGCAAAGTAAATTAAGGAAATTCAATCATTTGTATCAACTCTGGCTATATCTGCTAAATATTTCTAACTGTTCTATAAAAGAAAAACAGAAGGCAAACTCACAATGAATAGAAACAATAATGGTCAGTAGCATGTGTTGCATGTTATTTGAATGGAAAGTAATTTATCACTTATGAAATAAAAGCTGTTTATTCTTGTGATTCATTGTCTGTAACAATGTGAAAAAGTAAGAACTGTACCACTATTAGCATATGAATACTTCACACATCAAATTGGCTGTGCAATAACAGAAGGACATTTGCTATTGGTGTATGCACACAGACAAAGCAGCCATTTTGAAAAAAAAGAAAAAAAAGAAATGGTGTGTTTAACCCATTGTCTGTCTCTCTGTTTTCACACTACTGCTTTGATTAGGGTAGCCTGGGAGTGTGACTTGAAATTCTTTAAAAATAAGCACACAGTTTAAATACTGGAACAAATATTATATGTGTTATATTTTTATTCAGTCAGTAGCAATAGAGACAATATAAGAAACAGGTTCAGAATAAGAGATTTTGAATGTATTTGTGTGTGTGCCTGAGGTGGGGGGAGGAGGTGAAGTTTGACGATATGAAGATTATACAGAAATGAAACATTGCCTACATACAGTTTTATTTCATGGCAACAAGACAGTGGGCCTTGAGTCAGATGTGTGAAACTATTTCTCAAAGAAGCTGCATACATAATTGAGGCCCTATGAAGGAGTCTCAGTTGAAGTTGCCAGGCTACATTCATTTCAAAAGTAGAGCCATTTGTTATCAAATTTAAATTAACTCTCTCAGCACTAAACTCATAGTTTAAAGCACAACTTTTCAAACAGTACTTACTGTCTAAGGAAGGGAAAATTGTGCCTGCTAACTGCCATCAATGTTATTTCACAAAAGACAGAAATCTTACCCATATTTAGGTCTGCAGAGCAATAATCTAGAAAGGTTAATTTCTGAAGGATACCTTGATGCCTTGTTCTCTTAGGAATCACAGTGTTCTTTTTCCTCTCCTGTTCTTTTATTTCCCTTTAAAAAAGAAACCACAATTTCAGCTTTAATTTGGAAATAAATTAATAAATCAATATTTGCCGCTGTTTTTCTGCAAGCATGCCACAGCTGCTTTCACCAAATATTTTGGTTTTATGAGATTACATATAAATTAGAGACTCATAAGATATTTATATTTTTCAGCCCCACATGACCTACAACTGTTGAATTTGATCCTGTAGGTTTTATTTGCACTGATAATCCTTACAAATATAACTGCAATGTGACTTCTTTTATATTCAAGAATTACTAATGAGATAAATGATGTCTGGATTGCACTAATTATTATTATTTATTATTTATTTCCTCGAACACCCCAGTGTGCTATGCACTGTCTAAACAGAGAAGAGATGTTTTTGCCCCAAGAAGCTCACATAGCCGTGCAGATATCTTTTAAAAGCAATCCATATGACTTTATTATGCAGTATCTTAAGTAGCAAGACAGACGCTATGTTGGACAGAAACCAGAATGATCACACAAAACTTTGCAGCCTTAGCTCCCAAAATAGAAGAACAAGTACAACAACATATGACTTCTTCAGCCAATCACAACTGATGAGTACAATGTAGATTTTGAATATCAGTAATAAAGTCATACAGTAGGGAAAAAAGCTACCTTGAAATCTGCTCACAGATATGACAAGAGATGAAAAACATGACTAAATTTATCAAAAAAAATATTCATCATGAATTATTTGCTCTGTCTGGTCTTGAATTAGGCTTACTCAGGCTAATCAACAAAGATATGCCAACAATTAAACTCAACAGAACATCCCCATCATATACATACTGTATGTGTGCCTGAATACATCATCATACAATACAGGCTTTTTGAATAAGAAAAATGTATATACTTTCATAAATTCTGAATAAAACACAATTATGTTATTTTTCAGTGTTTTGTTTAAAAAATATAAAAGGTTTATAGCTTTAAAGATTTTAAATCTGAGATGTTTGCACAACTTAATTTGATATTTCTGTTTTCATTTCTCTGATAAATTGGCATCTCTAGCCAAAAGAGTAAGACTTTTACTATTGCTAAGCTTAATATACTGAACTAAACATAGCACTTAACAATCTGTGCTTTTCCTTCTTGAAACTTAAGCTTAGGGTATTTAATCTATAGCCCTTCATCAACATAAGATGCTGATTTGTTAGATTCAAGTCAAGACTGTTGTAGCTGTTGACATATGTGCTAGCAAGACTATTTGAATTTCATCTTTATAGTCTGTGAATGGAAAAGACTTTGTTTTAGAAAAGACAACTAAAATACCATTGAACACTGTGTTGTCAAGTTAAAATTACTTTTTCCCCTAAAAATGAACAATCTATGTTTTATTATTCATATGTGTAAAGATATAAAACATTTGTTTAAGCAGTTAGCAGATGACTACCTCAAATTGTTTACCATATTAGAAAATGATCCTTCATATAATGTACAAATATTTTCTAAAAAATAAGAGGTAAAGATAAATTGAATTAAAAAGTAAGGACAGTAAAGTTAACATTTACCTTTTCATTTTTAAAAGATATATATATCATGTATGAATGTTCTCATGCAACTGGATATTATTCATAGATTTCATAGATTTCTAGGTTGGAAAAGACCTTAGAGATCATCCAGTCCAACCGTCCCTAATCCCCATTAAACCATATCCCTAAGTAGATCATCCACCATATTCTTAAACACATCCAGGGATGGGGACTCAACCACCTCCCTGGGCAGCCTATTCCAGTGGCTGACAACCCTTTCAGAGAAGAAATACTTCCTAACATCCAACCTGAATCTCCCCTGACTAAGCTTATACCCATTTCCTCTTGTTCTATCACCCATCACTAATGTAAAGAGCCCTTCCCCTACCTCCCCACCATCCCTTCTCAAGTATTTGTAGGCTGTAATCAGGTCTCCCCTCAGCCTCCTCTTCTCCAGGCTAAACAGCCCCAACTCCCTTAGCCTCTCCTCATAAGTTTTATTTTCCAGCCCCTTGACCAGTTTAGTCGCCCTTCTTTGGACTCGCTCCAGGAGCTCAATATCTCTCTTAAAGCGAGGGGCCCAAAACTGGACACAATATTCCAGGTGCGGCCTCACCAGTGCCAAGTACAGGGGCAGGATCACTTCCCTGTTCCTGTTGGTTACACTATTCTTGATACACGTCAGTATCCCATTGGCCTCTAAAACTACAAACCATTTGCTTATTTAAACCTATATGCAGCTACCAATACTACAGGGCTAGTAAATCCTATCAAAAACTCTTTAAGAATCTTGTTTATTTACTGGTGGAAGAAATGTATGATACCTGTGTATCCATAACAACACCGTAACATGTCAGAGCAGGACTAGGGCTTTTCTTGCAACTGCAATATGAGATTAAAAGTAAGAGACTACATCTTATTAGATAGCAGAAGCTTTTCAAAAGATAAAACATGAAGTTTATGGGAGCATACAATAGCTGTTCATGGTAATATATTTGTGCTATTTCAATGCTTTAGTTAGGTTCATCCATTGATTGTAAATAGTACTGAATGGTGAACTTACAAGGAAACATAAAACTTTGCATTTCCTCCTGGAGTTCTTCATAATGCAAGAAAGGGATTCAACAGTGACAAGCCTGAATTGTTAGGAATATCAGTTTTAAAGAGTATTAAGTTGGATCATACTGTAATTTTTATCTTTTCTTAAAAGATGCTTCAGGTTCTTCAGTATTTTTCATTGTCATGACAAATACTTTGATTAAAAATGTTATATGATCCAGTGGATTAGCAATGTAATTGCCTGTTTATATTTATAAATCCATGCATTCTCTCAGCACATTTGCATTTGTTATGCTATTGATATGTTAGATTGATATGCTTGTAATGCAAACTATATGTATGTGGTGGAATTTAGACATTACATTACCATTGCTTTGACAAAGGTTGTGAGGTTTTAAGAATTAGAAAAGCACCTTGAAAAATTAAAGCAAATTAATTCTGCAGAAGCAAATCAATGCAATAAAGGAAGAGATTCTTAGTTAGGAATAGACTCCAGAACAATATTTATCTTCCTCTAATGTTTTAATAAATAACACTGCTGAATTCTAGCATAGGTTTCTTAGCGTTCATAGATTTAAATGAGCAAAGATTTTGAGGAAAGATTTTTGTGGTGTGGTCGACGTGCTGGAGGGAAGGGATGCCATGCAGAGGGACCTTGATAGGCTTGAGAGGTGGGCCTGTGAGAACCTCATGAAATTCAACAAGGCCAAGTGCAAGGTCCTGCACGTGGGTCGGGGCAATCCCAAGCACAAATACAGGCTGGACGGAGAATGGATTGAGAGCAGCCCTGAGGAAAAGGACTTGGGAGTGATGGTGGATGAGAAGCTCAACATGAGCTGGCAATGTGTGCTTGCAGCGCAGAAAGCCAACCGTATCCTGGGCTGCATCCAAAGAAGCGTGGCCTTTAAGAAGTTTGACTTTAAACTGAAAGAGAGTAGATTTAGATTAGATATAAGGAAGAAATTTTTTACATTGAGGGTGGTGAGGCACTGGAACAGGTTGCCCAGAGAAGCTGTGGATGTCCCCTCCCTGGAGGTGTTTAAGGCCAGGTTGGATGAGGCTTTGAGCAACCTGATCTAGTGGAAAGTGTCCCTGCCCATGGCAGGGGGGTTGGAACTAGATGATCTTTAAGGTCCCTTCTAACCAAAACCATTCAATGATTCTATGAATCTATGTAGATTTTGTTATTCAGTACAGTGTGGAATTCCAATGGATTCGCATTTTTGAGTATTATTTCTTTCCTATAGCTGAGCTAGGTTATTTTTAAAGCTTTTATGGAATGGATAAATTGGCCAAAATTTTTTTGTGCACCCTATAGATATATATTCTTTTATTTTCAGCATTTTTTACCAAACAATACTTCATTGCTTAGCAAGTTTAACTGCAGAAAGGGTTAATCTTATCAGTTATATTTATTCATCCTGAAATCAAATATCCTGTAATGTGCATGATAATAGTAAACAATAGTCTGTGAACATTTGTAAATGATAGTAGATTGACATGCTTGGCAACTGGGCATACCTTACCTGAGTTGGACAACTTTACTTTTCAGGATGCTACAACAGTAAAACAGTACAGAGCCACTGGCCTCAGAGCAGTTATAATGACCAATTGTCCAGCAGACATTCTACTGTAAATTTAATTTTATTATCAATAAAAAGGAAAATATTTTATTGAAATAATATAATGGCATTACATTAAAAACAAATACCTTAAAGAATAAATGACACTCTTACTTGCAACATATTGCTACATATAGGCACACATAAATATTGAGTAGTTTTAGGAATTTGTTGTGGGTTAACTCCATTTGGCAGATAAGTACCACACAGTCGCTCGCTCACTTCCCTCCCATCCCCAGTGGGATGGAGGAAGACAAAAGGAAGAATAAAAACAAGAAAACTTGAGGATCAAGATAAAACAACCAACCAAACAAACAAACAATTGTTTAATAAGTAAAGGATAAATGGAACAAAACACAAGTGACGCAAAGGCAATCACTCACTACCACCTGTGGGTAGACTGATGCCCAACCAGTTCCTGAGCAAAAGATGGCTAACCCCTCTAAACCTCCCTCTTTTCCCTTTTATTGCTGAGCATGACATTATATGGTATGGAATATCTCTTTGGTTAGTTTGGGTCATCTGCTTGATTGTGTCCCCTCCTAGCGTACTGCACATCTCCATTCCATTTATACACTGAGAGGGGACAGAGTGAGAAGCACTTTCTTTCCTGGTCAAAATATTTTTCCTTATTGTTTCCTCAGTATGTCAGTCACCATAGTGTTTAGACAATAATACTTTTGAAATAGTGGTATTTCTCACTCTTATTAACTAACTTAGAGCAACTTATTAAGTTCTATTCAGATATATCCTATTGGCATGGTTCAGTGTGAATTTTTGTTATGCACTTCAGTATATAGTTAATAAACAAAAAATGAAGTAAGTATCACAGAATCACAGAATCACAGAATGTTAGGGATTGGAAGGGACCTCAAAGGATCATCTAGTCCAATCCCCCTGCTGGAGCAGGACCACCTAGATTAGATCACACAAGAACGCGTCCAGGTGGGTTTTGAACATCTCCAGAGAAGGAGACTCCACAATCTCTCTGGGCAGCCTGTTCCAGTGTTCTGCTACCCTTACTGGGAAGAAGTTCTTCCTCATGTTTAAGTGGAACCTCCTATTGTCCTATCGTTGGATGCCTGTGAGAAGAGCCTGGCTCCATCCTCATGACAGTCACCCTTTACAAATTTATAAACATTAATGAGGTCCCCCCTCAGTCTCCTCTTCTCCAAGCTAAAGAGACCCAGCTCCCTCAGCCTTTCCTCATAAGGGAAATGATCCACTCCCTTAATCATCTTGGTGGCCCTGCGCGGGACTCTCTCAAGCAGTTCCTTGTCCTTCTTGAACTGAGGGGCCCAGAACTGGACACAATATTCCAGATGCGGCCTCACCAGGGCAGAGTAGAGGGGGAGGAGAACCTCTCTCGACCTACTAACCACACCCCTTCTAATACACCCCAGGATGCCATTGGCCTTCTTGGCCACAAGGGCACATTGCTGGCTCATGGTCATCCTGCTGTCCACCAGGACCCCCAGGTCCCTTTCCCCTGTGCTGTTCCCCAACAGTTCAGTCCCCAACTTGTGCTGGTACATGGGGTTGTTCTTACCCAGATGCAAGACTCTACACTTGCCCTTGTTGTATTTCATTAAATTTCTCCCCGCTCAACTCTCCAGCCTTTCCAGGTCTCTCTGAATGGCAGCACAGCCTTCAGGTGTGTCAGCCACTCCTCCCAGTTTAGTGTCATCAGCAAACTTGCTGACCATGCACTCTATTCCCTCATCCAAATCATCGATGAATATGTTGAACAATACAGGTCCCAGTACCGACCCTTGAGGGACTCCACTGGATACAGGCCTCCAACTGGACTCTGTCCCATTGACCACTACTCTCTGGCTTCTATCCTTCAGCCAGTTCACAATCCACCTCACTATCCGATTGTCCAGACCACACTTCCTCAGTTTAGCTGTGAGCTTGCTATGGGAGACTGTGTCAAATGCTTTACTGAAGTCAAGATAGACCACATCCACTGCTCTACCATCATCCACCCACTGGGTGATGTCCTCATAAAAGGCTATCAGGTTTGTCAAGCACGACTTCCCCTTAGTGAAGACATGTTGACTGCCCCTAATGACCCTCTTATCCTTGATATGCCTAGAGACAGCACCAAGGGTAAGTTGTTCCATTATCTTTCCAGGGATGGAGGTGAGGCTGACCCGTCTATAGTTACCTGGGTCTTCCTTCTTGCCCTTTTTGAAGACCGGAGTGACATTTGCTTTCCTCCAGTCCTCAGGCACCTCTCCCGTTCCCCACGATTTAGCAAAGATGATGGAGAGTGGCCTGGCAACGACATCCGCCAGCTCCCTCAGCACCCGTGGGTGCATCCCATCAGGACCCATGGATTTATGGATGGCCAGGTTGCTTAACTGGTCCCTAACCAAGTCCTCATCAACCAGGGTAGACTCCTCCTCTATCCTGACTTCCTCAGGAGCCTCAGGGTTCCGGGGATCATCAGGATAGCCTCCAGCAGTATAGACTGAGGCAAAGAAGGCATTCAGTAACTCTGCCTTCTTCTTATCCTCTGTCACCAGGGCACCCTCCTCATTCACCAGTGGGCCTACATTGCCTCTAGTGTTAGTTTTATCTGCAATGTATTTGAAGAAGCCCTTTCTGTTGTCCTTGACCTTTCTTGCAAGGTTTAATTCCAAGGAGGTCTTAGCTTTCCTAGTTGCCTCCCTACATCCTCTGACAGCAGACCTATATTCCTCCCAAGTGGCCTGCCCCTCCTTCCATGATCTGTACACTCTCTTTTTCCACTTGAGTTTGCCCAACAGTTCCCCATTTAACCATGCAGGTCTCTTGGTGCCCTTTCTTGACTTCCTACCTGTTGGGATACACCGGTCTTGAGCTCGGAAGAAGAGGTCCTTGAAGGCTAATCAGAGGTCCTTGAAGGCTAACCAAGAGGTAGTAGTAGTGCATATTATTCTCTATTTGAGAACATTCCATTAAAAAAATTCTTTTAAAAGACCTCAGCTGATATTCTTATGTGTTCAAAAGGAAAGAGAACAAAATAAATTTATCAGAGTACCAGATGTTAATTTAGCTATTGTTTTATGTACATCTGTAGTATTTACAATGTAAGAAAAAAAAAAAAATTAAAACTTAGCTTATTCGTTGCAGTTATGCAGCTGTAGATCTGAATAAGTACAAAATCTCTTTTAAAATAAGTAACATGTAAATCAGTCATTTTCAGCTTACATTTTACAGCTTGCAGTCATGAGTCCCTGATGGGATGCATACATGAGTGCTGAGACTGATGTCGTTGCCACTGGGCAAAGCATCTGATGACTGGACTGGAGGAAAGCAAATGTCACTCCTGTCTTCAAGAAGGGCAAGAAGGAAGACCCAGGGAACTAGAGGCTGAACAGCCTCACCTTGATTCCTGTGAAGGTGATGGAGCAACTAATGGGGGAACTTATTGCAAGGGCGTGTAGTGATAAGACAAGGGGCAATGGCTTTAAACTGAAAGAGGGTATGCCACGTTAAGACAAAATAATCGTGTCGATAGAGGACAGAACGGGGGCTACCTCGAGCCTTTGTCAATTTGACCAATCTGCCCCTTTCCCAAGGAAGCACAGGCAGCGGCACCAGCACAAATTCCTTATATCCTCTATGTCAATTATTGGAGTTTCCAGAAACTTAATTTATATATGACAAGTTTTATTACAGATACTCGTGACAGAATACAGATTCGAAGATAGCCGGTGATAGGGACTGACTACGAAAACAGATTTGATTAGAATAATATAAAGCTATTACTGATCAGTGATAATACTCAATAGCTAGCAAGGTGTTAGTAAGTAAGCGCACATAACACAGAGCTCTTACCCAATAGGCGTCCCTAGTGGGGGGGAGAGAAGAGGTTCAGCCCGTCGACTGATCCCAGATGTTTCGATGGGGGTCTTCTCCCTAACATCCTCCTTCTCTTTCACCATTTTATACTATTTCTTTACTTTCAGGTGGAGCTTGAGTGACTTTAGTCATACATAGTTTTATTAGGATTGGTGTAAATTTTTCTCGCTTTGATTTAAAGGTATAGGCAAGAAGAAATTCAGGGTGCCTGCTCAGTGAGGGGTGGTCGCAGCCTGGAGGCGGGTAGCTTTTGGGGTGGAGGTGTGTTTTGGTATTATAATGATATTATAATGAGCAAAGTTCAACTAAAGGACAAGATTTTACCATTATTGCTGAGGCAACAGTTGCGATCCATCTTCCTTGATGGCAATTAGATGGTTATCTTCACCAGATGTTCTTTGCCCCGATAACAGGGATGAGCCATGGTACCTCTGTGCCACTCTAATCCCCACTTCAAGGACACTGCTCATTCCATCCGACCAGCAGGCCGTGTCTGTCCTGGGAGCAGCAACTGTGTCTCACTTCAAAGCTGCTCTAATATTGCAGCCTTTGAGCTGAACTTTGCAAAGCTGTATTTCTCCATTTTCCCCAATTTTGGTTATTTTCCCAAATAATCCACCCCGTGACTATAGTCACTCAAGCTTCACAGTGTCTAAATAATTTTGGGGTTGTCCTTTTCATGTGGGACATCAACTGTGTTATGTGCATTAGATATGGATTCCAGATAGGTTAAGCTTTTCATAATTTTACAGATTTTCACATACAATATCTCTAACAAAACAAAACACTGCAGTTAAGACTAGATGAATAGCAACAGGGTGAAGCATTCTGTTGAGAACTCCTGTGGCAGTGGATTACCATCTGAAAAGGGTGTCCCACCATTGGTGTTCTACATCTTCCCTCACTTGTTTTAGGACACGGTGTCAGAGTCCTTTTACCATTGTCCTGAACTTGTTTCAGCAGTTGCTTCAAATCCTGATGCTGCAGTAACTTCTTCGTCAAGGTAAGATTCAGTCCAATAGGCACTGATGATAGCTCTTGAGTCAGAGTGAAGTTTGATTGCAGCAGTTGAGAAGATATGACTGGTATTGAGTAAGAACCTTTTGTGATTCCAACAACATTGTCAACAGATATGGAATCACAAAAAGTTCTTAAACACGCACAGCCTTTGCCAATATATACAAGTATTGTTTCAGCATTCTTATTAGGACAAATTTCAAAATGACAAACATTCTGTTCAGTGTCAAGACAGATTTCTTGAGCCTGGATGGTATTGCCTTCACAAATGAATCAATTGTTTGCCATTTATTTCCATTTTTTCGAGCCCATACTCTATGCTCTAGAGTTGTGATTTAGTCCTAATGCGATGATTGGGTGCATTGTGAATACTGAAGCATTGTATATGGTTAGCACAAAAGCTGTGGCTGTGCTGGTGGTGGGGTCATAAGTAAAATTCACTAAGTACCGCCAGGATTGAAATTTCTTTTCGAAGTCAATTGCATTATCCCAAATCACCTTTCTAATTTCAGCGGGTAAGGTGCCTTCTTTGCCTTCCCTTATAATTGAAGCAGTTATTGATTGTATCCATAGTTGAGCTTGGATACAGCTAAGAGCCAAGGAGACATTATTTTGGACTGCACCAATTGCATCTATGATCAGTTCATGATCCTTTTCATCCCAAAGCCAATAGGGAAGATCCTAAAGGATGCTCCAATTGTTTCAAGTCACTGGTTGTGGTGATTAGTTTGTTCATCAATACTTCAGAATCCATGCTATTTAGAATTCCCAATCCTGTTCCCAGGATGCCAATTAGGTCCCTTTTTGTTCGTCCTAGAGTTCGTTTCAGCAGCCAGGTTGTCCATCCTTCATAGGAGGTTTTTAGAAATGATGAGCAGACTGGCTGGACTTCTGAAACGCTATTTTGCATTAACATTTCAAATCATTTGAGAGACCATGATGGGTGTCCCAGTTTTAGCTGGGACAGAGTTTTTTTTAACAGCCAGAAGAGCTCCCTGTTTTGGTTTCACTCAGAGGCTCACTCTGAGAAGAATGTTGATAGCAAGCTGATGTTTGTGGTTGGAAGTGAAACCACAAAGAGCTCGGATAGGAAACCTCAATCGCCCAGGAATTTTGGAAGTGATCACTAACTGGGCTGAAGGTAAAGACTTTGGAATGTCACCAGAGGAGGAGGAGGTGACACGTGCTGAGGAGGCTCCACCTTATAATGAACTATCAGACAATGAGAAGAAATACGCTCTGTTTACCGACGGGTCCTGTCGCCTTGTAGGAAAACATCGAAAATGGAAAGCTGCTGTATGGAGTCCTACTCGACAGGTCGCAGAAGCTACCGAAGGAGAAGGCGAATCAAGCCAGTTCGCAGAGGTGAAAGCCATCCAACTGGCTTTAGACATCGCTGAACGAGAAAAGTGGCCAACGCTCTATCTCTATACCGACTCTTGGATGGTAGCAAATGCCCTGTGGGGATGGCTACGGCAATGGAAGCAGAGCAGCTGGCAACGCAGAGGTAAACCCATCTGGGCTGCCCCGTTGTGGAAAGACATTGCTGCTCGAGTAGAGAAGCTGATTGTGAAAGTACGACATGTAGATGCCCATGTACCCAAGAGTCGGGCCACAGAAGAACATGAAAACAATCAACAGGTGGATCAGGCCGCCAAGATTAAAGTGGCTCAGGTGGATCTGGACTGGCAACATAAAGGTGAAAAATTTCTAGCTCGTTGGGCCCATGATGCCTCAGGCCATCAAGGAAGGGACGCCACATACAAATGGGCTCGTGATCGAGGGGTGGACCTAACTATGGACACCATTGCAGAGGTGATCCATGAATGTGAAACGTGTGCTGCAATCAAGCAAGCCAAGCGGTTGAAACCTCTTTGGTATGGAGGGCGTTGGTCGAAATATCAATATGGAGAGGCTTGGCAAATTGACTATGTCACACTTCCACAAACTCGCAGTGGCAAGCGTTATGTGCTTACAATGGTGGAAGTGACCACTGGATGGCTGGAAACCTATGCTGTGCCCCATGCCACCGCCCGGAACACGATCTTGGGCCTTGAAAAGCAAGTCTTGTGGCGGCATGGCACCCCAGAAAGAATTGAGTCGGACAACGGGACTCATTTCCGTAACAATCTTATAGACACCTGGGCCAAAGAGCATGGCATCGAGTGGGTATATCACATCCCTTATCATGCACCAGCTTCTGGGAAGATTGAACGATATAATGGATTGCTAAAAACCACACTGAAAGCAATGGGTGGTGGAACCTTCAAACATTGGGATACGCATTTAGCAAAAGCCACCTGGTTAGTTAACACTAGAGGATCTGCCAATCGAGCTGGTCCTGCGCAATCAGAACTTCTACGTACTGTAGAAGGAGACAAAGTCCCTGTAGTGCACATGAGGAATATACTCGGGAAGACAGTTTGGGTTATTCCTGCCTCGGGTAAAGGTAAACCCATTCGTGGGATTGCTTTTGCTCAGGGACCTGGGTGTACTTGGTGGGTGATGCAGAAGGACGGGGAAGTCCGATGTGTACCTCAAGGGGATTTGATGTTGGGTGAAAATAGATGATAAAATGAATTGAATTGTGTGATATTAATTGCTGAATAACCCTGTCCCTGCATACCATCATCACTATGGTTGTCACATTGTACTAATGTCATTATATTAAGAATCATCCAGGTTAATGAAGAATGAACTTCGTCAGAATCAGAACTGATTCCAAACAACCAGCAACTTCTTCAAGATCAACATCTTCAACCTGCAGACAGCGGCCGGATACACCAACTACGAGCTCCAGGCGCCACACGCAACAAAGACTACATGTCATCCGTTCTACCGACTGAGCGAATTCCACGTCATCTTTCCTGCCCTGAGAGACTGCTGTAACAGATGAAGACACATTTTGGAGGGATGACCCATGGCTAAGGGAATAGTATATATGTAAGGTTTGAGCATGACATGCATGGTATGGAATAAGGGGTGGATACTGTCCCAGTTTTAGCTGGGACAGAGTTTTTTTTAACAGCCAGAAGAGCTCCCTGTTTTGGTTTCACTCAGAGGCTCACTCTGAGAAGAATGTTGATAGCAAGCTGATGTTTGTGGTTGGAAGTGAAACTCCAAGGACTTTTCAGTGTGCGGAGTACAGAAACACGACAGGATAAGGGGGGAGCATAGCTGGGACAAGGGGGACACGATTCCCCTTGTCATTTGTGTGGAACTTAAGACCGAGGGCCAAACTGGCCAATTAGTATTCCATATCATGCAGCGTCATGCCCAGTATAAAAGCGAGGGTCAGCCGGGAAGAAGGGCTTTTGCGCTTTTGCTCTTTTTGCACTTTTGCTCTTTTGCGCTTGCTGCGCTGTTGCTCTGCTGTTTTTTTTTTTTTTCTTTCTCTCTCTCTCTCTTTCTCTCCCTCTCTGCCCCTCTCTATTTCGGGGCCTCGCGTTCGTCCGGGATTTGCAGTTTTCGGGACGAGACGGGCTTCGCATACGAGGGGGTGGTGAGCACCTACATTGTATTAAATCATCTGTATTAAATCACTCTTATCTCAACCCACGGGTTTCACGTTTATCCTTTAATTCTCTCCCTCATTCCTGGGGGTGGGGGAGGGGGAGTGACCGGCTGTGTGTGGAGCGGTTCAACATAACCCACGACAATGGGTTAAACAGCACGTGCTACTGGCCTATGTTTCTAATTACATATGGTCCAATTTCAAAAATTTTTGGATTGGTTCTTACGGGTGGTTTGGTACTAGGTGTTGTCTCCCCAATGTTTTGGGTGGGTTTTGTTGCATATGACCCTATAAGGCTTTTGTACAAAGGTCAAGTTCAACCAACAGTCTTGGTTTTGGTCCTTGCATAATATGATAGGACCTTGGGGTATAACTGATCCATAACTAATTGCAGGTTTAATAAGGGACTCATTAGTCAACCGGCATCATACAGTAATGTCATCACCATGTGCCACAGTGAAAAAGGGTACAACTCCATTTCCATTATTCAAGGTGACTGGGGTATCCGTGCCATGATATGTGATCACGGCAACAGGCGTCACCAAAGGGTTGGCCACAGCATTCATTTTGAATTTAAATGTTAGACCCAGCATGACATGTTGCTGTCAGTGACATGTCACATTGTTGTGGGTTAGGCCGCTACAGCAACCAAACACCCCCCCCCCCAGTCGTTGACTCACCCTCCCCCAGCCCCAGGGATGAGGGAGAGAATTAAAGGATAAATGGGATATCCATGGGTTGAGATAAGAACAATTTAATACAGATGATTTAATACACAGTGTAGATGCTCACCACCCCCTCGTATGCGAAGCCCGTCTCGTCCCGAAGCTGCAATCCCGGACGAACGCGAGGCCCCGAAATAGAGGGGAGGAGAGAGAGATAGTACTCCGAGAGTGGGAGTACTGGGAGAGAGAGGGAAAAAAAAGGCAATAGAGCAAAAGCACAGAAAGCGCAAAAAAAAGCAGAAGCGGCGAAAGAGCCAAAGCGCAAAAGCCCTTCTTTCCGGCTGACCCTCACTTTTACACTGGGCATGACGCTGCATGATATGGAATACTAATTGGCCAGTTTGGCCCTCAATCTTAAGTTCCACCACAAATCACAAGGGGAATCGTGTCCCCCTTGTCCCGGCTATGCTCCCCCCTTATCCCGCCGTGCTTCTGCACTCCGGCACACTGAAAAGTCCTTGGAGTCTCATGTCCAACCACAAACATCAGCTTGCTATCAACATTCTTCTCAGAGCGAGCCTCTGAATAAAACCAAAACATGGAGCTCTTCCAGCTGCTAAAAAGAAGAGCTAACTCTGTCCCAGCTAAAACCAGGACAGTATCCACCCCTTATTCCATACCATGCACGTCATGCTCAAACCTTACATATATACTATTCCCTTAGCCATGGGTCATCCCTCCAAAATGTGTCTTCATCTGTTGTAGCAGTCTCTCAGGGCAGGAAAGATGACGTGGAATTCGCTCAGTCAGTAGAACAGATGACATGTAGTCTTTATTGCGTGTGGCGTCTGGAGCTCGTAGTTGGTGTATCCGGCCGCCGTCTGCAGGTTGAAGATGTTGATCTCAAAGAAGTTGCTGGGTGTTTGGAATCAGTTCTGGTTCTGACGAAGTTCATTCTTTGTTAACCTGGATGATTCTTAATATAATGACATTAGTACAATGTGACAACCATAGCGATGATGGTATGCAGGGACAGGGTTATTCAGCAATTAATATCACACAATTCAATTCATTTTATCGTCTATTTTCACCCAACATCAAATCCCCTTGAGGTATACATCAGACTTCCCCGTCCTTCTGCATCACCCACCTTGAGCAAAAGCAATCCCATGAATGGGTTTACCTTTACCCGAGGCAGGAATAACCCAAACTGTCTTCCCGAGTATATTCCTCATGTGCACTATAGGGACTTTATCTCCTTCTACAGTACATAAAAGTCCTGATTGGGCAGGACCAGCTCGATTGGCAGATCCTTTAGTGTTGACTAACCAGGTGGCTTTTGCTAAATGTGTATCCCAATGTTTGAAGGTTCCACCATCCATTGCTTTCAGTGTGGTTTTTAGCAGTCTGTTATATCGTTCGATCTTCCCAGAAGCTGATGCATGATAGGGGATGTGATATACCCACTCGATGCCATGCTCTTTGGCCCAAGTGTCTAAAAGATTGTTACGGAAATGAGTCCCGTTGTCTGACTCAATTCTCTCTGGGGTGCCATGCCGCCACAAGACTTGCTTTTCAAGGCCCAAGATAGTGTTCCGGGCAGTGGCATGGGGCACAGCATAGGTTTCCAGCCATCCAGTGGTTGCTTCCACCATTGTAAGCACGTAACGCTTGCCACTACGAGTTTGTGGAAGTGTGATATAATCAATTTGCCAAGCTTCTCCATACTTATATTTCAACCAACGCCCTCCATACCAAAGAGGTTTCAACCGCTTGGCTTGCTTGATTGCAGCACACGTTTCACATTCATGGATAACCTCTGCAATGGTGTCCATAGTTAAGTCCACCCCTCGATCACGAGCCCATTTGTATTTGGCGTCCCTTCCTTGATGGCCTGAGGCATCATGGGCCCAACGAGCTAGAAATTTTTCACCTTTATGTTGCCAGTCCAGATCCACCTGAGCCACTTTAATCTTAGCAGCCTGATCCACCTGTTGATTGTTTTGATGTTCTTCCGTGGCCCGACTCTTGGGTATATGGGCATCTACATGTCATACTTTTACAATCAGCTTCTCTACTCGAGCAGCAATGTCTTTCCACAATGGGGCAGCCCAGATGGGTTTACCTCTGCGTTGCCAGTTTCTCTGCTTCCATTGCCGTAGCCATCCCCACAGGGCATTTGCTACCATCCATGAGTCGGTATAGAGATAGAGCATTGGCCACTTTTCTCGTTCAGCGATGTCTAAAGCCAGTTGGATGGCTTTCACCTCTGCAAACTGACTCGATTCACCTTCTCCTTCAGTAGCTTCTGCGACCCGTCGAGTAGGACTCCATACAGCAGCTTTCCATTTTCAATGTTTTCCTACAAGGCGACAGGATCCGTCAGTAAACAGAGTGTATTTCTTCTCATTGTCTGATAGTTCATTATAAGGTGGGGCCTCCTCAGCACGTGTCACCTCCTCCTCCTCTGGTGACATTCCAAAGTCTTTACCTTCAGCCCAGTTAGTGATCACTTCCAAAATTCCTGGGCGATTGAGGTTTCCTATCCGAGCTCTTTGTGTGATCAGTGCAATCCACTTGCTCCATGTAGCATCAGTTGCGTGGTGTGTAGAGGGGACGCTCCCTTTGAACATCCATCCAAGTACTGGCAATCGGAGTGCCAGGAGCAACTGTGCTTCTGTACCAATCACTTCAGAAGCAGCTCGGACTCCTTCATATGCTGCCAGTATTTCTTTTTCAGTTGTAGTATAGCGGGCTTCGGATCCTTTGTATCCTCGACTCCAAAACCCAAGAGGTCGATCTCGCGTCTCCCCTGGCGCTTTTTGCCAGAGACTCCAGGTAGGACCATTCTCCCCAGCTGCAGTGTAGAGCACGTTTTTGACATCTTGTCCTGTCCGGACTGGTCCCAGGGCTACCGCATGGACTATTTCTTGTTTAATTTTTTCAAAGGCTTGTTTTTGTTCTGGGCCCCATTCAAAATTATTCTTCTTTCGGGTTATTTGATAGAGGGGTTTTACAATCTGTCTGTAATCTGGAATATGCATTCGCCAGAAACCCACAATGCCTAAGAAAGCTTGTGCTTCCTTTTTGTTGGTTGGTGGGGATATAGCTGTTATTTTATTAATCACGTCCATCGGAATCTGACGACGCCCATCTTGCCATTTTATTCCCAAAAACTGAATCTCCTGGGCAGGTCCCTTGACCTTACTCTGTTTTATGGCAAAGCCTGCTTTCAGAAGGATTTGGATTATCTTTTCACCTTTCTCAAAAACTTCTTCTGCTGTGTTGTCCCATACAATGATGTCATCAATGTATTGCAAATGTTCTGGGGCTTCACCCTGTTCCAGTGTGGTCTGAATCAGTCCTTGGCAAATAGTGGGGCTGTGTTTCCACCCCTGGGGCAGTCGATTCCAGGTATACTGGATGCCCCTCCAAGTGAAAGCAAACTGTGGCCTGCACTCTGCTGCCAAAGGAATTGAGAAAAATGCATTAGCGATATCAATTGTAGCGTACCACTTGGCTGCCTTTGACTCCAGTTCATGCTGAAGTTCCAGCATATCTGGCACGGCAGCACTCAATGGTGGTGTAACTTCATTCAAGCCACGATAGTCTACTGTCAGCCTCCACACGCCATTGAACTTATGTACAGGCCATATAGGGCTGTTAAAAGGTGAGCGGGTCTTGGTGATGACTCCTTGACTCTCCAGTTGACGAATCAACTTATGGATAGGAATCACAGAGTCTCGATTGCTACGATATTGCCATCAGTGCACTGTTGTAGTAGCAATTGGCACCTGTTGTTCTTCGACCCTCAGTAATCCCACAGCAGAAGGGTCCGTTGAGAGACCAGGCAAAGTAGATAGCTGTCTGCCTTCTTCTGTCTCTATTGCAGCTATGCCAAAAGCCCACCGATACCCTTTTGGGTCCTTGTAATACCCTCTCTTAAGATAATCTATGCCAAGGATGCACGGGGCTTCTGGCCCAGTTACAATAGGGTGTTTTTGCCACTGCTCTCCAGTTAGACTCACTTCAGCCTCTAACACAGTCAGTTGTTGAGACCCCCCTGTCACTCCAGAAATACAGATAGAATCATAGAATCATAGAATCATAGAATGGTTAGGGCTGGAAGGGACCTTCAAAGGTCATCTAGTCCAACCCCCCTGCAAGGAACAGGGATATCTCCAACTAGATCAGGTTGCTCAGGGCCTCGTCCAACCTGGCCTTGAACGTCTCCAGGGATGGAGCATCCACCACCTCTCTGGGCAACCTGTTCCAGTGTTCTACCACTCTCATGGTAAAAAATTTTTTCCTAATATCCAACCTGAACCTACCTCCCTCTATTTTAAAACCGTTACCCCTTGTCCTATCACAACTGGCCCTCCTGAACAGCCTCTCCCCAATCCATCCCCAGATGGATTCTGCCCCTCTAAAGTTCGACGGTATCAAGGTTCATTGGGCACCAGTGTCCACTAGAGCCTTATACTTTTTGGGCTATGATGTGCCAGGCCACCAAATCCACACAGTCCAATAAACTCGATTGTCCCTTTCCTCCACCTGGCTGGAGGCAGGACCCCTCTAATGCCTGTTATCATATTCATCAGAGGAATCAGCAGGATTAGAGTCAGGGTGGCTAGGAGGATCAGCTCTCCCATTTTGACTAGTGGACTGCTCACTGTAGACCGGGGCAACAGCTGTCCTGGAAGAATTGGAGCAAATTCTATTTCTATTGGTTCTTCCTCCCAACTGGCGTACCCTTGCCTCTAAAGCGGAGGTGGGTTTTCCATCCCACCTTCTCATGTCTTCTCCGTGATCACGCAGGTAGAACCACAGCTCACCCCGTGATCTGTACCGTCTCTCTTGTCTCTCTCGAGGAGGGTAACGCCTGGTTCTGACAGCTGAAATTCTAGAAAGTTCAGGTGGCGGGAAATCTGCTTTTTCTCTTAATTCTCGGACCTCCTCAGACAGCTTTTCCACAGCTGCAACACAGGTTCGTATAGAAGTATTATCATCATATCGTCGGAGGTAGGTGACCAGATTACCTACGGATAGTGGTGTATCATCGTCTCCGAAGTCCATTATTGCCCATGAGGTGGAATATGCTGATGGCGCACTCCGTAGAATCTTTTGCCACATTGGTCGTGTGCACCGGACGTCATCTGGATCTTCGCATCTTGGTCCGCTTCTTGAGTCAAGATAAATCAATTCTCACACAACCAGTTCTCTCAGATACTGAATAGCTTTTTCTGTGTTGGTCCACTTGCTTACATTTGTTGTGGGTTAGACTGCTCCGGCAACCAAACCGCCCTCCCCGCCACAGTCGTTGACTCACCCTCCCCCAGCCCCAGGGATGAGGGAGAGAATTAAAGGATAAATGGGATATCTGTGGGTTGAGATAAGAACAATTTAATATAGATGATTTAATACACAGTGTAGATGCTCACCACCCCCTCGTATGCGAAGCCCGTCTCGTCCCGAAGCTGCAATCCCGGACGAACGCGAGGCCCCGAAATAGAGGGGAGGAGAGAGAGATAGTACTCCGAGAGTGGGAGTACTGGGAGAGAGAGGGAAAAAAAAGGCAATAGAGCAAAAGCACAGAAAGCGCAAAAAAAAGCAGAAGCGGCGAAAGAGCCAAAGCGCAAAAGCCCTTCTTTTCGGTTGTCCCTCACTTTTATACTGGGCATGATGCTGCATGATATGGAATACTAATTGGCCAGTTTGGCCCTCAATCTTAAGTTCCACCATAAATCACAAGGGGAATCGTGGCCCCCTTGTCCCGGCTATGCTCTGCACTCCGGCACACCGAAAAGTCCTTGGAGTCTCACGTCCAACCACAAACATCAGCTTGCTATCAACATTCTTCTCAGAGCGAGCCTCTGAGTAAAACCAAAACACGGAGCTCTTCTAGCTGCTAAAAAGAAGAGCTAACTCTGTCCCAGCTAAAACCAGGACACACATAAACAGGTTTAATTAAGGTAAAATTATGCCAACATTTCCCTTGTTCACTGATGCAAGATTTGGTGACTTCAGTGTTTACTGTACTGGGGTTTTATGTGTTGCTGCTGCTATGCCATTTGCAGCTACACATTGTAGTGGAGTCATGTTTAGCACAGTTCCATTCTTTGGTGGAACAGAATTTAATTGCGATGTTTGGATTGAGTTTTGCCATTCCGTTTCCACTAGATTACTAGAAATCGTAATTTGGGAAGCTTTTTCGTATATTGACCCACTGATTTTTCTACATCCTATCTGGGTGTTTTCTTCAATTGTTCCTGTTAGAACATGAATCCATTCATTTCTATCCCATTTCCACTCATGTGAGTGGTATACTTCAGTGTCATGCATTACTACAGTGGCTAAACTTGAAGGGTTGCTGCTGGGGCATCGCCCCATGCTGCTTGAATATTGGATAAATGCTTGAGATCATGGCCATTCTGGGTTCTTTTGGTTATAAATCAAGGGTAAGATGTGGAATATCACAAACCCAACTAGTCGATTGACCTTTTTTTTTTTCAGAATTTCTAAAACTAATATTAATATGCCCTGTATACAGTCGAGATTTGTGTAGGCGTATCCACTCGTCCACGTGCAGTTCATCCAAGATTCCTGAAAGAGAGAAAAAAAAAAAAAAGAACCACGCTCGGTTGCTAATACAACCAGCAAATGTTAGTTAAAATGAGGGCATTACCCACTGAGTGTTGATTCGGTGTATTTTCCCTGACCATTTACGAACAGTGGGTTTCTGAGCAATGCCAGCAGGTGGTGGTGTGCCTTTGTGGCTACCCGCTTCACTGCTTGCACCAGGGACAACAGGCCTTTGTGACAATGGGAACCGTGTTCACTGAACTCCCATTCTACACAGATAGGGTCTGTCGGGTGGATGAGACCGAGTTGTTGAAATAATCTCAGTTCTTTTATCAGGACCTCTAATGCATCTCCATGCTGGTCGGCCCAGTCCCATGATCTGCCTTTTTTGAGCAAATCATACAAGGGACGAGCAACAATGGAAAAACTGGGGATGTGTTTATGCCAGTAACTTAAAGTTCCCAGGATTTGCTGCAGCTCTTTTTTGTTGGAAGGATTTTGTCCATGCTCTATTTTTTTTCAGAGTGTCCGGAGGGACAGAAGCAGCTCCTTTAATCTACCAGACTCCTAGAAATTTAGCTTCTTGGGCTGGTCCCTGACATTTAGACGGGGGAGTTTCCAAACCCAAGGCTGTCAATTTTTCTTGTATGATGTCCATAGTCTGTTTAACTATTTCTGTGTCCTCACCTCCAATTAGTATATCATCAATATATTGATATACAGTAATGTTTGGTGGAATAGGAATTTTCACTAGAACTTTTGCCAATGCATTATGAGCAATAGTGGGAGAATGTTTATACCCTTGAGGCAGTCTGTTAAAAGTATATTGTGTTCCCCACCAAGTGAAAGCGAATTGTGCCTTGTCTCTCTCTTCAAGAGGGATCATGAAAAACATATCTTTCACATCTAAAGCTGCCATCCATGAGTGTGATGCTCCTTGAATTTGAGTCACTAATTCTGTAATGTCTGGTACGGCTGCTGTTAGAGGCGCAGTGTTGGCATTCAATTGCCTGTAATCGATGGTGAGCCTCCGTTGCCCGTTTGGCTTTTTAACTGGCCAGACAGGAGAATTGTAGGGGGAGTGAGCGCAAGTAATAATACCTCGCTCCCCTTTTACCACCCCGTCAATTCCTGCCTGCGCTGCAGCTGGCAGAGGATTTTGTTTTGTGTTTGTGACTCGGGATGGGGGCAGGGGAATAGACACTTCTAACAGTTTCAGTTTTACAAAATCAGAATCAACCCACAGCCGATCTTTATTACCATCAGGCAATTTCCATGACTTGCCATATAGCAAATCAAGGCTTAATGTGTTAGTACAGGCAGCACCAACTGGCACTCCAGCACGGGTTAGTTTTTTATCTCCTGGAAGCCACAGAGCTGTTTTTGCTGTTGGACATTCTTTTACAGCTCCTTCAATTTCAACAACTTTCACTTTGCAGCGACTGAGTTTTATGCTTAGATCCTCAGCAGTTTCTTCAGTTATTACAGACATTTTTAAACCATCAGGGAGACCACGAATTAGAGGTGTTAGTTGTGCTTGATCAATGGGAGCCGACACTGAGGATTTTCTTGTCGGGTCTCTCTCATGCATTGCTTGTGTGCATGCCACCTTTGGCACTGAGGAAGCCAAATCAGAGAACCCCATAGTGGTAATTCTCAGCAGATCACTTTTTTTCTGAGGATCTGTACCACCTGCCCAATGTGCCACTCGTGCAGTCAAGGAACAATAATGATTTCCAGGTATAGTAGTTAAAAACACACCAGGACCCAAAAAACCTTCTGCCTCCTCCTCACTTAGTAAAATCCGATCTCCCCCTGTACGGGAGACTCGTCACACGCATTCCGTTTCTGACTCATCTGGGCATCTGGAGTATTTTTCTTTTAATTTTGCCAATTCAGCGGGAGACCAGGGCACTCTACCCACAGTGGTGTGAATTTCTTCATTGTTACCAACAGCAGTTTCAGTCTTAATTAATGGTCTTAAAGGAAGTGGCTGAGAGTTGGGATCGGGGGTCCCCATGATTTCATCATCACTATCACTCCAAATGTCCCCGTCCCAAGTCTCAGGGTCCGTATAATGTACCAATTTACGGATATGTCTGACCGAAGCAGAGGATTGTTTTTCCAGCAACTCTCTCTCTCTGCGCTGTGCTGCAGCGAGCAGAGTTTTAAGGTGGTCCACTTCTGATTTAAGATGATCATTTTCAGTTACAAGTTTATAATTTTCGTTTTCCAGTTTTTCTTTTGTCTCCCTCTCAAAAGCTAATGATGTTTTCAACATCTTATTTTCTGATTTTAAAGCAACATGCTCTACATTTGCAATTGGTTTGGAAGAGACAGAGAGATTTTTAGCCTCTTTCTGTGCACAAGACAGGCTCCAAGCACTGACTTTCAAGCCCACTCCTTCCCAGCTTGAGAAGGGGCACACTTATGTTTTCGCAGCAGTTTATCCATGGCTATCCTGCCAACCACCAATTTTACTGTCACGTTAAGACACAATATCATGTCAATAGAGGACAGAACGGGGGCTACCTCGAGCCTTTGTCAATTTGACCAATCTGCCCCTTTCCCAAGGAAGCACAGGCAGCGGCACCAGCACAAATTCCTTATATCCTCTATGTCAATTATTGAAGTTTCCAGAAACTTAATTTATGTATGACAAGTTTTATTACAGATACTCGTGACAGAATACAGATTCGAAGATAGCCGGTGATAGGGACTGACTACGAAAACAGATTTGATTAGAATAATATAAAGCTATTACTGATCAGTGATAATACTCAATAGCTAGCAAGGTGTTAGTAAGTAAGCGCACATAACACAGAGCTCTTACCCAATAGGCGTCCCTAGTGGGGGGGAGAGAAGAGGTTCAGCCCGTCAACTGATCCCAGATGTTTCGATGGGGGTCTTCTCCCTAACATCCTCCTTCTCTTTCACCATTTTATACTATTTCTTTACTTTCAGGTGGAGCTTGAGTGACTTTAGTCATACATAGTTTTATTAGGATTGGTGTAAATTTTTCTCGCTTTGATTTAAAGGTATAGGCAAGAAGAAATTCAGGGTGCCTGCTCAGTGAGGACTGGACAAAGATTTTACCATTATTGCTGAGGCAACAGTTGCGATCCATCTTCCTTGATGGCAATTAGATGGTTATCTTCACCAGATGTTCCTTGCCCCTGATAACAGGGATGAGCCATGGTACCTCCGTACCACTCTAATCCCCACTTCAAGGACATTGCTCATTCCATCTGACCTGTGGGTCGTGTCCGTCCTGGGAGCAGCTACTGTGTCTCACTTCAAAGCTGCTCTACTATTGCAGTCTTTGAGCTGAACTTTGCAAAGCTGTATTTCTCCATTTTCCCCAATTTCGGTTGTTTTCCCACAGGGTAGATTTCTATTAGATCTAAGGAAGAAATTCTTCACTCTGGAGGTGGTGAAACACTGGAACAGGTTGCCCAGAGGAGTTGTGGATGCCCCATCCCTGGAAGTGTTCAAGGCCAGGTTGGATAAGGCTTTGAGCAACCTGGTCTAGTGGAAGATGTCTCTGCCCATGGCAGGGGGGTTGGAACTAGATGATCTTAAAGGTCCCTTCCATCTCAAACCATTCTATGATTCTGTGATCGAGTGGTTACTGTCTCATCTATGAGATCTTCCTCCCTCTTCCACTGAGTTCTTCCTCGAGGAGGAAGCGGGATGTTCTTCCTCTCTCTCCCATTGTCTTAACGGCTCTGCTTTAGAGTAGCCTGTCTCCTCTTCCTCTTCTTCTGTCTCCAGTTCTGTCTTCTCTCTCTTCCGCCTAGTTTCTACTCGAGAGGAAATGGAAAGTTCTTCCTCTTCCTCCAGTTTTTGTGATGACCCTGCTTTCTCTTCTTCTCTTTCCTTCTCTAGAAGTGCCAATTTTCATGTACATTTCCTCTTCTGTATATGGGCAACTGATAATGGCACTGACCATACGATGCCTCTCATTGTGGTCAGAGTAGCCGCAGTACTTGTGCTCGAGGTTTGAATTGGCGTAGCAGGTGCCAGGGTCTGAGTAGATGCAGTGCTTGTCGCGGAGGTTTGAGTACAGCACCTGCATTTGCACTGAGCACCAGTAGCAGAAGCTGGGGTTTGAGTAGCTGCAGTGCTTGTCACAGGAGTTGAGATAGCAACTGAAGTAACACTGAACAAATTGATAGATATTTCTAAATGATTGATTAACCCTAATTATATACATAATTAGACATACAATCAGGAGACCGTGTGTCATGTTAAGATATGATACTGAATCAATGGAGGACAGAGAGGGGGACTACCTTGAGCCCTTTTCAGTTTGACCAGTCTACCAGTTTCCCAAGAAAGATTAGACCCTTGTACCCGACCCACCTGCCACACTCCGTTTAAGAAGAAGGGAGGTTACCTCGAACCCTTTACAATTTGACCAGTCTGTCAGGCTTACGCTGACAGTGTCACTGGGACAAATCCCTCTGGGCAGCCCGCTAGGTAAGAGGGTAGTCATCAAACCTATTCAGGGACCCTTACAGGCAGCGGCACTGGGACAAATCCCTTATATCCCCTGTATCAATTTTTGAAGTTTCCAGAAACTTATATTTATAGATGACAAATTTTATGACATATGCTTGTGACTGGAGACAGGTTCGAAGATAGCCAGTGATAAGATATTGACTACGAAAATAAAACTTATCAGTGATAATTCTAAATAGCTAGCAATATGTTAGTAACTAACATCTATAGATAAACCAATTTTATTGTATATATTCATGACAGGATACAGGTTTGAGGATAGCCGGTGATAAGGTACTGAATGCGAAAACCAGATTTGGAACAATATACAAACAGAACTGATCAGTAATGATTTTAAATAGCTAGCAAGGTGTTAGTAACTAAGCGCGCATAACAGAGAGCTCTTACCCAATAAGCCTCCCTATCGGGGGGAGAAGAGAGGTCCACCCTGTTGACTGGTCCCAGGCATTCCGATGGAGGTCTTCCCCCTAACACTCCCTTCTCTTGAGCTATTTTTATGCTGGTTTTTACTTTCACATGGAGCGTGAGTGACTCTATTCATACATACATACATAGTTCAGAGGGAAACGAGGGTCTTAGCGCAACAGCTAGCAGGGCTCATTGACAGGGCTTTAAACTAGATTCGAAGGGGGAAGGGGGTAATATCAAGAATGATAAAGATATGCTGGAAGTACCTGAAGAACAGAAGAAAGGAATTCCAGCCACTC
This sequence comes from Tauraco erythrolophus, assembly GCF_009769465.1. NCBI lineage: Eukaryota > Metazoa > Chordata > Aves > Musophagiformes > Musophagidae > Tauraco > Tauraco erythrolophus. Next base: position 17,212,679 of record NC_141497.1, read on the forward strand.
CAGCCAGGAAGTCAGATTCATCTGGGGCCCAACTTAAATGCCTTTATGCCAATGCACGCAGCATGGGGAATAGACAAGAGGAGTAAGAAGTGTGTGCGCGCCTGTTGGGATATGATCTTATTGGCATCACGGAGATGTGGTGGGATGAATCGTATGACTGGAGTGTCAGAATAGAAGGATACAGGCTCTTTAGGAAGGATAGGCAGGGGAGAAGAGGAGGAGGGGTTGCCCTCTATGTCAAAGAACAGTTGGAGTGCATGGAGCTGCACCTGGGGATGGATGAGGTCCCAACTGAGAGCTTGTGGGTTAGGATTAAAGGGAGAGCAGGGACCGGGGACATAGTAGTGGGGTCTGCTACAGACCACCTGACCAGGAGGACTGGGTGGATGAGGCCCTCTACAGACAGATAGGAGCTGCCTCACGTTCACGAGCCCTGGTCCTCATGGGGGACTTCAACCACCCTGATATCTGTTGGAAGGACAACACAGCAGGGCATAGGCAATCCGGGAGGTTCCTGGAATGCATGGATGATAACTTCCTTCTCCAAGTGGTAGAGGAACCAACGAGGAGAGGTGCTTTGCTGGACCTTGTTCTCACCAACAAAGAAGGGCTGGTGGGGAATGTGAAGCTCAAGGACAGCCTTGGCTGCAGCGCTCATGAAATGGTGGAATTCAAGATACTTAGGGAAGCAAGGAGGGTGCATAGCAGGCTCACTACCCTGGATTTCAGGAGAGCAGACTTTGGCCTCTTCAGGGATCTCCTCACTGGAGTACAATGGGATGAGGCCCTGGAGGGAAGAGGGGCCCAAGAAAGCTGGTTAATATGCAAGGATCACCTCCTCCAAGCTCAGGAGCGGTGCATCCCAACAAAGAGAAAGTCAGGTAGGAACACCAGGAGGCCTGCATGGATGAATAAGGAGCTCCTGGACCAACTCGGGCACAAAAAGAAAGCCTATAGGGGGTGGAAGCAAGGACAGGTAGCCTGGGAAGAATACAGAGCAATTGTCCAAGCAACCAGGGATCAGGTTAGGAAAGCTAAAGCCCTGATAGAGTTAAATCTGGCCAGGGACATCAAGGGCAACAAGAAAGGCTTCTATAAATATGTCAGTGATAAAAAGAGATCTAGGGAAAATGTAGGCCCTCTCCAGAAGGAAACGGGGGATCTGGCTACCTGGGATACAGAGAAGGCTGAGGTTCTCAATGATTTCTTTGCCTCAGTCTTCACTGGCAAGAGCTCCAGCTGCACAGCCCAAGTCACAGAAGGCAAAGGCAGGGACTGGGAGAATGAAGAACTGCCCACTGTAGGAGAAGATCAGGTTCGAGACCATCTAAGGAACCAGAAGGTGGACAAGTCCATGGGACCTGATGAGGTGCATCCGCGGGTCCTGAGGGAGCTGGCAGATGAAGTTGCTAAGCCACTATCCATCATGTTTCAGAAGTCGTGGCAATCTGGTGAAGTTCCCAATGACTGGAAAAGAGGAAGTATTGCCCCCATTTTTAAAAAGGGAAAAAAAGAAGGCCCAGGGAACTACAAGCCAGTCAGTCTCACCTCTGTGCCCGGCAAGATCATGGAGCAGATCCTCCTGGCGACTATGCTAAGGCACATAGAAAACAAGGAGGTGATTGGTGACAGCCAACATGGGTTCACCAAGGGCAAATCCTGCCTGACTAATTTGGTGGCCTTCTATGTTGAGGTTACAGCATTGATGGATAAGGGAAGATCGTCTACCTGGACTTATCCAAAGCATTTGATACTGTCTCACACGACATCCTTGTCTCTAAACTGGAAAGACATGGTATCAATGGATGGACCACTCAGTGGATAAGGAATTGGCTGGATGGTCGCACTGAAAGACTTGTGGTCAATGGTTCAATGTCCACGTGGAGGCCAGTGACAAGTGGTGTTCCTCAGGGGTCAGTACTGGGGCCAGTGCTATTTAACATCTTTGTTGGAGACATGGACGGTGGGATCGAGTGCACCCTCAGCAAGTTTGCAGATGACACCAAGTTGTGTGGTGTTGTGGACACGCCGGAGGGAAGGGATGCCATCCAGAGGGACCTTGACAGGCTGGAGAGGTGGGCCTGTGAGAACCTCATGAAGCGGAGAATGGATTGAGAGCAGCCCTGAGGAAAAGGACTTGGGAGTGTGGGTGGATGAGAAGCTCAACATGAGCCAGCAATGTGCGCTAGTGGCCCAGAAAGCCAACTGTATCCTGGGCTGCATCAAAAGGAGCGTGGTCAGCAGGCCGAGGGAGGTGGTTCTGCCCCTCTACTCTGCTCTTGTGAGACCCCACCTGGAATACTGCTTTCAGCGCTGGAGTCCCCAGCACAAGAAGGACATGGAGCTACTGGAACGAGTCCAGAGGAGGGCCACGAAGATGATCTGAGGGCTGGAACACCTCTGCTATGAAGACAGGCTGAGAGAGTTGGAGCTGTTCAGCCTGGAGAAGAGAAGGCTACAGGGTGATCTTATTGCAGCCTTCCAGTACTTAAAGGGGGCCTACAGGAAAGCTGGAGAGGGACTTTTTACAAGGGCGTGTAGTGATAGGACATGGGGCAATGGCTTTAAACTGAAAGAGGGGAGATTTAGATTGGATATAAGGAAGAATTTTTTCCTTCAGAGGGTGGTGAGGCAGTAGAACAGGTTGCCCAGAGAAGTTGTAGATGCCCCATCCCTGGAAGTGTTCAAGGCCAGGTTGGATGAGGCTTTGGGCAACCTGGTGTAGTGGAGGGTTTCCCTGCCCATGGCAGGGGGGTTGGAACTAGATGATCTTTGAGGTCCCTTCCAACTCTAAGCATTCTACGATTCTGTGATTCTATACCTTTGTCAGGATTGGTGTAAAATTTCCTCGTTTCAATTTAAATGTAAAGACTAGAAGAATTTCGGGGCGCCTGCTCACTGAGGGGTGGTCGCAGCCCGGAGGTGGGTAGCTTTTGCGATGGAGGTGTGTTTTGGTATTATAATGACATTATAATGAGAAAAGTTCACCTAATGGACAAGAATTTTGCAACTAGTTAAACATTAACATGCTCTAATTGCCTAGGTAAATGCCTGGTTAGGTCTTGGTGACCTGACTCCATTCACCACCATTGTTGAGGCAACAGTTGTGATCCATCTTCCTTGCCAGCTGTGCGGTTCCCTTTGCTAGCCATTCTCTATCCCTGGTAACAGGGATGAGCTGTGATACCTTCATACCACTCTACCCCTCATTTCAAGGATATTGTAAGTTCTGTTCGGCCAGGGCAGTCCTTGTCCATGCCAACCACATTCCGTTCCTGGGAGCAGCAACTGTGTCTCACCTCAAAGCTGCTTTAATATTGCAGCTTGTGTTAAGGTATAAGCTGAACTTTGGGGAACAGTGTTCTTCCATTCCCCTCATTTTTGGTTATTTTTCCACACCATGCAACAGGATTATACTGGTTTGACCATTCCAAGGATATTCAACATTCTCAGAATGCTCAAAAGCTTTTGTAAATGGTCTGGACCGGGAGGGGAAAGTGGAGACGTCCTCCTCGTGCATAGGCTCTCCAAAAGGTAAAAGCATCCTGTGTACTTGCCAACAATGCCCGCCAGATGGCGCTTAAAATTCGTAAACGAAGGCCACATCTCCATCCCTCCCTCTGCACCACTGAATACAGGTACAGAACTGGTCCCAGCACCGACGATTTTATCAGCACCATAGAACACAACACAGCAATTCTCTTAGCGGAATGATATCTCCAGTCCTACTCCATCACTTAAAGATAGTAACTGCACCGGCAAACAGTATTTACGGCAAATAAGTTGCTAAATAATACAACTCAGAAAATGACTGTGAGAGAACATAAAACAACATTCCGGCAAGGAAAGATAATGAACAATTATAGCAAATTTGTGTCGGAGAAGTCTTCTGGCTGCTGCGCAAGTTAAATGAGAAGCACCTGTGGCTCGTTAAACAGGTGCTGGGAGTTACTCTGGGAAGCCGGAAGCCACGTGACTTGTGGCTGATTAAAAGTGAGGCATTCCTACTGGAAGTGGGGCATTTTCCTCTTGGATGTTGGGGAGGTGTGAGCTCTTAGAGAGCAGTGGTCTGAGGCTCTTTTGTGATATCTACTCTTTTGTGATATCCAAAGACCTTCTGATTGAGATATGTTGTGATTGCAATGATCCTCGGTTGTGACTCATTGTGATGAGATACCTTCTGATTGTGGCATCTGGTGACCCTAATGTGATCCATTGGGACATGAACTTCTGGACTGTAGGGTGAGGTGTGGTAGAAATGAAGCCCAGCGTAGCTGAGAGTGGTGGGGAAGCTGTGAATGGATCAACTTAAACCTTTGACACCTGGAACAGGTGAGCTGCTGGGAACAGGAATAATGGGACAAAACCTTGTAAAAGAGAATCAGACATATGCCGCCCTTAAGTCTGTGATAATGGCTGCGGGAGCCAATATAAGTGATGAGGCCCTCTATAAATTACTGAACTGAGTGGCAGAGCATGAAGGCCTAGTGGATCTTAATATTGCCTTGAGCTCTGGAAAAAGCTGGGGGATAAGTTACTCCTTGAAGCAGTGTTTGAGCATAAGGACTTGACTGACCTGCTACATACATGGGGGGCCCTAGATGACATAATACAAAAAGGGGTGGCAGTAGGAGAAGAAAATGAATTATCAGACTATGCATCTGTGGGTGAAGGTTTTGAAGGAGATAATGAGCTATCTGAAGGAGATACACTGTCCATGCTATCTGTTGTATCTTTGCTGTTCACGGAGATTGAGAAAGTCATGGGGGCTGTGCAGGGACTCTGTCCCTCCCTGCAGGATTATCTAGCACTGAAATACCCCTCCACAGAGGGCGAAGTGTTGAAGCGTCCCCCACCCTTTGCCCCAACAGCCCCCCCTTCCTCCATCTTGCCTACAGCTCCGCCACTCAAGCAAATATCTCCAGCAATAAATCATCAGGAAAAGCAGCCAGAACGGCCGGGATGGATGTATCCATCGCCACCAGAGGAATGGATATATCCACTGCCGACATGGTATCAGAAGTAAGAAAGACCCCCCTATGATTCTGGTTTACGGAGCTGTCTAGGAAAAGTCCATGCTGTTTAAGGCTATTGGGATTTTTTTAAAAAAAAAAAGAGGGGGAATTGTTGGAGAAGTCTTCTGGCTGCTGTGCAAGTTAAATGAGAAGCACCTGTGGCTTGTTAAACAGGTGCTGGGAGTTACTCTGGGAAGCCGGAAGCCATGTGACTTGTGGCTGATGAAAAGTGAGGCACTTCCTCCTGGAAGTGTGGCATTTCTCTCCTGGGCGTTAGAGAGGTGTGAGCCCTTAGAGAGCAGTGGTCTGGAGCTCTCTCGTGATATCCAAAGACCTTCTGATTGAGATATGTCGTGATCGCAACGACCCTTGGTTGCGACTCATTGCGACAAGATACCTTCTGATCGTGACAAATTTGTTTTAACACGGTCTGGTCAAATCTGTCATTATCTCAACCCTTTGAGCTCCACATCGGGCATCAATAAGGACTGTTGTAGTTTAATCCAGCCAGCAACTAAAAGTCACATAGCCACTTGCTCACCCTCCCACACCCTTGGGGAATGGGGAAGAGAATTAAAGGGGAAAAGGGAAGAAGACTTGTGGGTTGAGATAAGAAAAATTTAATAATATTAATATAAAATTAAAAGTAATCATGATAAAATAATATTATATTAACATATATATAAATCATATATACGAACAAGTGATGCACAGTATAGTTGCTCGCCACCCAGTGACCAGTGCCTGTCCCATCCCAGCAAGTGATCCCGAAACAGATAAATCCCAATATTGCAATCCTGGACGAGTGAGAGGCCCAAAATGAGAATGAGAGAGAGAGAGAACTCTGAGAGACCAAGAGTCTGAGAGACACACCTTCCCCCCCCCATCCCCAGAAGAGAATTCCAAACAGCTGAAACCAGGACACTTTCCCTACCAAAGCAATGACAAGTTCAACCCAATTTCAGATCTGCTATAAAATAAATCAAAACTGCTATAAGTCATGTTGTTTTCGTTATTTTTAACTTAATCTGCATCTCAAATGGTAAATATTCCTCAAAAGTTTCATCTAGTCACCTTTTTATTGTGCTCCACAAACATGGAATGCAAAATAAATTATCCCAATTATAATTAAAAAAAAAATAATAAATCCAACATTAATTAAAACTGTTCAAGAACATACCATCCTTGTTTCCTGTATGTACTGGTTTTGACTGGGACTGAGTTCATTTTCTTCATAATAGCTCATATAGTGCTATGTTTTGGATTTCTGATGAAAATGGTATTCATAACTGTCCTGGTTTCAGCTGGGACAGAGTTAGTTCTTTTTAGCAGCCAGAAGAGCTCTGTGTTTTGGTTTTAGTCTGAGACTTGCTCTGAGAAGAACGCTGACAGCGCACTGATGTTTGTAGTTGGCACTGAGGCCTCAAAGACTTTTCAGCTGCCGTGTTCTTGCCAGTGTGCAGGAGTACAACAGGATAGGGGGGAGCACAGGGGAGACAAAGGGTCCACAACTCCCTTTAGGATTTGAACGTAGACTTAGGATTGAGGGCCAAATTGGCCAATTAGTATTCCATATCATGCAGCATCATGCTCAGTATATAGACGAGGGTTAACCAGAAAGAAGGACTTTTGCTCTTCCAGGGACTCTCACTCTCGGACTCTGAGAGTGCTATCTTTCTCTTGTTCTCTTTTCAGGTGTCTCGCTCGTCCGGGATTGCAGTGTTGGGACTTAGCTGTTTTGGGATTGTTAGCCAGGATGGGACAGGCCTTGATCACCACGTGGTGAGCAATTACACTGTGCATCACTTGTTTGTATATATTATTATCATTATACACATATATTAATATATTATTATTATTAAATTGTTCTTATCTCAACCCACGAGTCTACTTCCCTTTTCCCCTGGAGGTGGGAGCGGGTGAGTGAGTGGCTGTTTGGCGTTTAGTTGCAGGCCAGGCTAAACCACGACAATAACACAGGGATGTTTTAGTTATTGCCGAGCAGTGCTTACACAGAGTCAAGGCCTTTTCTACTTCTCACACAGCCCTGCCCCACCAGTGAGTAGGCTGTGGGTGCACAAGAAGTTGGGAGGGGACACAGCCAGGACAGCTGACCCCAACTGACCAAAGGGATATTCCATACCATATGACATCATGCTCAGCATACAAAGCTCAGGGAAGAAGGAAGAGAGGACATTTGGAGTTATGGTGTTTATCTTCCCAAGTAACCGTTACACATGACAAAGCTCTGCTTTCCTGGAGATGGCTAAACGCCTGCCTGCAGATGAGAAGTAGTGAATGAATTCCTCATTTTGCTTTGCTTGCACATGCAGCTTTTGATTTACCTACTAAACTGTCTTCTGTCTACCTTCAACCACTCCTATATCTGTTGGAGTGACAACAAAGCAGGGCATGAATAATCCAGGAGGTTCCTGGAGAGCATCAACAACAACTTCCTCACCAAAGTGACTGAGGAGCCAACAAGGAGAGGTGCCGTGCTGGACCTCATACAAACAAGGAAGGGCTCATTGGGGATGTGAAGGTCAAAGGCAGTCTTGGCTGCAGTGACCATGAGATGCTGGACTACAGGAGCCTGAGGGCAGGGAGGAGGGTGAAAAGCAAGCTCACTACCCTGACCTTCAGGAGAGCAGTCTTTGGCCTCTTCAAAGATCTGCTTGGAATAGTTCCATGGGTAAGGCCCTGGAGGGAAGAGGGGCCCAAGAAACCTGGTTAATTTTCAAGGATCGCCTCCTCCCAGCTCAAGAGCGGTCCATTCCAGTGAGGGAGAAGTCAGGCAAAAGTGTCAGGAAGTCTGTGTAGATGAACAAGGAGCTCCTGGCCAAAGTCTAACGCAAAAAGGAAGCATACAGAAGGTGAAAGTAGGGATGGGTAACCTAGGAGGTATACTGAAACATTGTCTGAGCATCTAGGGATGAAGTCAGGAAAGATAAAGCCAAAATGGAATTGAATCTAGTCAGAGATGTAAAAGAAAACATGAAGGGCTTCTATAAGTACATAGAAAACGTCGTTTAATTCCAGTAGGCAGCTAAGCCTCACACAGCTACTCGCTCACTCCCCCCACAGTGGGATGGGGGAGAGAATCAGAAGAGTAAAAGTGAGAAAACTCATAAGTTGAGATAAAGACAGTTTAATAGGTAAAGCAAAATAAGGAATTCATTCACTACTTCCCATTGGCAGGCAGATGTTTAGCCATCTCCAGGAAAGCAAGGCTCCATAATGCGTAATGGTTACTTGGGAAGACAAACACCATCACTCTGAATGTCTCCCCTTTCTCCTTCTTCCTCCCAGATTTTATTGCTAAGCATGACATCACATGGTATGGAATATCCCTTTGGTCAGTTAGGAGTCAGCTGTCCCAGCTGTATTCCCTCCCAACTTCTTGTGCACCCCCAGTCTACCCTCTGGTGGAGCAGTGTGAGAAATAGAAAAGGCCTTGACTCTGTGTAAGCACTTTTCAGCAGTAATTAAAATATCGGTGTGTTATCAACACTATTTTCATCATGAATCCAAAACATAGCCCCATATAAGCTACTATCAAGAAGTTTAACTCTATCCCAGCCAAAATCAGTACAGGAGACAAAAGAAAGGCTAGGGAAAATGTGTGCCTATTGCTCAAAAAGATGGGGGACCTGATTACACGGGAAAAGACTGAAGTATTGAATGCCTTCTTTGCCTCAGTCTTTACTAGCAAGACCAGCCTTCAGGAATCCCAGATCCAGGGGCAAAGGTTAGAGCAAGGAAGATGCACCCTTGGTGGAAGAGGATCAGATCAGGGAATACTTAAGCAAACCAGACATACATAAATCCATGGGCCCTGATGGGATGCACTCATGACTGCTGAGGGAGCTGGCAGATGTCATTGCTAGGCCACTCTTGATTGTCTTTGATCGATCATGGTGGTTGGGAGAAGAGCCTGAAGACCAGAAGAAAGCAAATGTCACTCCTATCTTCGATAAAGGCAAGAAGAAGGATCCAGGGAACTACAGGCCGGTCAGCCTCACCTCGATCTCTGGGAAGGTGATGGAGCAGCTAATCCTGGAAACCATTTTCAGGCATATGAAGGACAAGAAAATCACCCGGAGTAGTCAGTGTGGCTTCACCAAGAAGAAGTCTTGCTTGTTCAACCTGATAAGCTTCTATGATGAAACGCCTGGCTTGGTAGATGAGGGGAGAGCAGTGGATATTGTCTACCTGGACTTCAGGAAGGCCTTTGACCCTGTCTCCCATAAGATCCTCATAGAGAAGCTGTTGATGTATGGGCTGGATGAGCAGACAGTGAGGTGGACTGAAAACTGGCTGAATGGCTGGGCCCAGAGGATGGTGATCAGTAGCAGCGCAAAGTCTAGAATCATAGAATGGTTAGGGCTGGAAGGGACCTTCAAAGGTCATCTAGTCCAACCCCCCTGCAAGGAACAGGGATATCTCCAACTAGATCAGGTTGCTCAGGGCCTCATCCAACCTGGCCTTGAACGTCTCCAGGGATGGAGCATCCACCACCTCTCTGGGCAACCTGTTCCAGTGTTCTACAACTCTCATGGTAAAAAATTTTTTCCTAATATCCAATCTGAATCTACCTCCCTCTATTTTAAAACCATTACCCCTTGTCCTATCACAACAGGCCCTCCTGAACAGCCTCTCCCCATCTTTCCTGTAGGCCCTCTTGAGGTACTGGAAGACCGCTATAAGGTCACCCCGGAGCCTCCTCTTCTCCAGGCTGAACAGCCCCAACTCTTACAGTTGGAAGCCAGTGACAGCCCAACAGTCTAGTTGGAAGCCAGTGACTAGTGGTATACCCCAGGGGTCAATACTGAATCCAGTCCTGTTCATCATCTTTATTAATGATCTGGATGATGAGGCAGAGTGTACCCCCAGTCAGTTTGCAGATGACACCAAACTGGGAGAAGTGGCTGATACACCAGGAGGTCATGCGGCCATCCAGAGGGACCTCAACAGACTGGAGAAATGGGCCGACAGGAACCTAATGAACTGTAACAAGGGGAAGTGCCAAGTCCTGCACCTGGGGAGAGATAACCCCATGCACTTGTACACATGCTGGGGACTGCCCAGCTGGAAAGCAGCTTGGCAGAAAAGGACACGGAGGTCCTGGTGGACACCAATTTGAACAAGAGCCAGCAATGTGCCCTTGCTGTAAAGAAGGCGAATGGTATCCTGGGCCGCATTAGACAAAAATATTGCCAACACATCGAGGGAGGTGATCCTTCCACTTTATTCAGCACTGGTGAGGCCACACCTGGAGTCCTGTGTCCAGTTCTGGGCTCCCCAGTATAAGCAAGTCATGGACATACTGGAGAGAGTCCGGAGAAGGGCCATGGAGATGATGAAGGGTCTGGAGCACCTCTCTTATGAGGAAATGCTGAGAGATCTGGAACTGTTTAGTCAAGAGAAGAGAAGACTCAGGAGGATCTTATCAATGTATATAAACACCTGAAGGGAGAGTGCAAAGACAACAAAGCCAGGCTCTTGTCAGTGGTGCCCAGTGACAGGACAAGAAGCCATGTGCACAAACTGAAACACAGGAGGTTCTGTCCGAACATCAGGAAACACTTTTTTCCTGTGAGGGTGAGTGAGCACTGGCTCAGGTTGCACAGAGAGGTTGTGGATTCTCCCTCTTTAGAGATATTCAGTAACTGTCTAGACCTATGAGGGTCACCCGACCTGCAGGTGTGTAAACATCATGACTATGGGGTTCTCAGGATTCCGCAATACACAAGGACATCGAAGTCTGGGTTTCTGAGAATTTCTTTATTACAAGTTACTGCAAAGCTACAATTAGTGAAAGCAAATATATATATATATATATATAAAAAAACCACACACTACAAGTCACTACAAAATTACCACTAGGAAAGCAAATGTGTATATATATTTCAAGAGTAAAGCAAATATACGTGTATTACAAGTTATTACAGAATTCCAACTAGTGAAGCAAGTATATACTTATGAACTTTTACCCATGTATGCATCTATGAATATATTATGTAAGGTGTTACCACCAAACCGCTCCCAGGAGTGGGACTAATCTCATTTCAAAGATGATCCACGTCAAGGAGTCTGGAGTCATCCAGGTGTCCCCAGTGAGGGTCTGGTCTGTCAGGGAGATCTCATGCAGAGAAGCACTTGCAGAGAAGCTCCTTTTGGGCAGGTAGAGAGTTACTTTTTATACCGTTTTGGTGTAGATACATAAGTGGACGTAGGACATCAGTTGCCAGTATAGTTGTTCCTTACTTCTGCTTTCCTGGAAGGTCATTTCGTTATCACAGTTTCTTTGTCTCGCACCTATCAGGGTTTTTCTGTCCTACCAACTTGAGATTTTGACTGTGTGCCCACTGTAACTTCCCCATCAGATTGCTCCAGTGCGGGCTTTACCACAGTCTCGGATTCTTAGGGAGCTGTTGCCACCCGCTCCGGTGTGGGTCGTCACACAGACTCTGGATACGTTTCTACCTTGTTGTGCGTCCCATGCTTCACGACTGTCCTCAGGCTCAGGCATCTCTTCTCTAACATGGGCTTCTCCACGGGCTGCGAGTGGGTCTCTGCTCCACCGAGTCTGTCCTGGCTGCAGGGGGGCCGCTGCTGTCTCGCCACCAGTTGCAGGGGAAACTCAGCTCCAGCACACCTTGTCCCCTTCCATCTTCACTGACCTGGTGTCTGTGTGGCCATTTCTCTCAGATCTCAGTCCTCTCTGGGTGAACTCAGCCCAGCGGGCACCCCAGGAGTGGAGTGTTCCCTGAGTTCCCCCAGTGGCTCCTCTGCCGCCATCCTTAGTGGGTGGTGCCAGCCTGGCACAGGCAGCCGCCCGGCCGGGAGCCAGGGAGCGGGGGCAGTGCCCTCCTCCCTTCTCTCCTCGCTCCTGGGCAAAGCACCTTTTCTGGTTCCTTTGTCCCGACTTAATTAGGGAAATTCGCAGAGGCGCTGATTGGCTCAACCCTGAGGGGGATGGGAGTCCGATCTGGTGGCCAGAACCAGGTCTGACCCGTTTCCAAAACCAGGGAAGTCATAGGGAGCAAATCTCCTCTCCTGCCACCAGAACCCCTTTTCATCAACCCATCACGAGTTCATTTTCTTTACAGTAGCTAGTATGGGACTATGTTTTGGATTTGTGATGAAAACAGTGTTGATAATACAGAGGTGTTTTAGTTACTGCCGAGCAGTGCTTACACAGAGTCAAGGCCTTTCCTACTTCTCACACAGCCCTGCCCCACCAGTGAGTAGGCTGCGGGTGCACAAGAAGTTGGGATGGAAAACAGCTAGGACAGCTGACTCCAACTGACCAAAGGGATATTCCATACCATATGACGTCATGCTCAGCATATAGAGCTAGGGAAAGAAGAAGGAAGTCGGGGACATTTGGAGTGATGGTGTTTGTCTTCCCAAGTAACCATTACATGTGATGGTGATGTGCGGAATCACACTCTATAATCGAAATTATAGAATTGGTATGTTTATTCAGTGCTGGACGCACGGGGGATCGCTCCACCACAAAACGTGCATCCCTACCAGAGTAGCATTCTTGTATTTATACAGAAAAATGTTATATAAGCATAAGTTTTCCCTGAAGAGGTGGTTTTATTACGATGAGCTCTGAGAAGTCATTTCCATAGTCTCCACCTTTAACTTTTCCCAGTTGTGCGTGTGCAGTGCCTTCTGGTGGTCATGAGTAGGGGTCTCAGGGATGAAGGCCATATGTCTTCCTCGTGATGACCTCCTTGAAAATTAGCGAAGTCATTATGACTGTTCTCTGCAAAGTCATCATGACTGTCCTTGTTCTCCATCTTGGTTCCTGGTTATCTTATACAAGGGTTGTGAGACTTATAGATATATGGCTTGAGCTGAGCTGATGTCACATTAAGAGGTCAAAGACCGGTCTATCAGCGTCCCAAGTCAGAGCGTGGGACCCAACACCAATAGACGAGGAGATAACTTTGGCTAGTATACTGGTTTCCCCAAATGCCACGAGACCCTTGAGCCCGACTCCCCCTGCCCTCTCTTGGCAGCCACAGTTAGTCGGAGGGTGTTCGCCCACCTATAGGTTAACAGCAGTAATACTATGGCCCAAACTCCTAATAAGGAGACACGTCTCCAGAAACGCGTATATATATTTTATTCGTGGCAGAATATAGATTCATAGATAGCCGGTGATAGTGACTGACTACAAAAACAACTTTAATTAAAATACTGCAGTGATAATATAAAACTATTACTGATCAGCGATAATACTAAATAGCTAGCAAGGTGTTAGTAACTAAGCACGCATAACACAAAGTTCTTACCCAATAGGCATCCCTATGGGGGGGAGAAGAGAGGTTCAGCCCGTCGACTGATCCCGGATGTTTTGATGGAGGGGTTTCTCCCTAACATCCCCTTTGTCTTTTGCCATTTTATACCTTTTTCATTTCTTTTAGGTGGAGCTTGAGTGACTCTAGTCATACATAACTTTATTAGGATTGGTGTAAATTTCTCTCGTGAGGGGTGGTCACAGCTCGGAGGCGGGTGGAGGTGTGATTTGGTAGCTAAAGGACACGATTTCACCATCACTGCTGAGGCAGTGGATGTGATTCATCTTTATCTTCACCAGATGCCCTTTATCCCCGATAACAGGGATGAGCCGTGATACCTCCGTACCACTCTACTCCCCATTTCAAGGGTATTACGTAGGCCTTGTTTGTTCCTGGGAGCAGCCGCTGTGTCTCATCTCAGAGCTGCTCTGATATTACAGTTTATGTTGAGATGTAGCTGAATTTTGGGGGACAATGTTCTCCCATTCCCCTCCAATTTCAGCTATTTTCCCACAGCTGACTTAAAAGTGGTTAAGCAAGATTAAGCACATCTTAGCCCCTCTATCAATGGAGCCCTGCTTTCCTGGAAATGGCTAAACACCTGCCTGCAGATGAGAAGTAGTGAATGAATTCCTCATTTTGCTTTGCTTGCGCACACGACTTTTGTTTTACCTATTAAACTGTCTTTATCTCAACACATGAGTTTTCACACTTTTACTCTTCTGATTCTCTTCCCATCCCACTGCAGGGGAGTGAGCGAGCAGCTGGGGGAGCTTATCTGATGGCTAGGGTTAAACCACAACATTGTATGACAGTAGCTCTGATTTCTGTGCGTTTTGTGTATTCCATAAGTGTGATCCATTACCAGAATTTGTTTTTTTAAATCATTTCCCTTTCTAGGAACTCTAAATTTGTGAACAACAGAGTCACAGTTGGATACAATCCCACTGTCAGTTACATGCAGGAAGCTCTCATTATATTACACTTGATGCTTGGAGAGTCTTAGAAGGACTGGGACTCCCTGATGCCACATGCAGCACAAGCGCAAAGGCAGAGAGATTCCCTGTCTCTGCAGGGTTTACAAATTAATTTAAAACAGTATGTACCGCATGATGTGATAACACCAAGCAAAGGGGAAGGAAGGTGTGTAGGTAATAGTCTTAAAATACTGTAGTTTCATTTACCAATATCACACCTCTACACCATGGGTTTTTTCTGCTATGCTTACAATGTTGCTGCAGAGCATCTCCTTTTTGGATTATTCTAGAGTCATCTCAAAGGTCTCTTTTATTTCTGAGGAGGATGGCAGACATGACTAAACCTGTACTTCCTGGATGTGTCTGCATTAGGCCAAATGCTGTAAATCCAAAGTAAGACCATTGTAGCCTGTAAGCTTCTTGGATAGGTGTAACATCTTCACATGAAATCTTTCGCAGAGCCTAGGGCAGCATAAAACATAAGCAATAATGACAGTATGATTAATTACCATTAATCATGATAACCCTGATTATTCACACATCATGGAAGACTAGTGTCATAGCCAGATTAGAGTTTATCCTGCAGAATGCTGCTTGCTATTTACTGTATTTGCCTGTCACACCTGTTCTGTTCTTCTACTTCATAAAATATTAATGTTCTGTCCAAAACAGGATTCTCTCTGAATGAGAGCACATTAGCATAAGGAAATGTCAAATAGTCTAATTCAAGCACTTTTAGAAAACAGGCATAAAATTGAGACTGTAATAGTATAAGCAGAGAGGTGAAATTACACTCCAGCAGAGAAAGAAAGAAATAGAGACACTGAAACAGAGTGAAAGATGTCGGGGGAGTTTCTGGCTGCTACATGGGCTAAACAGAAAGCACCTGTGCCTCATCAAGACAGGTGCTGAGTCACGTTGGTCAGCTGGAGACCACGTGACCCATGGAGGCTTAAAGGCGGGGCACTCCCAAGAGAGAGGGGGGCAGTTCCCTCCTGGAGACTGGAGTGGTAGGAGCCCCTGGAGAGCAGTGTCTTGAAGCTCTCTGTTAGAAGCCTTTGATTGCGGTATAGACCTTTGGAGCGAAACAAGGCCTTCCGATATATGAGGGGAATCACAAAAACCTTCTGGGTTGTGATTCCTGAAGAACGTGAGACCAGCGGTCTGCGACAACCAGTGACCTGTGACAGAAAGACAGCTAGACAACCATTATATGTCTATATTGAAACACTTATTCACAATAAGAAACATATATCTACCCATAGAGTCACACAAAACATTATACTAATTTTCATTTATAGGAATCACAGCACTGGCAGAGACTGTCATTCTCATTTTTTATATGCTGTACAAACACTTTCCCAAAGAGGACAATCTGTTTCTGGCGAATAAGACAGACCGTCCCTCAGGCGTGGCATGAAGCCCTTTTACTAGCAAGGTCATATCCAGCCCTCAAGCAGAGGAGATGAATAGTGCAGGGCTGCCATGGAAGGCAGCAAGATTAAGAAAGAGCGATGAAAGCCTCAAAAAGTACTAAACATAACTTCTCTAGATACAAATATTTGATGCCTGGGAAGTCTTACAATGGGCTTTTTTCAGAGCTAGAAGCATGTAATGGATCCATTTAGGGAACTCCTTTTTAAACAGACATAAAACTCCTTTTTTCAGCCTCTCAGCATTAAGGTGTCAGATATTAAAATAATGGTATATTTGAGTATATAGAAAATTTACAAGCCACAGATGAAGTTTCTTCTCTGTTTTTGAGACATATTAAGTCAGAATATCTAGATGCTATTCACATCTAGGGGAAAGGGAACCGTTTTCTGGTATTTGTTTTTAAATGGTGGGAGATGGATCAACAGGTAGCAGGAAGGTTAGATGACCCAAGGGGCATGTTAAATTAATGATTCCAGATTTTTTACATATTTTATCTATTAACTCTTGTATTTCATTATGCATTGGATTTGCATAGCAAGGTTTTGGTAGCAGGGGGAATACAGGGGTGGCTTCTGTGAGATGCTGCTAGAAGCTTCCCCCATGTCCGACAGAGCAGACTCCTGACAGGATCTGTGACCCCATGGAGAGGAGCCCACACTGGAGCGGGTTTTCTGGCAGGACTTGTGCCCCCGTGCAGGACCCATGCTGGAGCAGTCTGTTCCTGAAGGACTGCACCCCATGGAAAGGACCCACGCTGGAGCAGTTCATGAAGAACTACAGCTCATGGGAAGGACTCACATTGGAGAAGTTTGTGGAGGACTGTCTCCTGTGGGTGGGACCTCACACTGGAGCAGGGGAAGAGAGTGAGGAGGAAGGAGTGACAGAGACAACGTGTGATGAACTGACTGCATCCCCCATTTCCTGTCCTCCTGTGCTGCTCAGGGGGAGGGGAGATAGAGAATTCAGGAGTGAAGTTGAGCCCGAGAAGAAGGGAGAGGTGGGGGGAAGGAGTTTTAAGATTTATTATTATTTCTAATTATCCTACTCTGATTTGATTGGTAATAAACTGAATTAATTTCCCTGAGTCAAGTTTGTTTTGCCTGTGACGGTAATTGCTGAGTGATCTCCCTGTCCTTCTCTTGACCCACAAGCCTTTCACTATATTTTCTCTCCCTTGTCCAGTTTAGGAGGCAGAGTGATAGAGTGGTTTGGTGTGCACCTGGTGTCCAGCCAAGGTTAACCTATCACACATTAAATGTATCATCTCATTATATTAAATACATAAAAATGTACATCATACTAAACATCTCATATGTATCTCATCTCAAGGTTGTGAGAGCAGGACAACCCCACCAATTAGTGCAATTTTTAACTTATAGCTTAAACACATACCCCACAAAATGTGCTGGCTGCTGTGAATCCAGTTCTCAAGTGCCTCACACTGTCCTCAAAATCAGAGCAGTGGGGCCAATCGTATTGGAGTTGAGAATGACAAATCTCATCATGGTGATAACCAAGCCTCTTTGGGTATCTGCCTAGCAGCTCACAGGCCCATCTCCCTCCAGCTCCCATCAAATTCACTGAGAGTCCTCAGCTCTGAATATCTCGGTGGCAGTGCCTGAGCAGAGTACAGCCAAGATCTAGAGATCTTGCCCGCATGCATTACTTGAAGTAACTTTTCTTCACTGAGCGTGTAGTCAGTTGCTGGAACAGGCTCCCCAGGGAAGTGGTCATGGCACCAACTCTATCACAGTTCAAGGAGCTTCTGGATGACTCTCTCAGTCATATGATTTAGTTTTAGGTAGTCCTGTGAGGAGCAGGGAGTTGGACTTGATGATCTTTATGAGTCCCTTCCAAATTAAGATATTCTGTGATTCTATGATTCTATGAAGTATCTGCTTAATCCCATTGACTCCACGTGCTTAAGCACTTGTTTAAAGTTAAGCAAGTATTCTTTCTGAAACAGGGTTGTTTTCCTGAGTTGGAGTCTTCAACTACCTAAAGTAGACCTTGATACTATTGTAAAAATATGTTTATGAGAGTACATGTATTATGCATTTGAAATTAGGTGCTGCTTTTGTAGGCTTAACATATTAATTGGTTGCTTCTTTTTCTCAGATTATCTGAAGAAGGTAGATCATAGAATGGTTAGTGTTGGAAGGGACCTTAAAGATCATCTAGTTCCAACCCCCCTGCCATGGGCAGGGAAACCCTCCACTACACCAGGTTGCCCAAAGCCTCATCCAACCTGGCCTTGAACACTTCCAGGGATGAGGCATCCATAACTTCTCTGGGCAACCCGTTCCAGTACCTCACCACCCTCAATGTAAAAAATTTCTTCCTTATATCTAACCTAAATCTGCCCTCTTTCAGTTTAAAGCCATTGCCCCTTGTCCTATCACTACACACCCTTGTAAAAAGTCCCTCTCCAGCTTTCCTGTAGGCCCCCTTTAGGTACTGGAAAGCTGCTATAAGATCACCCCAGAGCCTTCTCTTCTCCAGGCTGAACAGCCCCAACTCTCTCAGCCTGTCTGCATAGCAGAGGTGCTCCAGCCCTCGGATCATCTTCGTGGCCCTCCTCTGGACTCGTTCCAGCAGCTCCATGTCCTTCTTGTGTTGGGGACTCCAGAGCTGAACGCAGTATTCCAGATGGGGTCTCATGAGAGTTGAGTAGAGGGGCAGAATCACTTCCCTCGACCTGCTGGCCACACTCCTTTTGATACAGCCCAGGATACGGTTGGCTTTCTGAGCTGCCAGTGCACATTGCCAGCTCATGTTGAGCTTCTCATCCACCAGCACTCCCAAGTCCTTTTCCTCAGGGCTGCTCTCAATCCATTCTCCGCCCAGCCTGGACTTGTGCATGGGATTGCCCCGACCCACGTGCAGGACCTTGCACTTGGCCTTGTTGAACTTCATGAGGTTCTCACAGGCCCATCTCTCCAGCCTGTCAAGGTCCCTCTGGATGGCATCCCTTCCCTCCAGCGTGTCCACAACACCACACAACTTGGTGTCATCTGCAAACTTGCTGAGGGTGCACTCAATCCCACTGTCCATGTCTCCAACAAAGATGTTAAATAGCACTGGTCCCAGTACTGATCCCTGAGGAACACCACTTGTCACTGGCCCCCACTTGGACATTGAACCATTGACCACAACTCTTTGAGAGCGACCATCCAGCCAACTCCTTATCCACTGAGTGGTCCATCCATCAAAACCATGTCTTTCCCGTTTAGAGATAAGGATGTCGTGTGGGACAGTATCAAATGCTTTGGATAAGTCCAGGTAGACAATGTCAGTTGCTCTTCCCCTATCCATCAATGCTGTAACCTCATCATAGAAGGCCACCAAATTAGTCAAGCAGGATTTGCCCTTAGTGAACCCATGTTGGCTGTCACCAATCACCTCCTTGTTTTCTATGTGCCTTAGCATAGTCGCCAGGAGGATCTGCTCCATGATCTTGCCAGGCACAGAGGTGAGACTGACTGGCCTGTAGTTCCCTGGGTCTTCTTTTTTCCCGTTTTAAAGATGGGGGCTATATTTCCCTTTTTCCAGTCATTGGGAACTTCACCAGATTGCCACGACTTCTGAAATATGATGGATAGTGGCTTAGCAACTTCATCTGCCAGTTCCCTCAGGACCCACGGATGCACCTCATCAGGTCCCATGGACTTGTCCACCTTCTGGTTCTTTAGATGGTCTCGAACCTGATCTTCTCCTACAGTGGGCATTTCTTCATTCTCCCAGTCCCTGCCTTTGCCTTCAGTGACTTGGGCCATGCCGCTAGAGCTCTTGCCAGTGAAGACCGAGGCAAAGAAGTCATTGAGAATCTCAGCCTTCTCCCTATCCTGGGTGGCCAGGTCCCCTGTTTCCTTCCAGAGAGGGCCTACATTTTCCCTAGATCTCTTTTTATCACTGACATATCTATAGAAGCCTTTCTTGTTGTGATACCTGAAAAGGAAACTGAACTTTCCAAGACTTGTTTTAAAGTTTTAGAAAGCAGGTATTCTTTATTGCAGCGCTGGGTGCACGCTAGGAGGAGAAATCCCCCGTGCACCCAGGTATCAGATTTGGCGACCCAGATGGGACCCTCTCTGTTCAGCTGCAGGACCCGCTGAGAACAGGACTCCCTTGGGTACCCCCGGGGATTTCTCCGGAGGGACTCCTTGCCTCAATCGGATCACTGTGGGAACAGACAAGGACCATCTTCCATCTTAGAGAAGGTATTCTTTTTGATTCTTTTGGTTTGGGGACCGGTCCATTAAGGTAGCTCTCTGTAAGCCATACGCAAGATAGCGTATACCGGGCAGCTAGCGCCTCAAAGGTATACTTTGGTTATAGATGTGGGAGCAATTACAATTGTGGGTTCCAGTCCCACTCAGGGTAGCTCTCCGTAAGCCGTAAGCTGAGACTTGCGCAGGACAGCGTATACCGGGCAGCCAGTGCCTTAAAGGTATACTTTGGTTACAGTTGTGGGTTCCAGTCCCACCAAAGGCGCCTTAAAAACACTTAAGTGACTACGATTGTGGGTTCCAGTCCCACCGGAAACCATCTGGAAGTTGAAACATTAATGATTGAATTCTATGTGTTTATTTGTGTGATTTTAAGAGTTGTATTAATTGTTTGTATGGTTGGATTTTTTTTGTGGTTGTAGTTATAAAACTTGTTTTTGTTCTCTGTGTGTGTGACTGAGACGTACTTTTAGTACGAAGCGAGTGCAGAGTCTTGATCCGCAGTTCTGTCCTCCCGCGAGGGAAACAGCCGGAGATAGACGAAGTGATAGAAAATAAGAGCGAACGTGTTATTTTAATGATAATTGGTTATATCTAGGAGGCGTAATTTTAATTCTAGTTGTTTGTTTGGTAACAACAGGATTGAAATAATAATAATCCAGTAAATAATGGGTAACCAACAGAGCGGGGACATTTTATAAGAGAGTCCGTTAGGATGTGTCTTGGAAAGATATTGGGGGTCCCCTGGGAGAAAACATAAATTAGAAAACTTTAGTCAAATACTGTAATTGGCAGTGGCTGTTATATAAATTGGAAGATGTGGAAAAATTGCTGAATAATATTTGTAATATATACTAATAATATATATAATATATTATAATACTTATAGTGTAATTATAATGCTTATAATACTTATAATGGAATTGTAATACTTTATTGCAATTGATGCTGTTTCTCAGAAGTAATTATAAATGGGATGAGGTGGTATATGCTGATATTTTTTTTCATTTTAAGAAATCATCCTGAGTGACAAAAGGAATGTGCTATAAATTTTCAGCCCCCCCCTTGTTTTGGCATTGGTTTAAATTAATACTTAAGACCTGGACTAGAAAGATACAGACAAAATGTTAAATGCAGTGACTGAAACTGGGAAACAGTTAATTCTAAGAAAAGCCCGAACTCACGTGCAGGCTCAAGTGAGAGCCGGAACGCTGGCAGGGGGAGTCGATCCGTGTGTTCCCCTGATTGACCCGCATTGGGATCTGGAGGATAATACAGACTGTCTCACATTAAAGCAATAAATTTGGATTAGAAAACGCGATGCCAAAGGCTGTAAATTGGTCAGCACTTTATGCTGTGAAGCAAGGGCAAACTGAAACCCCCACAGAATTCTTAGACAGATTACGATTGGCAATGCGTAAATTTACCACCTTAGACCCCTCATCTGTTGTAGGGCAGCAACAATTGGTATCGTTGTTTTTGGGCCGGTCATTAGAAGATATTAGAAGAAAACTCCAAAAACTAAAAGAGCCTAAAGTGCGGAATTTAGAAAAATTAATTGAAGAAGCACGGAGGGTGTACGGGAACACAGAGAGCAATGAAAGGAGAAAATTAAGTAGAGCATTAGCCACAGCAACAGTCTCGGCATGACAACAACAAAGTGCAGGACCCCAAGGACCCCCTGGAGGCAGAGGCAGAGGACGGCCTCCCCGGGGATCTCGAGGGGGTTTCCAAACAACATTTATTGTGAAAACAAGGGCACTGGAGAAAGGAATGCCCTAAATTAAAGCCTGAGGTGGTTGCTGAAGCTAAATGACAGGGAAATCTATCCTGGTAAAGCAACTGGTTAAATTAAAGCTAGGGAACCAGAATGAGGAGGTAGAATTTTTAATAGATATGGGTGCATCCTATTCTGTATTAAATCAAAACCTAACACCTGTAGATCATGATTTTGTAACTGTAATAGGAGCCACTGGCCAGCAGAAAAGGCTTTCTTTCTACAGCCAATTAAATTTTAGATTGGAAAACAAGTAGGGATTCATCAATTCCTTTATTTACCAGTATCTCCAAAACCTTTACTTGGACAGGACCTATTAGAGCAATTGGAAGCACAAATAATTTTTGAAAAGGGTAAGGTAGAATTCAAAGTAAAAGACGATCGATTAATTGAAGTCTTAAGTTTGGCTATGATCCAAATTGAAAAGCCAACTGAAGGTACCTCAGAGATTAAAGAAATTCTAGATCAAGTGTATCCAGGGGTATGGGCTTCTGAGATTGCAGATAAAGCAAAGAACGCTGTACCGATAAAGGTGGAAGTAAAACCTGGTTCTGGTGCAGTTAGAATAAAACAATATCCTTTAAAGTTGGAAGACTGAAAGGGCATAAAAGAAACAATTGAAAAATTCCAGAAGTTTAGGTTACTGATTGAATGTGAATCAGAATATAATACCCCAATTTTACCAGTAAAGAAACCAGATGGGAAATACAGAATAGTACAAGATTTAAGAGCAATAAACAGAATTGTGGAGGATCTGTATCCAGTAGTAGCAAACCCGCACACTTTGTTAACCAGCCTGAAAGAAACATATGAATGGTTCACAGTTCTGGATTTAAAGGATGCATTCTTGTGCCTCACCTTGGCCCCTGAAAGCCGTAATTTATTTGCTTTTGAATGGAAAACCCCGATTCGGGACGTAAAACTCAACTCGCTTGGACAGTGTTACCTCAAGGATTTAAAAACAGCCCTACAATTTTTGGGAACCAATTAGCAAGGGAATTGGAACTTTGGGAAAGGCCTCCAGGCAATGGCATTCTTTTACAATACGTGGATGATATTTTGATAGCTACAGAAAAGAGAGAAGAGTGTAAAGAACGGACTGTGAATTTATTGAACTTCCTTGGATTAAGTGGTTATCGAGTGTCATTACAGAAAGCCCAAATCCTGCAGAGGGAAGTGATCTTCTTGGGATACCTGATTTCCAAGGGACAACGACAACTCAGGAATGAAAGAAAGGAGGCCATCTGCGAGACTCCAGAACCAACTACGGTAAAGGAACTTCGAACTTTTCCGGGAATGACAGGTTGGTGTCGTTTATGGATTCATAATTATGGACTGTTAGTAAAATCTTTATATGAACTACTGAAAGACAATCAGAAACAATTAATCTGGACTGACGAGGCCAAAAGAGCCTTCAAAGAATTAAAATTAGAACTGATGAGAGCCCCTGCTTTGGGCTTGCCAGATGTGACTCATATGAAAAACGAGGAGTGGCCCTGGGAATTTTAGCCCAAAAGCTGGGACCCTACAAGCGAGCAGTAGCATATTTTTCCAAACAATTGGACGAAGTCAGCAAAGGATGGCCAGGATGCCTCCGGGCAGTGGCGGCTGTCGTCGTAATCATTCAAGAGGCTCGCAAGTTTACCCTGGGGCAGAAAATGATCATTTATACTTCCCACGCAGTAATTTCTGTCTTAGAACAGAAAGGTGGACATTGGTTATCACCGTCAAGATTCTTAAAATATCAGGCAATCCTGATGGAGCAGGATGATGTGGAAATCGTTACATCTACAATAGTTAACCCTGCCTCTTTCCTGAGTGATAAACAGGAAACCGACCCCAGCGTACATGACTGCATAGAGACAATTGAACCTGCCTGTGCGAGCAGACCGGACCTGAAAGAAGAACCACTGGAAGAGGCCGATCATACCTGGTACACAGACAGGAGCAACTTTGTGAGGAATGGAGTCTGAATGGCCGGGTATGCGGTGACAGCAACTGATCAGGTAATAGAAGCAAGATCTCTCCCAAAAGGTACGTGGGCACAGAGGGCAGAGATAATTGCCTTGGTGAGAGCGCTGGAGCTTGCTGAAGGACTGCGAGTAAATATATGGACAGATTCAAGGTATGCCTTTGGTGTAGTACATGCTCGTGGAGCGATCTGGAAAGAACGAGGACTTTTAACCACACAAGGAAAAGGTATTAAACATGCCGATATGATACTGCGACTTTTAGAAGCAGTCCAGCTTCCAACTTCCAATGTGGCCATCGTGCATTGTAAAGGTCATCAAAAAGGTAACACTGACAAGGAGGTGTGTAACGAATTGGCCGATCACAAGGCGAGGCAAGCAGCGGAACAAGGTGAGGTATTAAGTTTGATCCCGGAAAAATCCTTATCGCTACCTGAAAAGGTAGAATATGATGAAAAAGATAAAAAACTTATCAAAGATCTAAAAGCTAAGGTTAATCCATCAGGATGGGCAACAGTAGAGGACAATCGAATAATAGTTCCCTTTAGAATACTGTGGATGTTGATAAAAACTGAGCATGGCAAAACTCATTGGGGAACAGAAGCTTTATAGAATTCTCTCTCTAAGCAAATAATAGCACAAAGTTTATTTCAAACTGTAAAAAATGTGGTTAGTAAATGTGAAACCTGTTTAAAGAATAACTCAGAGGTAGACAACCAGGTAAAGTTTGGCAATATTGGCAAAGGATGTGTTCCAGGACAAAATTGGCAAGTAGACTTCTCGGAATTGCCTAGAAAAGGGGGGTATAGATATCTGTTAGTATTAACAGATCCCTACTCCGGATGGCCTGAAGCATTTCCCTGTCAGACTAACAAAGCCCGAGAAGTGACTAAAGTTTTGTTCAGAACATGAGTGGGGCTGGGACAGGGACAATGAAGCTCCCTTCTCGATGGGAACAATCGGTTGCCGAATGATCAATGGAACCATCCATGAGAAAGCAACTCAAATTACTGTAGAAGGAACCAATAATTCTGTGCTCACAAAGAATCTTTGTGCCCTCGAAAATGAAAAACTGGAATGCTGGAGCAATTTTACATTAACCCAGCCTGTCTTTATAATCTGTCTCTGGAATACTCAAAAGGTGACATGGCACTTACATTTAAATTTAAAATGGACACTATTGAACCGGTGACAACAATCACTCCCAGCCCTAACACGACAATAAGTCTGTTTTTTGAAATTGGACCTTCAGAATATGGGTCAACAGATATTGTTTAACCCTTCACGTTATTAGAGATGCACTTGGTGCAGCCCAAAACAATCTCATCCATCCATCTTTAGCTGCATCTAAGCTCAATTGTGGATCCAATCCACAACAGCTATGATTATAAACGAAGGTGAAGAAGGCACTTTACCCAATGAGATTCATAAAGTGACATGGGATAAGGCAAATAATTTTGAAAAAAAAAAAAAAAGACACTATATCCCTTGGAACACAGAGTGTGGGCACGAAAGAGTGAGAATAAATGGCAAACAATTGACATTAGCACGTGTTGTGCAAGGGCAACAAGGATTCATTTGTGAAAGCAATACCATCAGAGCTCAAGACATCTGTCTTGACACTGAACAGAATGTTTGTCATTTTGAGATACATCCTGACGAAAAACCTAAAACTGTAAGAACTTCCTGTAATTCCATTTTGGTAGAAAATGTTACTAGAAATATGAATGATCGCTCTAACCTTTGTATCTGTAATTTTGTAACTATCACAGGCTGTGATTTTACTTATTTAGCTCCTATCACCAATTAACCAAATTGACTAGGAGAGTTTGGGTGTTACTCACAATTCTTAAACATGAACAATAAGAATTTTTGCGAAAGAATTCGCAAGGATAAAGAAAAGGGGGGAAATGTTACCCAACAATAAAGGGGTTAAAGTTTTGTGTAACAGTTTCATGAAGGGTTCAGTGGCAGTAGGTGATTTACACACACCTAAAGAAACTCACAAGACGTCCATCCTTGAAGCTGCCAGGAGTGATTAAACAGAGACTCTTTATCAAGAACTGTCTGCCCTTGGAGGGAACATCCCAGAAACTGCAGAAACTTTGTTCTCATGTTTTTCTAAACTGTGAACATGCAGTGACTTGGGGGAAAAGGTAATTCTGGCAGGGGGAGATCACGACCACCGACTCACGGACCACCTACTCTAATTACACCCCAGACCCAAAAGAAAGGGGCGGAGGAGGAAAACTGAGCATGCAAAGTAATTTACATGAAAAGCGAGAGAAAATTAACCAATTGTTTAAGAATATGTAAATATGTTATGAATTATGCATGATTGTAGTGTATAACTAATTTTCTGTCCAGAAGCCGGTGTGCACGCTAGGAGGAGAAATCCCCCGTGCACCCAGCGCTGCAATAAAGAACACCTGCTTTCTAAAACTTTAAAACAAGTCTTGGAAAGTTCAGTTTCCTTTTCAGGTATCAGTTGCCCTTGATGTCCCTGGCCAGATTTAACTCTATCAGGGCTTTGGCTTTCCTCACCTGATCCCTGGTTACTCGGGCAATTTCTCTGTATTCTTCCCAGGCTACCTGTCCTTGCTTCCACCCCCTATAGGCTTTCTTTTTGTGCCCGAGTTGGTCCAGGAGCTCCTTGTTTATCCATGCAGGCCTCCTGGTGTTCCTACCTGACTTTCTCTTTGTTGGGATGCACCGCTCCTGAGCTTGGAGGAGGTGATCCTTGCATATTAACCAGCTTTCTTGTGCCCCTCTTCCCTCCAGGGCCTCATCCCATTGTACTCTAGCGAGGAGATCCTTGAAGAGGCCAAAGTCTGCTTTCCTGAAATCCAGGGTAGTGAGCCTGCTATGCACCCTCCTTGCTTCTCTAAGTATCTTGAATTCTACCATTTCATGATCACTGCAGCCAAGGCTGTCCTTGAGCGTCACGTTCCCCACCAGCCCTTCATTGTTAGTGAGAACAAGGTCCAGCATAGCACTTCTCCTCGTTGGTTCCTCTACCACTTGGAGAAGGAAGTTATCATCCATGCATTCCAGGAACCTCCTGGATTGCCTGTGTCTTGCTGTGTTATCCTTCCAACAGATATCAGGGTGCTTGAAGTCCCCCATGAGGACCCAGGGCTTGTGAACATGAGGCAGCTCCTATCTGTCTGTAGAGGGCCTCATCCACCCAGTCCTCCTGGTCAGGTGGTCTGTAGCAGACCCCTACTACTACGTCCCCTGACCCTGCTCTGCCTTTAATCCTAACCCATAAGCTCTCAGTTGGGACCTCATTCGTCCCCAGGTGCAGCTCCATGCACTCTAGCTGGTCCTTGACATAGAGGGCAACCCCTCCTCCTCTTCTCCCCTGCCTATCCTTCCTAAAGAGCCTGTACCCTTCTATTCTGACACTCCAGTCATAGGAGTCATCCCACCACGTCTCCGTGATCCCAATAAGATCATATCCCAACAGGCGCGCACACACTTGTAACTCCTCTTGCTTATTCCCCATGCTGTGCACATTGGCATAAAGGCATTTAACTTGGGCCCCAGATGAATCTGACTTCTTGGCTGGAGCGGCTGGAATTCCCTTCTTCTGTTCTACAGGTACTTCCAGCATATCTTTATCATTCTTGATATTCCCCCTCTCCCCCTTCAAATCTAGTTTAAAGCCCTGCCAATGAGCCCTGCTAGCTTTTGCGCTAAGACCCTGATTCCCCTCTGAGAAAGGCAAGTCCCATCCGTTGCCATCAGACCTGGTTCAGTGAAAGCCTCCCCATGATCAAAGAAACCAAATTTACGTCGGAGGCACCAGCCTCTGAGCCATCTGTTAATCAAGTCTGTTTTTCTGTTCCTTTCTATATTCTTTCCTGACACTAAAGGGATTGAAGAAAACACTACCTGGGCTCCTGACCCTTCAACCAATCGCCCCAATGCCCTAAAGTCCCTTTTGATGGCCTTTGGACTTCTCTCTGTTAGCTCATCAGTACCAACTTGCATTACCAGTAATGGATAATAATCAGAGGGCCATACCAAACCAGGGAGTTTCCTAGTGACGTCCCTGACCCGGGCCCCAGGCAGGCAACAGACTTCCCTGTGGTTGGGTCCGATCGACATATTGGCCCCTCTGTTCCCTTCAGAAGGGAATCACCTATGACAATTACCCTCCTTTTATCAGGGGCAGTCAGAAATCGTGGGGCAGACTGACTCACCTTAGGCAACCCTCTGCGTGGGCCCTCGTCTATATTTTCCTCTTTTGATGAGGATTTAATGCCAACGGCAGTCCGACCCGGCTTTGGAGACACCTCCAAGCAAGGACAACCATCACCCTCCCTGTCATCCAGTTCCCCTTGCAGAGCACTGTACCTGTTACATAAGGACACCTGGGGGGCGAGGGAATTGCCAGGCAATTGCGCTTGCCACGCCGAGCAGGGACCTTGTGCCATCGCTCCCTGTCCCCTAATTCCTCACATTCCCTGATCCCCTTTAACCTCTCTACATCTTTCAGCTCTGCCACAACCAGATTATGGAAGCTGTCAATTTCCCTCTCGCTTTCCCTAATTCTTCTTAACCTGCATATTAAGTGGTGTACGTGAGAATTTGGAAGAGCTTAACCTATTTAGAATCCATATCTAGTGCGCATAACACAGTTGATGTCCCACACACTATGGGCATCCCCAAACCTATTTAGGCATTGTGAAGCTCGAGTGACTATAGTCACGGGGTGGATTATGTGGGAAAATGACTGAAATTGGAGGGGAATGGGAGAATATTGTTCCCCAGAATTCAGCTAATATTAGAGCAGCTCTGACATGAAGCACAGCTGCTGCTCTCAGGAACAAACAAGGCCTCAATATCTTTGAAATGGGGAGGAGAGTGATACGAAGGTATCATGGCTCAGCCCTGTTATCGGAGACAAGAAACAACGAACAAGGCCCACGCAATACCCTTGAAATGGGGAGTAGAGTGGTACGGAGGTATCACGGCTCATCCCTGTTATCAGGGATGAGAGGCACCTGGTAAAGATAACCATAAAAATGCCATCAAGGAAAGTGAATCACAACCGCTGTCTCAGCAGTGATGGCGAAATTGTGTCCTTCAGCTACTAAGTCACACCTCCACCCGCCTCCGTGCTGCGACCACCCCTCAAACGAGCAATTTACACCAATCCTAATTCGTGAACACCCCTCACGAGAGAAATTTACACCAATCCTAATAAAAGTTATGTATGACTAGAGTCACTCGAGCTCCACCTAAAAGATATGAAAAAAGTATAAAATAGCGGCAAACAAAGGGGATGTTAGGGAGAAGCCCCCCCCATCGGAACGTCTGGGATCAGTCGACGGGCTGAACCTCTCTTCTCCCCCCCATAGGGACACCTATTGGGTAAGAACTCTGTGTTATGTGCACTTACTTAATTACTTACTAACTTCTTGCTAGCTATTTAATATTATCACTGATCAGTAATCCTTTTATATTATCACTGCAGTATTTCAATTAAAGTTGTTTTTTGTAGTCAGTCACTATCACCGGCTATCCTCGAACCTGTATTCTGTCACAAATAAAATATATATGCATGTTTCCGGAAACTTTTGAATTATTATAAGGAGTTGGCCCATAGTATTACTAGTGACGATCCCTAATAAGTGGGCGAATCACCCTCCGACCTACTGAGCTGCCAAGGGAAGGCAGGGGGAGTCGGGCCCAAGGGTCTCGTCTAACTTGGGAGCTGGTATACTGGCCAAATTACCTCCTGTTTGTCTATTAGTGACGGATCCCACGATAAGTCAGACGAATCACCCTCCGACCTACTGAGCTGCCAAGGGAAGGCAGGGGGAGTCGGACCCAAGGGTCTCGCCTGACTTGGGAGCTGATAGACTGGTCTTTTGACCTTAAAACGTGACACGCTTGCCACGCCGAGCAGGGACCTTGTGCCATCGCTCCCTGTCCCCTAATTCCTCACATTCCCTGATCCCCTTTAACCTCTCTACATCTTTCAGCTCTGCCACAACCAGATTATGGAAGCTGTCAATTTCCCTCTCGCTTTCCCTAATTCTTCTTAACCTGCTCACCTCCTCCCTGAGCTCCAGCACTTCATCCTGGAGCTGTGCCACCAGGCTTAGCAGGTCATCAACCTGCTCACACCTCACCCAGCCATCCTCAGGATTGCTCCCAGCTACCAAGGATAAGCTATGACCTTCCTCACAGCCTGTGATCTGAAGCCCACATCCCTTCGAGTGGGTGATGAAAGCACATTTTTCCTCCTCCCCCACCATGACTCCTTGATAAGGTGAAGCACTTCAAATCCAAAGAGCTGTAAACTGCAGCAGTTGTCCCCTCGTTAGGTGGGAACAATAGCCTTCCTTAGCTCATTCTCAGTGGGCAATGACACTGTCATTACTCCCTGAGGCTATTTATAGCCCAGTGACTCGCAGCTGTGCTGGCTCCGCCCGGCTCTCGCAGCAGCCCGCCTACGCCGGCACCGCCCCCAACAGCGGCAGATCTGGTCCCGGCTAGAAAATGCTTCGAGAAAGCCCTAGAAAAGAGCTTTTCTTCGGCTTTTTTCTGCAGTAGCTCTCCCCAGTCGCAGTCTTACCTGCTCTGAAGTGGATCTCCGCAGAAAAAATCATACCACTGTCTAATATATTAGTAACTCAATTGTTTGAATATTGCTCTTGATTTAATATTTCTTATTCAAGAAAAAAATCCAAACAATTATGAGCGTCTATATGTTCCTTGTACTACAGGGTGGGCAAAATAAAATCAGGAGGCAATGTTTCTAAAATAAAACTGTAAAAATTAATTCTCATAAAGAGAAAAAGATGTTTCACTTGAAGCTAGCAACCAAGGCAGGCACAAGAAGTGAATTCGTCTCTTTCAAAATTTATTTATTTTCCACCTACATTCCTCCTTCAGAGTTCCATATAGGTTCCTACTATATGCAGAAAAGTCAGTGAACTGTAGGAAAGACTTAAATAGTGAGTTCATCTCTCTGCTAACTCAGGATTATTGTCAACTGTCTAGTCTATATTTTTCCCCTATAGTTAGTTACTTTTAAAAAGGCATAACAAATCAGGATTTTTACCCTCCTTTTAAAATGGAGCAAATAAAACAGTGCAGAATGCATAACTGAGAAAATATCCTGGTGGTGGGTTGACCCTGACTGACAGGTAAGCCCCCACTCAGCTGCTCGCTCACTCCCCCACGGCAGAACGAGGGAGAGAATCAGAAGGGGAAAAGCAAGAAAACTCATGGATCGAGATAAAAACAATTTAAAAAGTGAAGGGGGAAAAAAAACCACAAAAACAAGTGATGCAAAAGCAGTCACTCACCACCAGAAGATCAATGCCCAGTTGTTGCAGGAGCCCTTCTGTGGACGGCCCAGAGTCATGACCATACACCAATATGGTTAGAAAATCATGCTCCGTTTATTACAAACAACACACAGGTTATATAGCGGAATGTGGCGTGACACGACTACATTCTACAATTGGCTTGCTTAGCGTAAACACACTCTCGTGGGCTATAGTGATAGGGCAGCGCTAGCAGAACACAGGTAATAAGCTCATCCCTTTAGTCTCCTCATTGCGGTCATCGGAGAGGCATCCAGGAGGCGTGCATCTTGGCAGGCTATCAGTCTACATTTCCTTTTAAGGCCATTGAGATAACTTGAAGGACAAAAGTAATCTAGTTGGTAACCTTGTGCTCTGGGGCCCAAACAGGGATTGTCCATACCCGAGAGAATATTATGGCCAGTCTCAGAGAGGAATTCCTCCACACTTCCCCCTTTCTGTTTTTGGACAATCCATAGTCCTGGCATTGCTTTAAGGAGGACCCGAGAGGCGCACTTCAGGACACACCCTGCTAAGAGAATCATAAACAGTAATGCAACTAGTACCATTATGCCTTGTATGATTAATCCTTTTATCCAACCTGGTATGTTCCAACTACCGAACCAGTTTGAGAACCGGTCATCTTGTGTCGTGATATGATGCATGTTACTTTGGAGGTTTGCAAGCTGCTTATGAATGCTTTGAGAGTGGTCGGATAGGTCCATACAGCACATGCCTTCAAAGTCAGTACAACCATGGCCTTGAGCTAACAATAAAAAATCAATAGCAGTGCAATTTTGCAATACAGCATGCTGGATATCATCTATATCAAGCAATAGAGAAGTGAGAATATTAGAGGTAAGATTAAATTGTTTCAATGCCCAACAAGCAAGCTTAGCCAACTGACTATTAGCATTGCCGTCAGAGGCTCCTAGAAGGAAGACAGATAGTGCTGCTATTTCAGCTGGATTCGGCAGCTGCACGTTGTCATTACAAGTGCCGTCAAATTCTTTTAGGCTCCTCTTACCCCGATTTGTTCGGGTTGTTCGTTCAGCTAGAAAATCATGAATGCTAGGGGCAAAGAGAGTTAGGCAACCCAAATAGCAAGGACCACCGATAGCTCCTTGTGGAATTCCGGTCCAGGCACGATCTTCACAGATCAGAAAAATTCCGGGGGGCAGGAGCGTATCGTGTGTAAATACTTTCCCAATGAGTGCTCCAGTTTTTACATCTCCCCACATCGATGTGCCGGACACATTGAAACGCGGTTTGTCTTGGAAGAAAAAGCTGCGTCCTAATTTAGCCTGATAGGCTTGCTTCAGCGTTTGGAACCAAACCACTCCAGAGCCAGTTACAAGTTGCATGGGAGGGTGAATGATTTTACATACGGCGTCATGACTCATTAACTGGTTCCATAAACCAGAAACATTTTTCCATGTTCCTGGTAACAGGCTACCTAAGAGATCAAGTTCTTGCAGTCCTGCGGGGAATGGTCACATTGAGTGATCTAATCAAGGCGGCTTGGACTTCCGATCCTACATCGAAAGGCCAATCCCACCCACTTCAGGTCCGTCTCATGCCACTGGGTTGTTGGCATGAGAGGGCAGAGGTATTGACGAATCTTTGAAACTCTGTAATGTTAGTGCTATTATTTGGCCAAAAGTATTGGCACACCAATAAGGCACGTGCGAAATGGGTCAGAGGCACTTTGCATAGATAAACAGAATTGTGAGACGTTGGTTTTGTTAGCCCAAGTACCCAACTTGTTCAGTGTAGTTAACGTCTGTGCCACTTCAACTCCTGGTGCAAATATTGAAGCTGCAATGATTTTAGCTGGTTTCCCAAATTCTGCTCTGGAATTGCACTAGCTATCATAAGCATGCGTGCTTTGCCTATTCCGGGTGTGTCTATGACTTAGGATCATGGTGGTATGAGGTAAATACATTCCTAAAAGTCCCTATAGTACATAGATCTCCCCTTATATACGAAGGAATACCTTACTAAGCTCTACTATAGCCCTGTAGAAGCAGTTACTAGCATTTTGTTTTGGTACAGCCTTGCAGAAGCAGTTACTAGCATATTGTTTCCCTTTCTGGGAGCCTTACTATCTCGACTATGCCCAAGATTCCGCTGAGCAGGAGGGTAACAATCAGCAGGGTCATCGCGGAGAAGGGAGGCAGGCACAGCACCTTCAGGGCGTCCCCTGTTTATCCACACAGTGTGCTCTGCAGCCTCCTTCCGCTCCGCTCTGAGCCATCCTTCTTACACCCTCAGCAGAGTCTATGAAAAAGGTACTGACACGGCGTTGCCGCACGCGTGGCCAGTGTGTGCAACAAGGCTGCCCAGTATGTGCTCTGTTGGCTAACAGCGTTTTTTTGCGAATCGCAACATGTCGTTCAATAACAATCCTCCTAGCTTCCTTTTTCAAAGTTACGTGCTCACAACTAAGTCCAGTTTGTAATTCTTTGTCATTAATTTGGTACCAGTCAATTCTTTTCCTTCCAGTAGCTACGGGTGGAATCCATACACCTTCCGATCGGAAAAAACACACAAAGCATATATACAAGCAACTTTCACACACATAATATACCTAACAATGAGAAACATAAGAACAGTTGATATATTAACATGAAATCTTCTATTACGAGTCTGTCCATTTGAAACATTCTCCTCATTTGGTGTTTCTGTGATCTCTGCTTGCTCTGCTAATTCTTGGATCTCCCCTTCTCTATTTGTAGTTTCAAAAGTCCTGGTTGGCTTTACGTTTCTTGCTGGTAACCAGTATGGACCTGTGGGAAAGAGAACACAAACATACCCTCTTCCCCATGTAAGCAGAGACACAGGGCCATCCCATGAGTTGAGTCCAGTATCTTATAACATGCTGTTGATTTTTCTGCAAAAATGGTACTGGGTTTAAAATTGTGATCCACAGCCGTAGTATGTTGCCTAGAAGCAGACAAATTAAGAAAATTTAAAACATATGTGGCTTTGTCCAAGGATTCTTGCTGGGAAATATACGGAAGACTCCCCCTTTTTTGTTTATCAAGCATTTGTTTTAACATTAAATGAGTTCATTCAATAACAGCTTGTCCCGTAGGCAAATGAGGGATACCGGTAATGTGAGTCACTCCCCAATCCTGTAAAAAGGCACCATACTGGATCACTGTCTGTCCCGATTTTCTTTGGTACTCCCATGGTTTTCTTCAGTGTGAGCAGTAGCAACAACAAAGGCAGAAAATATATCAACAGGTGTATGTACATATTTAGATCGAAGAAACGATTGAATATAAGTAATATCAGTTTGTCATAATTCATTGGCACATAAACCTTTTGGATTTACTCCTGCTGGATTATTTGAAGGCACAATACGCTGACGGTCAGGGCAGGCGTGTACAATCTGCTGAGCTTGATCTACTGTCTGACCTGATGGGAAGTATCATCAACCAGCAATTGACAAACTGTAGGACTAATCATCATTCCTTGAGGCAGTACAATCCAATGATATTGTTGCGTGGGTTGTTCATCGTTAAGCACTGGAACTGAAAAGGCAAATCTAGGACAATTGTTAGGGTGTAAATAAATAAAAGAGTAAAAAGGTAGAAAAACCCAGTCTTTTAAATCAATCACCATCAAATGCTAACATTCTGGAATCATAGTAGGATTTGATACACCCGGTTGTAATGCAGCCATTGGTGAAATGATTGCATTAATAGCTCTTAAAACTTTTAACGTAAATCTCCATTTTCCTGATTTCTTTGGGTTAGCAAATATTGGAGTAATCCATAGGGTAGTGGAGGGAATTATATGTCCTAATTTGAGCTGTTCATCGCCTGATTTTTGAGCCCACATTCTGACACCCTTTATTAAATCTGCAATTGTTTTTGCCCAATTTCTGATAGGATCAAGAGCTCGCCTGTGCAAAAAGTATTCATTTGATTCATGTCAATATGGGACAATGGATGTGCAAATAGGTTGGGAGGAGTAGGGTGTGCTATTCAAGATAAGTGATTGTCTTAGCTTAAGATCTCTGTGAAATGCAAAAAACGTAAACCTGCGAAATGCCTCATGATGCTGCTAACCACCAGAGTGATACACAGAATGCTCTGTCACTACAGAGCAGAGAACTCTGGTGACAGTTCATCATGATGCAAAACGAAATAAAAGGAAATTGTAAAAAGGTAGAAAAGGATGGAGAGCATAGATGCTGGGAAGCACTCTTTAGATGGTCAC
>NC_141497.1:17300110-17392967 GCF_009769465.1 Tauraco erythrolophus
CAAGCATGTAAACAAAAAAGTCCATTATTACCAGTGCCCCTGTCTAATCATGACTAGAATAAAATATAAAAGATCATCCTTTCCTCAAAAAGCTTGCAATTTTAAAAAAGGAAAAAATGGATAGAGATGGGTAAGATGAGAGAAAAATGAGCCATTATTGCTCAGCGGTGATAAGTAGCAGGCATCTTTGCCAAGGCCAAACAAAATCATCTCAGGGACTGCCTGCCTATTGAGTGTCATTTTCAGATAATGAAGGTACAGGCCTAGAAAGTTTGCTGCACATATCTGCTTTCCACAGATTTTTTCCAGACTGTGCAGTGCAGTGCAGTTCCTAAAACATTTTCAGCATAATATCTTGAGAGGGTTGTGGGGGTTTTTTATCAGTGACTGTTTCTTGCTAAGATACTTTTAGGTATTACCGGCAAAAAAAAAAATCCCCTTGTGACAGATGCATATTAATTGATACAGTTAAGTTTTGTAGCAATTTCTTTATCATAGGTTTCTGATGCTTTTTACTTAAAAAAAAAAAAAAAAAAAGTCCTGCAGTCCTATGAGTCTTAAGAACAGGCTTAATTCCAGCTCAATATTAGGTTCTGTAAGTGAAAAGCTGAGCAGCATGTACTGCTAATTACAGTATAAACATTTGATAAATATTCCTTCTTATTATGCTTTGCCTTTTTCAAAAATGAAAGGTTGTAATTTACATGTACAAAAGATTCTAATTGCCTCTTCACAAAACCTGCTTGTTTTATATATTTTCAATTTTCTTTTGGGAAGAGGTGGAGCATATGAAAAGAAAGCAACATTTCTACCCTCATCTACATGTCTTCTGTAAAACAACACTCCCTTCAAAATCTTCCCCCCAACTTACTCCCTACAAAAAAGAGCCACAGTCAAGATTATGCATCCACTGGTGAGCTCAAGTCATAATTCTACTGAACTGCATTTTTAATTATAGAATAGTTATCTATAAACATATATGTGCATACATATGTACACACATATTTTATGTAAAAGCATACTTTGCTTGCTTTTCTGCTTTATAACTATTCTAATACTGAGACTTTGGGGGAAGGTGTTGTTTTTTACAGCAAAGTATGGCTGCAGGAATAGTTATGTTTGGATTTCATATGAAAGTTCTAGTCATATATCGAAGCTGGACAATAAAGCAAGGAAAAAACAGCTGATACCCAAAAAGGATTGTCTAGACAGTGCCCCATCAGTCTGGCTAAATTTGGTGCTAGCATTCCCAAAGGGACTGTAATATATTTGTTCTGGTGTCCGCATTCATTTCTCCTGTCAAACATCATCCCAAATACAGATCCTTTTTTCAATACAATAGGCCCAACTCTACCATTAGATGAAAGCAGCTTTGAAACAATCACCTAAGCAAATATTTCCTAATGCACAAAGCCCCCATTCTTTGATTGCTGGAAGGAAAAAACACATCATTCTTTAATCAAAATGGAATTAATTTGATTTTCAAACAAAATATCATTATTTTAATTAAGAAACTAAAAATAATTTGGGGAAAAAAATTCTTGAAAATACAGTTTTGCATGAGCATGTTGTCCCAAAACCTAGGGTTCTTTTACCTGGTGTGCAAAAAGCCAATCTACACACAGAATTAAGATATTTATTACATATCTGCACAGAGATGGGTGCTAGGTGGTAATTTCACAAAGCTAGCACACCTAGGTGTTCAAAATGATGCTATTTATGCATGCATAATGACATATGTATAAGCTGTAAGATTTCTATTGGTAATCATAGAATCATAGAATGATTAGGGTTGGAAGGGACCTTAAAGATCATCTAGTTCCAACCCCCCTGCCATGGGCAGGGAAACCCTCCACTACACCAGGTTGCCCAAAGCCTCATCCAACCTGGCCTTGAACACTTCCAGGGATGGGGCATCCACAACTTCTCTGGGCAACCTGTTCCAGTGCCTCACCACCCTCTGAGTGAAAAATTTCTTCCTTATATCTAATCTAAATCTCCCCTCTGTCAGTTTAAATCCATTGCCCCTTGTCCTATCACTACACGCCTTTGTAAAAAGTCCCTCTCCAGCTTTCCTGTAGGCCCCCTTTAAGTATCGGAAGGCTGCAATAAGATCACCCCGGAGCCTTCTCTTCTCCATGCTGAACAGCCCCAACTCTCTCAGCCTGTCTTCATAGCAGAGGTGCTCCAGACCTCGGATCATCTTCGTGGCCCTCCTCTGGATCCGCTCCGGCAGCTCCATGTCCTTCTTGTGTTGGGGACTCCAGAGCTGAACACAGTATTCCAGGTGGGGTCTCATGAGAGCTGAGTAGAGGGGCAGAATCACCTCCCTCGACATGCTGGCCATACTTCTTTTGATGCAGCCCAGGATACAGTTGGCTTTCTGGGCTGCCAATGCACACATTGCTGGCTCATGTTGAGCTTTTCATCAACCAGCACCCCCAAGTCCTTTTCCTCAGGGCTGCTCTCAATCCATTCTCCGCCCAGCCTGTACCTGTGCTTGGGATTTCCCCGACCCACGTGCAGGACCTTGCACTTGGCCTTGTTGAACTTCATGAGGTTCTCACAGGCCCACCTCTCCAGCCTGTCAAGGTCCCTCTGGATGGCATCCCTTCCCTCCAGCGTGTCCACAACACCACACAACTTGGTGTCATCTGCAAACTTGCTGAGGGTGCACTCAATCCCACTGTCCATGTCTCCAACAAAGATGTTAAATAGCACTGGTCCCAGTACTGACCCCTGAGGAACACACCATTTGTAAACCTCTTCTGATTGGTACAATTTTTCTTCATCTGCAATTAAAGGTATAAACCTCTAGAAAATCATTGCACATGCTCAGTGGATGAGGGTTGTCTTCAGGAGGCGGGTAGCTTCAGCTGCGAGTGTGTGTTTTTCTTATTAAAGTGAGTAAAGTTCAGCTAAAGGAAAAGAATTTTGCAACTAGTTAAACATTTACATGGCCAAATTGCCAAGATCCTGGTACAACAGGATGAGGCTCCTCATTTCTTAAATTTAAATGCTTAGCCAGGTCTTTGTGACTTGACTTTATCATCAATCTCGTAATCTGGTGACATATCTTATATCAGGCACAGAGCAAAGGTATCTTTTTCTGCATGTTTATTAACCACTCAAAGGAAATTTAACATAAACTCAGATATGTGAAAGTGTAATGATAGCTATGAATCATAAATTCTGAAGAAGGAAAAAATGTAATAAAAAAAGAAAAAAGTGTTAATGAGCAAAAAGCAACAAAAAATGCTGTCATTTTATCCTCTCGCAATTAAAAGGAACCAGAGGTTATTTCTTGAATTTCTGTAAAGAGGCTATCTATCTTATTTATTTGGATTTTTTTGATAGTTCAAAATATTTTTGATAAATACTAGAAGCCTAAACTTATCTTGATTAAAACTTGTTCTATGTATTTTGTAAAAATCTGTGAAAAATCTATAATAATCTATTAACATTTTCTCAAGGAAATCAAGCATAAATTTGGAGCTTCAAAGAAAAAAAAGGGATTAAGAATATTGTTTGCATCAGAGATGTCCACAGACACATAGAAGTCAAAATGTGCAAATAAAATGCAAAGAAGTAAAATCTTTACTTTAGGAAAGTAAAATATAGAAAATATGTTTGTAATTTGACCATATTTACAGTTGTGTTACCCTTTTTTCTCTTTTGTTCTTTTATTTCAAGAACAATTTATTTCAAGACCTTTAGATATAAATAGGAGTGAAACATGATTTTAAATATTTTAAAGAAATATTATCTTGACTAAAGAGTGTGACTCTCAAAGCAGAATGATAGCTATTTATATTACACATTGAGAGCCCACATATACTACAATTCATGTCAATGGAAAAAGTCACACTGTTTCACACTGGGGCGGTATCTGGAGCATATATTTACATGACCATTTTACCAATGTTGTAAGCAAATAATCTAAAATTCTTCCCCCATCTGCAGTTCTTCCCCCAATCTTGCAGTTCTGACAAACAGTAGCCAGAAGTCTAAAGTATGCCAATAACCCAAATGCCAGGCATATATTAAACCCAAACAACATCTCTCTCCATACACTAGTGCCTCTCATTTCTTAAGTTTTCACTACCGAAACTTTGGTTCCAGCAACTTTTACATGCTGAATCATGGAAAGGACAGAGAGGAAAGTCAAGTAACAGGAGGTGGGTATGAGGTAGGGAAAGAGATTTCCCCCCTAACTCTGCTCAGAAATGCATTGGAAAGCACAGGCTGAACGACAGCTCATGCACTGCAATATTTAAACCCAGATGTCACCCACGGAGAACTAAATGAAGATATATAAATAAGGACAAAAATCAAGTGAAGGTTTTTATTGTTAGAGTCATGGGTCAAGCTGGCAGCCACAAAGAGGCCGCCCCACGGCGAGGAGGGGAGGGCGAGACACCTTGCTCTCCCTGGGCTGTCCCGGGGGTGCGACGAGTGCACTGCTTCTCCCTGCGCGCAGGGGCGGGCTGCGCCCCCAGGGTTATAACACTCCACCAGGGCTCGGGTCAGTGGGTTAAAAGGAGCGTCGAGGGGGAAGTGGATGTCGGAATTGGGGATGCTGTGCTGTGGCTGCTTGGAGGCTGGGCTGGGGGGAGTCGGGCCCTGAGAAGGAGATGGGTGCTGGGCACGGGTCATCTCCAGCCCCACGCAACGCCACTCGGCTCGGCGCAGCGCCCTCCGGGCTGAGGGAGCGGAGCTGGGGGAGGCGCTCTGCAGCTGCCCTACTCGCACTTGAATGAAGGAGAACTTTTCTTTTGAGAGAGCGCGATATCTGTGAATACCTTGCTCAATAAGAGATGAGGCATGTGGATACTAAAAGCTAGAAGCAGAAATTTTCCAGCTACTGCAGCATCCTGTGAAAGTTCTTTTTCCCATGCAGGCTAGCTGAGAAACAGTTTGAGGTTTTTGTAAACTAAGACTTTATCTTGCACCTGTAGCTTGTTATGCAGTCTTGTTTATGGCACACTGGGAAAGTTGTTTTGAAATGGGTGTTGTAGCATTTAGCCAATCACTCTGGGAGGTGGATGGTCAAGCGACCAATTGCCTTGGCCATCCTTGTGAACCATGTTATATATACGGATTTGTAATTAATTAAACGCTGCTGCTGCTGGCGTTGTGTTGGCATTTTCTTCTGGACCTGAATTCTGTGTCGTTCTTCTCTCCGTCCCTGGCACGACAGAGGCATATTGAAAACTATATTAAATTACCCTGATTAACAATTTATCCACGAACAGGGAAGCTTTGGAAGATCTCTGTAGGCAGGGCTGGAGGCTATTTATGCCAGCAGTTAAGAGGTCGAAAGGTTTCTGAAGTTCACAGGCTCAGAGCCTTTGTTATGCTAATAGACAATTTCAAATCAGCTGCCTGCTGAAGTGTGAAATATAAATGATTCCTTGAGAACTTCCAATAAGTTGTCATTCTTGTTCTCCAAATACCAGGACAAGCTGCTAATTTTTAGCAGGCCCTTTCTGCAACATCACAAGTCCTAAATTAATGCCTTTGTAGTTCAAATAATATTTTTAAGGAAGCCATCCTACCATAATAGTCCAAATGTATTTGGTTTTGACTACAAAAAGAAAATCAGGATTTAAAAAAAAAAAACAACTTTGAAGAGGCAAAAAAGTTTTCAATTTTCCTGCAAGTTTTCAAACAATTAAAAACCCATTGCATTCAGCCTACTATTGAAAGCTTGTTGGTAAATTGCCAATAGTGGCATAATCAATAACCTCTGTAACTGCTAATTTTGAACCAAACAGTTTATATGTTAATGATGCTGCTGCTGACAGCATTTATTTCATTGACAAATAACTCCCCGGTGATAGAATTTTGAGCTCTAGAATTTTGTTTTACTTCTTTAAAAAAAAAAGCTATAGCAAGGCAGAAATTGTATAATAGTAGGTCATATAATTATTAACTTATATAGTAAAAATTTGTAGGGAAAAATATTTTTACATGATCTTTATACAATAGCTTTAGTACAAATTTAGGAATTGCATAAAATATTCCTTTTGCTGAAATATGATCGACACATTGAAATAGAATTGACATTAATGGGAATTAATGCTCTTAAGATTTTTCCAGAGAAAATAGAAACAATTTAAATAGTAAATAAGTCTTTCAATACATATCAGCAATATTAGACAGCATTAAGTTAATTCGGAAAAGGGAGCATCCAGCAGGTTTTTCTTTTGTTATTCCTGAATGGTATACCTGCATGCTAGCTTTCAGACAGATTAATCTCATTCACAAGAATAATATTTTGCTTACATATTTGATTTTTGTAAATACATTTCAACAGAGAACCATACAATGGAAAAATTATGTTTCATCCATATGTTTGAGTAAATATAAAGGCAGATATGGTTTGCTTGTAACCAGTAGACATTGACTGCCTGAATGCCAAAGGGATATACAACTATTCTCTAGTATATGGAATGATGAGATTATGTTTTTACATATCAAGTACTATCTTCAAGGCTGATTAAGGTAAAAGGCAATATCACAGCAAAACAAAGATTGTGTGGAAAAGAACCAAGGAGGAAAAAGTACAAGATGACACCCACAAGATGGCTGCCTTTTCATTCTTTCTCTATGATTATAGTAAAATTTCTATAAGAAAATTAATGTAAAATGTTCTTTAGCAAATCAAAGAAATTACAGTTGCTTTCTCCTAACACATCTGCAAACTAATAAAATGTATTAAGCATATTTAGGGTTAGATAAATACAAGAGAACACGATATGTATACACCCATGTACAGATTATATATATGCATATATATGTCTGAAGCAATGCCTACTGCACGTTAGTCATCATGCTAATATCTACAAGTTTCGACGCATGAGAAAGGCAGTAAGATACGGAAGGATATGTAAGATAAAAGAGAACACTTCCATATGAAAGGCAGAATTGGGATAGATGCATATAACAGCTACGTTACTTTAGCAGATGGGAAAACGCAGTGTGAATAATATATCAGAATATTTAAAACATATCTTTAGGCTTTCTTTAGAAAAAGAGAGATTTGAGCAAGAAAAATATTTCTTTGTATGATCTTATTAACTCCTCTCTTCTTGGGCTGAAATCTACAATTATTAAAAACGATAGCATTAAAATAAAGGTAATGTTCAATGTTGGATTTATAATCCTGAATTGGAAGCTTAATAAACCCAAACAAACTATATTACAAAACATTAGATTCAATCTAGGGAGTTTAGACAGAAATAAGGTTTCATATAAACTGTAAATAGTTTGGATTTTAGTCTATTCAACAAAATTGTTAGGTTACAAGGTTACTATGTGGGTTGAGACTACAGATGAAGAACAAAGCAAATGGTTCAGTTTCAATAGGAAATATAATAAAACCTCTTTATCTAAAAGCCATCAGGGACAAGCACTCAATATAAGTTAAAGAGCAGGAACTAATAAGATAACATTTATATGAGGTCAGAAGTCAAATACCAGTCAAAGGCTTTTAACCTCTTGGGTCATAAACAGGAATAGTTAAAACACAAAGATAGGTATTTATCGAATTTAAAAGGTATCTTATCTTTGTGAGTGAATGACGGGATTATTTAACCAATTAGCATGTATAGAAGAGGAACTCTATAGTCATTAAAATAAAATGCAAAGCTTCAGGTCTATAATAATTCTTCTTTTTTTAGTTTGCCTTTGTCTTTCATAAATCTATAAATCAAAGCAGATAAGTGACCAAAATGATAAACATTGTCTTAAAACAGATCCATACACAGTCAATATGTGGACTGATTTGTGTAATCCAAGACTTGTTTAATGATTCTATAGACTAAATAATTACAGTCAACATGCATAAAAGAACAATAACCATCCTCCCTATTGTGGTGTTAACGCCACTGGAGTTTTGTTGCTTCCAGTCCTCTCAAGTAAAA
Source organism: Tauraco erythrolophus (assembly GCF_009769465.1). Taxonomy (NCBI): domain Eukaryota; kingdom Metazoa; phylum Chordata; class Aves; order Musophagiformes; family Musophagidae; genus Tauraco; species Tauraco erythrolophus. Next base: position 17,308,039 of record NC_141497.1, read on the forward strand.
AGGAATCTCGTTCCAGGGTAAAGATGATGTGATTTCCCTTCATAAAAAAAAAAAAAAATTAAAGCATTAAAAATACCTAATTTTAAGTGCATAAATATTGCAGGAAGATTTAGAAGAGTTTTAATTATACTTCTAATCTAGTCAGTGAATAATTATTTCTCCTTTAAATAGTTTTTATTTCCTCTTGTAGATTTACTTTTCAAATTATGTAATTTGCCTACATTTACATCCAAATGTGCATCTGAAGGTAATACTAAAAAATTACCAAATAAAATATATCTGTCTTCCTAGAGAGAAACAGGGATTCATGGATGGCGTTTTTAGGCCCATTGTTTCTTTAAACAGAGTTCACTATACACAAGGTAAACATTGTGGATATAAAATGCTTTTAAATATTTATCAGAAGCATTTTATCATTATATTCAAGTGACACACTCACCTTATTGACAATCTCTGCTCTGAATGTCCATTTGCTTCATGAAAGTCTCTCAAGCAGAACAAGGACTAACCTTTTTCATTCATTTAATGTTTAGTAAAAAAACAATCAACCTTAATCAGCATGCTGATTGCATCGTCAACTAACAAATAATTTACTACTCTGAGCACTGCATTCCATTAAAAGCTCATTAAATTTTCTGTTCTCCAATGGGAGCTTTAGTTTTTGAAATGCATGCTTTTGCTTCAAATTCTCATTTATTCCATTTTTTTCAAAATGTTTTTCGAAGCATAGGTGAGAATTTCAATACCTATATGCACAAAAGACATAGGAAATAGATCTCTGATTTTGATTTCTATTATAAATTCAACAACCTTGGGGAGTGCAGAGGGAAACTACTTCGCTGGATTCTAACCTAAGCAGTTTAACTTTGGTGAAACATCCCCCTACCATAGTGTTACCGAAAATCCGGAATAAGAAACTTATCAACACCAATGGGATGTAGATAAGCAGACACTTCTTTATCGCGGCGCCGGGTGCACGGGGGATATCTCCTCCTAGCGTGCGCCCCTTGCACCGAAGTCAAACTTCTTATATAGAGCTGACATATGCAAATCCATTAGGAAATCATACATAAACATACAAATTCCCGAAAATCATTAGCATATTCTCCTCCCATTTCTGATTCTGTGCCATCAAAGTTAGAATCATCGAGAAATGAGTCTGGGGTGCAATATAGGTAGGTGGTTTGTGAGTCGGTGGTCGCGATCTCCCCCTGCCGGAATTACCTTTTGCTTAAGTTCACGGTTTCTGGCAGGTACCCATAGACCATTACGAAACCGTTACGGTTGGCTTTCTTCATCTTCATTAATCTAGACCTTGATAGCTACATGCATTCTTCTAGTTCTATGTAGGTATCATAAATCAGTTTACAAATCAACTTGTGCTTTGTACTACGTGTTCTTACTGGATGATTCTGACCGATCCCTTTGGTCCTGGTACAGGGCTATAGGAGTTTCGTAGCAGCAGTTTCATAGCAGCATGTGTTTACTATACGAGCACACTTTTCATTAAAAGATTTCTTATAATTCTATATTATTAAAATCAACTACTAACTAGTTTATAATTAAAAAAACTATTGATTAAACTTTAATTACCAAAAATTCTAAGTATCAGTAACATTTCCCCCCTTTGAAAGTGTTGAAATTGCTATTTCAATACTTTCACCACTTTTACTTTTATTGTTTGATACTCACTTATCATCATGTTCAAAGCTAAGATTCGTTTCAGCATACCTTGGCGATAAACCGTGGTCTGGTGGAATAGTAGGTAACTCTCTCGTGATTCTGCGATTAATTGCAAGTCTATTAGCAAACTGTTTCTTTAAACAATTGTATATTAGCATGATCATGAGGAAGACAATTAGCAACAGAAACAGGGTTTTAATCAAAGATTGGATCCAAGAGCTTAGATTCCAGCCTAGTCCTTTGAAAATTTTCCCTATCCAATCTTCTGACATGTCCTCTCGGATTGATTCTGTTTCTTTCTCAACTTTTTCTAGCAAATCCAAATCATGCTCCACATCCTGTGTAACGTTTGGGATGTGTATACAACAGTGATCTAATTTATCTTTGAGATATCCACATACTCCATGTTCTTTGAGTAAAAGCGTGTCTAAAGCCATTCTATTTTGAAGTACCATTCGAGATGTTGCCTGCAATTGAATGTTTAATTCTTTGAATCCTTTCTTTGTAACATTTGCTAACTTTTCTACTTGACCTGTTAAATGATACAGCCATTCTCTGTTTCTATATGAGGCTATAGGATTTAAAAGAGACTGAAGAGCCCAGCTGATTTTCAGTCTTGTCGATGGTTCGTTCCAAATATCATCTGTCTCAGACCTTTTAGTTCGTTTTAGATTTCGATTTTCTAAGGGTCCTTTAAATGGTGATTTTTTCCAAATTGGACACAATGTTGGCATGCCTAAGGTAATTTGTTTAACTTTACCATCTAATGGTAAGTGTGTCGTCCAGGTTCCATCATTTAGTGCCCAGACCAGATGTCCAGGACTTTGGATTGTACTTTTCTTACAGCTTATAAATGTTCCTCTTTTAATTTGATAATCTCCAGTTACTTGAAGATCATTTTTGAGCCCTCGACAGAAACACCCATATCTCACTGCAGCTGCTAAAGGGGGAATTTTTTGTATTATTTTACTTACTGTACTACAATTGTAAACTTTGTCACATTTCCACCAAGATACTGAACTTTCCTTTTCTAGTGATGCAGTTCCTCTATCTGTTATTGTTGGCCAATATCCAGAAACTGACCCTACCCACGCAAAACACCAAGGGGTTTTTACCATGTATTGAAATTGGGAGAATATATTCATGGACCAAATTGATTTCCAAGTAAGTTGTTCTTTTTGTGAAGTTTGAACGCTTTCTTTGCATTTCCATTCCATTACCATACGGCTCACATTTTTCTTTATTGGTTCATCATAAGAACACCATCCATAACCATATCCTGTATCTAGTCCTGTCCAGCCTCCACTGATGTCTACGAAGTTTGAATTCAGTAATTTTGTACATTCATCTTTACTTCCCGGGGACTTCCATTGTTTTCTAATATATCTCACTTGTTCATACCATTGTGTCACTGGCTGTTGTTTACAATGAGTGGTCTCATTTTTATGTTCCTGATTTGTCAAATTCATAGTTAAGATTCCCCATGGAATGGATTCACCTACTGCTCTTGGTATTGGTAAACAAGCAGTAATCTGTGTAACATTCTGTAAATTGGCAAATCCTTTAATTAATCCTAATATCAAATTTTCCTCAGACGTTTGTTTGGGAATTTCAATCACTTGTTCTGTTTCTAATTGTCTTTTGTTCCTACTCACCAAATCAGTCCATGGTTTCACTAGTACCATCCTCCAGCATAAGATCCAAAGAACAATTAAGAACAGATATGAGAAATTAGACATGTTTCAGAGTCAGTTCCAAAGTCTCTGGATCACGATTCACAATTTTCCAGGGTGCTGGTGCTTTCTTCACTCGAGTGTAATGTATCCAGGCTGTAGATTCTGCAATCTTGACTGCTGTGAAGGTTGTCAACAGTATCTGGAAAGGTCCTTTCCAGCGCTCTTGCAGAGGTTCAGAAGTCCACGTCTTTACGTAGACATAATCTCCTGGTTGGAAATCATGCACTGGAGTGTCTAAAGATAAAGGTCGATTCCAAATCACAGCACTCCGAATTGCAGCTAAGGTTTTCCCTAGAGAAAGCAAATAGTTATATACATCTTGTTTTCCTTTTACATGCATATTTGGATTTGGTTCCGGGGACTCATAAGGTTTTCCGTACAACAATTCATAAGGACTGATAGAGGTTCCACTCTTTGGCTGTACTCTGACTCGAAGTAATGCCAAAGGTAATGCTTGAGGCCATTTTAAATTTGTTTCTTGACAAATTTTACTTATTTGTCTCTTTAGAGTCTGATTCATTCTTTCTACTTTTCCACTGGATTGTGGCCTCCAAGATGCATGTAAATCCCAGGCAATGCCTAATACTTTGCTAATGCTTTGGACTACTTCAGCAACAAAGTGTGGACCTCTGTCAGATGAAATTCCAATTGGAACTCCAAATCTTGGAATTATTTCTTGTAGTAACCATTTTACTACTTCTTTTGCTTGTGTGGTGCGACAGGGAAGAGCTTCAGGCCATCCTGTAAAAGTATCAACCCCCACCAGGATGTACCGGTACCCATTCTGTCTAGGTAATTCTGAGAAATCTACTTGCCAATAATCTCCAGGTTCTGTGCTAGATTTTAATTTACCCATTTGGACTTTTTTCTTGATTACTGGATTATTTTTCAAACATATTTCACATTTTGCAGTTATCATTTTAGCTAATCCTAGCATTTTAACCGATATTACTTGTTTCTGTAAGGAAGTTACTAAAGCTTCTACTCCCCAGTGACATTCCTGATGCTTTGTTTGAATTATTTCTCTCATCAGAATGGGTGGGATCACTACTTGTCTACTAGGGGTTACCCACCATCCAGCTAAGTTTTTCTTAGCATTTAATAACTGGCTTAATTTATCATCTTCCTCCGAATATTTTGGCTTTTCCCTAGGGAGGGCTACTGTTTTGGAGGGAATTAATGCCATTTGGAATGCTTGGTTCTTTGCTACTTTCTTTGCTGTTCTATCAGCTAAATTATTTTCAACAATTTCTTTTGTGTTTCCAATTTGTTGTGCTTTACAGTGCATGATTGCTACTTGTTCTGGTTTCTGAACTGCATGCAGCAATTGTAAAATTTCATTTTGATGCTTAATGTTTGATCCTTGAGAGGACAATAGTTCTCTTTCTTTCCACAGAACCCCATGGACATGCACTACTCCAAAGGCATACTTGGAGTCAGTCCAAATGTTCACTTTCTTCTTTTCACTTAATTCTAGGGCTCGAATTAAGGCAATAAGTTCTGCTTTTTGGGCGGATGTGGTGCTTGCCAATGCTCTGGCTTCTATAACTGTGGTGTCTGTTGTTACCGCATATCCAGCGTATCGGACCCCTTGCTCCATAAAGCTGCTGCCGTCTGTATACAATTCCCAGTCTGGTCGCTCCAGTGGTACATCTTTCAAATCTTCACGACTGGAATAAACATACTCGATAGTAGCCAAGCAATCATGTTCCAGTTGTCCTTCTTCCTGTGTGGAGCTTAAAAACACTGCAGGATTTACCAGGTTAGTTGTTTTTAGAATCACATCATCTTGTTCGGTTAGTACCACTTGGTATTTTATCATCTGGCTTGGGGATAACCAATGACCCCCCTTTTGTTCTAAAACAGTTATCACCATGTGTGGGACATAGACCGTTATTGTCCTTCCCAAAGTCAATTTGCGAGCTTCCTGTATCAGCAGCACTGTTGCTGCCACTGCTCGCAGGCAACTTGGCCATCCTTTACTCACTGTGTCCAGTTGTTTGGAGAAGTATCCGACAGGTCGCTTCCAGCTGCCCATCTTCTGGGTCAACACTCCCAATGCTAGGTGTTGCCTCTCATGGACAAACAACTGAAAGTTCTTAGTTAAGTCTGGAAGTCCTAAAGCAGGTGCTGACATCAAAGCACGTTTTAATTCAATAAAAGCTTTTCGTTGATCTGGTCCCCACACAAAAGGAGAAATCTTCTGGGCCTCATACAAAGGTTTAGCAATCAGCCCGTAATTCATAATCCAAAGACGACACCACCCGGCCATTCCCAAAAATGCTCTGAGTTCATGAATATTTTCTGGTTCAGGTATATTGCAAATAGCTTCTTTTTGACCTTTTCCCAATTGTCGCTGCCCTTTAGAAATTTCAAAGCCCAGATATATTACAGTCTGGCAAGCTATTTGGGCCTTTTTCTTAGATACTTTGTACCCATTTAGTCCCAGAAAGTTCAAAAGGTCTATTGTTACCTGGATACAGGTCGACTTTTCCTCTGTAGCAATCAGTATATCATCCACATATTGTAGCAGTAGATGTCCAGGTCTTGGTTTTTCTTGTTTCCATATCTCGAGTTCTCTCGCCAACTGATTCCCGAAGATCGTTGGACTGTTTTTGAATCCTTGGGGTAGCCTTGTCCACGTTAACTGCATCTTTCGTCCAGTCTGTGGATTTTCCCACTCAAAAGCAAACAGTTTTCTACTTTCCTTTTCCAAGGGTATACAAAAGAAAGCATCTTTTAAATCAAGCACTGTAAACCACTGATAGGTCTCTTTTAACGAGGTTAGTAGTGTATACGGGTTTGCTACTACTGGGTAAATATCTTTGACTATTTGATTCACTGCTCTTAAATCCTGTACTAGCCGGTATTCTCCGGATGGTTTTCTGACTGGTAAGATAGGAGTATTGTATTCGGATTCACATTCCTCTAAAATCTTATACTTTAAGAATTTGTCAATTAATTTCTTCAATTCCTGTCTGATTTCTGGTTTAATTGGATATTGTTTCAATTTGACTGTTTTTGCTCCTTCTTTTAATTCTACTTTAACAGGCTCTGCCAGTTTTGATTTGCCAGGGATATCTGTTTCCCATACTGTGGGAATCACGGCCAAATCTACATCCGAAGGAATTTCTTGTCCCTCGGTTGTTTCTTGGATCATCAGAATTTCACTTGTTTTTGATTCTGGTATTTTTAAGAGAATCTCTCCTTCTTCAAAACTGATCTGAGCATTTAATTTAGACAATAAATCTCTTCCCAATAAGGGTACCGGACATTCAGGTACATACAAAAATTCATGAGTGATTACCTTTTTCCCAAATTTTAAATCCAGGGGTTTTAGGAATGGTCTGCTTTCCTCTTTCCCAGTGGCCCCTATAATATTTGCCAGTTTTGTTCCAATTTTTCCTTACAGGTGTTTAATACCGAAAACGTTGCTCCAGTGTCCACTAAAAATTTAACTTCCTTTTCTCCCAGCTTAATTACAACCAGAGGCTCAGCTGGGTTCCCCTCCGGTCCCCTTCAATCATCTAGCATCATGATTTTAGCCATTTCTTGCTGAGCATTTCCCTTTCTGGGGCAGTCTCTTTTCCAATGTCCCTCTTCCTTGCACAAAGCACACTGATTCATTCCTAGGGGAGTGTTAAAATTCCTGCCACCACCGTTCACAAATCCTCCTCTTCCACCGAATCCTGAACCTCTTCCCCTGCCTCGTCCTCTATTCACTGTTCCTGTCATGACTGCTAGCAGCCTGTTTTCCCGAGATTTTCTTTCCTCCTGTTCTCTATTGTTATACACCTTCCAGGCTACTTCCATCATCTTATTCAAACTCCTAGAGTCTTCTCCCTCTAATTTCTGAAGTTTCTTCCTTATGTCTGGTGCTGATTGTCCCATAAAAATCAAAGCCAATTGTATTTGTGCTGCCTCAGTTTCCACCTTTAAATCAGTATATTTTCTGGCAGCTTCCTTCAGTCTTTCTAAAAACACTGAGGGAGATTCATTTTTGTCCTGCCTTACTTCATATAATTTAGACCAATTCAAAGACTTAGGCATGGCATGTTTAATTCCATACAAAATCCATTTTTGATACCGTCTCAATCTCTGTCTGTGCTCCACATTATTTGGATCCTACTGCGGATCCCCAGATGGAAAATTCTGTTCCAGAGTTCCAGTCATATTTTCATTCAGAACTGCCGCTTCAGCCTGTGCTTTACCTGCTTTCAACACCATTTGCTTTTCTGTATCATCCAATAAATTATCTAAGACCACCTGCAAATCACTCCAGTCTGGGTCCTGTGTTCTAATTATAGTATCCACCACTCTTCCTACTCTTTCAGGATCCTCTCTATAAAGTCCAGCTGCCTGTTTCCAAGCCATCAAATCAGTAACTGAAAAAGGCACCTTTACATACACTGGCCCATCGTTGCCAGCTCCCTGCTGCAGGGGAGCTATTGTGTGTGTTTGCTGTCGAGTTCTCCGAGAAACAGGAGTATGAATTACAACCTCAGAGGGACCCTCCTCGGCATCCTCAATACCACTGCTTTCTGGTTCTTGCATCTGTTCCTGATATTCTCGACCCCGATTTCTTTCTCTCCTAGGAGGAGATATGTCTAATTCTGGTCCCTCATCAACTTCAGAAGTAATCCTCTTTTTCAAACAATCTTTCCCAATTTCACACACTGAACAACACTTTTTCTCCTTTTTATTCCCTGTAGCAACAGCCATTATCAAACCATTTCCATCCGCTAGTTTACACTCTTTCTGCCAATCTTTTCTTTGTCTCAAATAGAAAAACAAATCTACATAAGGTATTTCATCCCATTTCTCTTTCCTTCTACAAAACAGCATTAACTGAAAAATAGTATTATAATTCAAAGTACCATTCACAGGCCATACTTCTTGATCTTCTAACGTGTACAACGGCCACCACTGATTACAATATTCAATCATTTTGTTCTTTCGCAAATCATCTCCTATATCTCCCCAATGTGTTAATAAGCATCCTAACGGATGTCATTTGCAGCCAAATTACTCATACTTTTACTTTTAAACAAATGAGTTAACTTAGATGCCATGATACAACTGTTAATACAATATATAATCACTCAAATCTGTCACACTGTTTTTCTCCGACTGCACCCCTTACGGGATAGCAGAGCCACAAATCCAAACCCCGCACTCACTTCGTGCTTAACTGCATGTCTCTCACGGTCACACTCACACAGTTCTGTAATTTATTACATTGAGCACAAGTATGTAACACAATAAACACAAAACTCAGCGCCTTAGTACTCGGTCAAGATAAACGGTTCCACAATATAGCACACAAGAAAACTTCTAACTTACGTTAGAGGCACAACTTATAGAACACTATAGCTAGCATATAGGTTCCAAGTCTCCGCTATGTCCAACCCTGCAATAACTTTCGCTTATGGCTTACGGGCAGACGCCCAGGCTTCCACTCCACGAGGATCCTCTGCCCAACCCTGCGCAGCTTTCACTGCGACTGACAGGCAGGCTACAGCGAGGGGACTCGAACCCACTCGCAGTGGGACTCGAACCCACTTTCCAGAGGCGGGACTCGAACCCCCTCTATGTGGTGGGACTCAAACCCACTCACAACGGTGGGACTCGAACCCACTCATTTGAAACAAAAGAAAGAAGTGTCTTACCCAAAATCCAGGGGACGTCGCGAAGAGCCTTATGGATCGGGGATCGATGGGTGTCCCTGAGAAATCCTCGGTGCCGGCTGGAACCGATCAGGTCCCCGACTCCTCCGGTCTCCTTCAGCGAGGTCCCATCTGGGTCGCCAAAACTGTTACCGAAAATCCGGAATAAGAAACTTATCAACACCAATGGGATGTAGATAAGCAGACACTTCTTTATTGCGGCGCCGGGTGCACGGGGGATATCTCCTCCTAGCGTGCACCCCTTGCACCGAAGTCAAACTTCTTATATAGAGCTGACATATGCAAATCCATTAGGAAATCATACATAAACATATAAATTCCCGAAAATCATTAGCATATTCTCCTCCCATTTCTGATTCTGTGCCATCAAAGTTAGAATCATCAAGAAATGAGTCTGGGGTGCAATATAGGTAGGTGGTTTGTGAGTCGGTGGTCGCGATCTCCCCCTGCCGGAATTACCTTTTGCTTAAGTTCACGGTTTCTGGCAGGTACCCATAGACCATTATGAAACCGTTACGGTTGGCTTTCTTCATCTTCATTAATCTAGACCTTGATAGCTACATGCATTCTTCTAGTTCTATGTAGGTATCATAAATCAGTTTACAAATCAACTTGTGCTTTGTACTACGTGTTCCTACTGGATGATTCTGACCGATCCCTTTGGTCCTGGTACAGGGCTATAGGAGTTTCATAGCAGCAGTTTCATAGCAGCATGTGTTTACTATACGAGCATACTTTTCATTAAAAGATTTCTTATAATTCTATATTATTAAAATCAACTACTAACTAGTTTATAATTAAAAAAACTATTGATTAAACTTTAATTACCAAAAATTCTAAGTATCAGTAACAATAGAGATGAAATGTGAGTGATTTAGGCATGCATATGTTTTGAAAATGAGGGGAGGATAACAGAGCAGTGTTTTGTCCTATAAATTGGAAGTGATAGCTTATTGGGATAAAAAAAAAAAAGAAAAATAAGTCCCTTCTATTTTATTATTGTAAACAATGAACAACAAAAAAAATCTTTTGGGTTACAAGAGTACAAAACTTCTTGCCTGTCCTAAATATAAGGGACTATAGCCAGGATGTTGTGGGGAGGGCTCTTGGGGGAGGAAAAAGCTCAGATGTTCTTCCTCAACCTTGAATACTAAGTTGCACATAATCGTTATGTTTAATAAGTAAAATGCTAGAAAATGTCAGACCCTAAATTACCATGCATCTTTGGATTGCTAATTGTGCTCATTGCAAATTTGGGTCATTTTGCATGAGTGACTCTAATGTAGGGCTGAAATTGCCATATAGCACTGTGGATTCTTGATTCCCTGTGCTAATCCTGAACTCAATTATTGTGTCAGGTGCAGTTCTGTATGCTCCAGCAGCTGGTTCATCCTCATCAATGCAAATATAGCAACTCCTATAATCAAAGCTTTTCGAGTCTAAAGCCCGATTACTGAGGGCAGGCTAAAGTGCTGCACGGACTTACTTTCAAATCACACTAACTGACAAAGCAACTGTAATGTCCCTCGGGTTCAAAATCAGTGTTTTGCTGAACAAAACAAAAATATTCCAGGGAAATCCATCAGTCTGGGCATGTACAAAATGTAGGTGGATCTTAGTGGTTGGTGGCAAAATAAATAAAACTGAACTTGAATAAAAGTCTGCACTAGCAATAATTAAAGTAATATTTGAATACTTATGAAGAAGACGGGCAGTCAATGATTATATGTAAAGCATAAGCTGTTTCTTTTCTCAAGGACATTTCCTAAGGACTATTTCAAAGTGTCCATTCATATTCACAGCAGGAAAACGTGGGCAAAATGTGAGTGCCGTCCTTGGGCTGTCCTGTCCCTCAGGCTCTGCCCCGGACAACGGCGCAGCTCGACTCCATGCCCCTCCCCGACTCTTTAGGGATCTTCCCCACCGCCTTCCCCTCCGGGAGGGGTTGCTTGGCCACTAAGGAGACAGGCCAATTATTATCTCTTTGAGCCAATTGTTATCTCTACTCCCACCCGACCAGCTGGTTTGGCCCTTCTGTCCCTTCCCCCCAGGTGCTTATACCCACACATAGTTGTGCATGTGTATCCATGCATGCATGTGTGTGTGAGGAGGCTCTACCTGTGGGTATTATACAGGTTTGACTCACACCAGTGCTGCAGCCCTCTGCCATGGTTTTCAACGCACCTGTCTCATGTTCATGCAACCACTCTGTCTGCACCTTGGAGGCAGTTTCTAATTTACCTTTTGAATGTCTATCTGAAAAAGAGAGGCTTATGGTGTCCTTCATCCACCCACTCATTTCTTCCTCCCATCTCTCAGGAAAACCCCAAGTAATGCTCAGAAAATCTCCCCACTACCTTCTCCCAAACTTTGGGTATTGCCTTAATTGCCTTTTCAGAAAGCCCCCAAATATGAACATGTTACCTAAAAGTGATTAAGGGTGTGAGAGAGATGGAAAAAACTAAAGACTGCATTCCTCAAACAATCAACATATATAAATACAAAAGAGGCTAATGTAAGGGAAATATTAGCCTTTGCAGTAGGATAGCATAAACCCTCATAGACAGGACAAAGCTGCAACCCCAGCAATGCTGACATGGTGCTGAAATTCTGATGCAGATAATATTTGGTTTTGCAAAGTGGCCTTAGGTAGTGCAAACTGTGTCCCATCCCTCCTGTGTTTCTAGAAATAAACACATAGATAATGCAGACATTTATAGCTCAGGCCACAACAACAACTCCAAGTTAGTCATTGTCCACAGAACAGGCACAGCCCAGCAGAAGAGTTAAATCCTGCAATCTTGCAATTTGCTGAAATAAACACCAACTTTCCCTCTCCCTCTTTTGTATTTAGGGTAGGTGGTCCTAATCTCTAATCTCGCTTAACCACTTTTAAGTTAGCTTGCTCAAGCTATATATCTGTAAGTTGCATAACCCTTATGTAAGATAAGCAGGAGCCAAGATGGAGAACAAGGACGGTCCTGATGACTTTGCAGAGCAGAGTCATGATGACTTCGCTAGTTTTCTGGGGAGGTGAAAAAGTCATCACGAGGAAGACATACAGCCTTCATCCCTGAGACCCCTACTCACGACCACCAGGAGACACTGCGCACGTGCAACTGGGGGGGGTTAGGGGTGGAGACTATGGAGATGACTTCTCTGAGCTCATTGTAATAAGACCACCTTTTCTAGGAAATAATTAAGAATATGTATTAGTAAAAGAAATATAAACCAGAAATAGGAACTATACGGTGCGCGTCTTGGTGGAGCAGAGACTCCCGGCGCACCCAGCGCTGTTTGCTTGCTTTTATTCGCCTAATAAATTGTAAACTTTAATTGGAGTTCTGTTTGGGACTCACTCATTTATCACAGTCCTTTCCACTTTTCCTCAAGGGGGTGACCTGAAATGGTTTTAACATAAACCCAATCTCCAGGTTTGAATGCATGCACTAGAATCTAATCCCTGTGCCCTGGTAGATATCACTGCTTTGTTTACTTCTTCCAATTCTTTTCCTAATGCTATCAAATATTGTTGTAAGCCCAATTCTCCAACTTGACTGAGATCTTGCCCTTGATATCTAGTTTGAAATGATTTCCCATACAAGATTTCAAAGGGACTCAATTTTTCCTTAGTTCTTGGTTTAGTTCGAAGCCTTAATGAGACAATTGGAAGGGCCTGATCCCATCTCAAGTTGGTTTCTTGACAAATTTTGCTTAGTTGTGTTTTTATTGATTCATTTTTTCTACATGCCCGCTTGCTTGGGGGCAATAAGGTGTATGCAATTTCCAGTCGATTTCTAAAAATTTACTAACAGATTGTACTACTTGCGACACAAGATGCGGCCCTCTGTCTGAAGAGATTACTTCAGGGACTCCAAACCGAGGGATGATTTCCCTTAACAAAACTTTAGTCACTTCTCGGGCTTTGTTAGTCCAACAGGGAAATGCTTCAGGCCATCCAGAATAGGTATCTGTTAATACTAACAGATATCTATACCCCTCTTTTCTAGGCAATTCCGAGAAGTTTATTTGCCAATTTTGGCCTGGAATACATCTTTTGCCAATGTTTCCAAACTTTACTCGGTTCTCTACCTTTGTGTTATTCTTTAAACAGGTTTCACATCTCCTAACCACCTTTCTCACACTTTGAAATAAACTTCGGGCTATTATTTGCTTAGAGAGAGAATTGTCTAAAGCTTCTGTTCCTCAATGAGTTTTGCCATGCTCAGTTTTTATCAACATCCATAGTATTCTAAAGGGAACTATTATTCGATTGTCCTCTACTGTTGCCCATCCTGATGGATTGTGGAGAAACCTTTTGGCTGCTGCAGCATCCTGTGAAAGTTCTTTCCCTATGCAGGCTAACTAAGAAACACCTGTATCTCGTTACACTGGGAAAGTTACCTTGAAACAGGTGCTGTAGCATTCAGCCAATCACTCTGGGAGATGGCTGGTCAAGTGACCAATAGCCTTGACCCATCTAGCAAACCATGTGACTCCTGACTATTTAAGGCAGGGCGTTTACTCCTAAGGGTGAGGCATTTCCTCCTGAGCCTTGGAGGAGTGTGGGCCTTCCTTAGAGTAGAGCCTAAAGCCTTTGCGTTAGAACATTGGTCTGCTTGGAGCTGCCTGAAGCCTTCCAACTGCGACAACTGGTGACCCTGACGTGATCCAGCCACAACTAAGATCTGAAGGTATGTGCTTCTGTACATGGGGCTCCAAGGGATGAACTGCAAATTAGAATGATGGGACAAAGCTCCACAAAAGAAAGCATGATGTTTTCCATTCTCAAACCTGCAATGACAATTGTAGGTGCTAAAATAAGTGATGAAGCTCTCTGTGAGCTGTTAGATTGGGCGGCAGAGCATGAATGCCTGACTGACCTCAACACCCCCTTTAGCTCAGAAGCGTGGAAGCAGCTAGGGGATAAGCTAATCTATGAAACAGTATTTGGATGAAAGAACCTGACCGGTCTGCTACTTATTTGGGGAACTGTATATGATGTAATGCAGAAATGGACAGTAGAAAGGAAGGAAAAAGTATTGCCAGATTCTGATGAATCCGCAAGTGAAGTTTCTGAAGGGGACGATGAGTTATCTGAAAGGGGACTGACCACGGGTAGTGCACCAGTTGTGCCCCTGCTGTCCTCAGATACGGAGAAAGTTGTGGGGACTGCACAGAAGCTTTACCCCTCCCTGCGAGATTATGTCCAAGCCAAGTGTCCTCCTTGTGATTTTTTTGCGGGAATGCTCCTCCGCACAAGACAAAGCATTGGAGCGTCCCCCACCCTTTGCCCCAACAGCCTCCCTTCTTCTGCATCTCAACCGGCTACTTCAGCCATTACAGCAGAACGTGTTCTTCCTACTGCTCCGCCATTGGCCCCTCAACCAGACCAGGCACCACAAGGACAGTTCCCGGGCATGGCACCCTGGTTTACCGCAACTTCATGTCCTGCAGCATCACCCATAGCGCCTGGCTATCTGCCACGGGCACAAATGGAGCAACCCCGAACAACGCATTTCATAATACAGCAGGTTATGGCAGGTTTGCAAGGAATGTCGCAACAACTAACGGCATTGATGGAAATGTTGCGGCAGGTTATTGCTGCCGAATCTGTACCGGGACAACCTGGGCTGGCCGTGCCAACTGGCCCAGCAAGTGTGGAGGAATTCCTTTCCGAGACTGGCCATAATATTCTCTCGGGTATGGACAATCCCTGTTTGGGCCCCAGAGCACAAGGTTACCAACTAGATTACTTTTGTCCTTCAAGTTATCTCAATGGCCTTAAAAGGAAACGTAGACTGATAGCCTGCCAAGATGCACGCCTCCTGGATGCCTCTCCGATGACCGCAATGAGGAGACTGAAGGGATGAGCTTATTACCTGTGTTCTGCTAGCGCTGCCCTATCACTATAGCCCACAAGAGTGTGTTTATGCTAAGCAAGCCAATTGTAGAATGTAGTCGTGTCACGCCACATTCCGCTATATAACCTGTGTGTTGTTTGTAATAAACGGAGCATGATTTTCTAACCATATTGGTGTATGGTCATGACATATGGTCCACAGAAGGGCTCCTGCAACAAGCAACGACCCCGGAAGTGGCGCCAAGCATGCCACTGACAACAGCAGTGGCACCTTCACAGACAATGGTGCCGACACAAGTTTCCGCAACCCAGACTGCATCTCCGCACCCACCCCCCCTGTCACAATACCGGAAAAGACTCGGATCGCTCAACTTGTACCCTTCAAATCAAGTGTCCCTAAGGCAAAATGACAGAGTTGTGAAGGTGGTGGCTTTGGTTCCACAGGACTTCCGCAAGTTTACTGGACTGCGGATATCTCCAGCCAAAAGCCACAGATGACTTGCACCTTAATATTGCCAGATGCCCAGCCGTCCAGGATTCAGCTCCGAGGTTTGATTGACACAGGGGCTGATGTGACAATCATCTCCTCCTCCGCATGGCCTCCTACATGGCCTTTAGCCCCTGCGGGGTCAGCCATTGCAGGACTGGGAGGAACCACACAGAGTTATCGAAGCAAACGACCTGTGGTGGTAAAGAACGCAGAGGGTCAAACAGCTACAATTCGGCCCTATGTCACTACAGCTCCACTCAACCTCTGGGGGCGGGATGTCTTGGCGGCCTGGGGAGTACGTATCGGGACAAATATTTGATGGGGGCCACTGTACTGAAGGGCGCACAGTATCCTACGTTGCCTTTGCGATGGTTAGCAACCAAACCCATCTGGCAACCCCAGTGGCCCCTACCAAAAGAAAAATTAGTCGCCCTTCATCAACTAGTTAAGGAACAATTACAACAGGGACACCTTGAACCTTCTACCAGTCCCTGGAATACGCCTGTCTTCGTAATTAAGAAGAAATCAGGAAAATGGAGATTGCTACAAGATCTCCGAAAAATCAATGCAGTAATGGAAAGCATGGGGGCATTGCAGCCTGGTATGCCCTCACCCACCATGATTCCGGCAGGGTGGGAAATCTTGATCATTGATTTGAAGGACTGTTTTTTCACGATCCCCTTACATCCTAATGACAAACCAAAATTTGCCTTTACTGTACCTGCGGTTAACAACGCTGAACCTGCAAAGAGATATCAATGGAAGGTCCTACCTCAGGGCATGAAGAACAGCCCGACTATCTGTCAATGGTACGTTGCTCAAGCTTTGTCCGGAATCCGTAAGCAGTTCCCTGAAGCATACTGCTACCATTACATGGATGATATCCTGGTAGCAGCATCCACCCAGGACGAGCTGCTGAAGATACAGCCTCGGCTACTCGCTGCTCTGCATTCTTATGGATTGCAAGTGGCTCCGGAGAAAGTTCAACAGCATCCTCCTTGGAGATATTTAGGAGTCAAAATTTTGGACCAAACTATACAACACCAAGAGGTGCAATTCTCGAGTTCTATTAAGACCTTGAATGACACTCAGAAACTGTTGGGCGTCATCAATTGGTTACGTCCCTATCTAGGGCTAACCACGGCGCAACTTGCGCTGCTCTTTAATATTTTAAAGGGGGACCCTGAGTTGAATTCACCTCGAAAATTGACTCCTGAAGCATGACGGGCACTAGAGGAGGTTCAACAGGCCATTTCTGCTCGTCAGGTTTACCGAATAGATCCCTCCATTGATATTACCGTTTTTATTACCACTCCAGATTCTCATCCAACAGGTATCATTGGCCAATGGAACAAACAGTGGTCTGACCCCTTGCATATTCTGGAATGGGTCTTTTTGCCGCACCAACCAAAAAAGACAGCATCTACGCTATTTGAATTAATTGCTTGTCTGATAATCAAATGCCGTCAGCGCTGTCTACAATTGATGGCAGCAGATCCTGCAATAATTGTTCTGCCAGTACAGCAGGAATACTTTGAGTGGAGCCTTACTAACAGTGCTCCTCTCCAAAGTGTGCTGGAAAATTTCTCAGGACAAATTGCATACCATCTGCCTAGCCATAAATTGCTGCAATTGGCAAGATCGACAAGCTTTACCTTGCGGCCAAAAAATAGCCGAGTGCCAGTACAAGGACCCACCGTCTTCACTGATGGGTCTGGGAAAACTGGGAAAGCTATTGTTACCTGGAAGGAGGAATCTCAGTGACAGGTGCTGGAAGGCCATGAGTCAGGCTCAGCCCAGTTGGTTGAACTAAGGGCTGTTGCCATGGCCTTTCAACGGTTCTCGCAGGTACCTTTGAATTTGGTCACCGATTCTGCTTATGTGGCTGATATAACGCAATGCTTAGATTGTTCACTTCTGAAAGAAGTGAATAATGCGACTCTGTTTTCTCTGTTAAAAACCTTATGGTGTGCAATTCAAGATCGAGTTCACCCATATTACATCCTGCATATCCATAGTCATACTAATTTGCCAGGCTTTATAACGGAAGGCAATGCCAGGGCTGACATGCTAGCTAACCCTGCATGGGTAGCACCTCAGCCCGATAAAATCGCACAAGCCAAGGCATCGCATAATTTCTTCCATCAAAGTGCACATACCCTGCAGAAACAGTTCCACTTAACGCCCACTGAGGCTCGGGACATTGTCAGCGCTTGCGCTGACTGCCACGGACTTGCGGCACCTCTGCCATCGGGGGTAAACCCCAGAGGCCTAAAGGCCCTGCAGCTTTGGCAGACGGATGTAACGCATGTTCCTGAATTTGGCAGGTTTAAGTATGTGGACGTGTCTGTTGACACTTTCTCCTCAGCTATGTGGGCAACTGCTCATACTGGGGAGAAAAGTCGCGATGCCATTGCCCATTGGCAACTCGCTTTTGCGGTCTTGGGCGTGCCTTTTTCTATAAAAACCGATAATGGCCCGGCCTACGTCTCACAGAAGACGCGGCAGTTTTTACAACTATGGGGCTTAAATCATACTTTGGGTATTCCACATTCTCCTACTGGCCAAGCCATTGTTGAACGCGCTCATGGCACCTTGAAGCGTGTTTTAGAACAACAAAAAGGGGGAATGCATGGAGAAACCCCACAGAGTTGCCTAGAAAAAGCGTTATACACAATTAACCATCTTACGGTGCCATCAAATTCAAATAATCCCATTATCTTGAATCACTTTCTTTCGTTGCAGTCTTCAGGCGAGACGCACCTACCCCGAGCAAAAGTCTGGATACGGGACCTACTCACTAAGACGTGGGAAGGCCCATATGAGCTTATTGCTTGGGGTCGTGGGTATGCTTGCGTTTCCACAGATACTGGGATACGATGGCTACCTGCAAGATGCGTCCGCCCTGACCTGCAACATCAGAAACAGAACAGGCAACGTCCGAACGATGGCCAGAACGGAGATGATCCATCAAATGACCCTTCTAATGGAAATAATGACATCGGCCATCAACCTGTTCCTTCCACGAGTAGAGACTAAATTTCAAGTCTCCGTCGGAGTCAGAATGTTAGAATTAATAACTAAATGTATGACTGGTTTGCTAGATGTATCTCCCATGGTATTGCTGAAAAATCTCCCTGCTTGATTTAAACTAATCTTAAAACAAAAAGGGGGAATTGTGGAGAAACCTTTTGGCTGCTGCAGCATCCTGTGAAAGTTCTTTCCCTATGCAGGCTAACTAAGAAACACCTGTATCTCGTTACACTGGGAAAGTTACCTTGAAACAGGTGCTGTAGCATTCAGCCAATCACTCTGGGAGATGGCTGGTCAAGTGACCAATAGCCTTGACCCATCTAGCAAACCATGTGACTCCTGACTATTTAAGGCAGGGCGTTTACTCCTAAGGGTGAGGCATTTCCTCCTGAGCCTTGGAGGAGTGTGGGCCTTCCTTAGAGTAGAGCCTAAAGCCTTTGCATTAGAACATTGGTCTGCTTGGAGCTGCCTGAAGCCTTCCAGCTGCAACAATGGATTAAACTTAGCTTTTAAATCTTTGAAAAGCTTTTTATCTTTTTCATCATATTCTACTGTCGTGGGTTATGTTGAACCGCCCCACACACAGCCGGTCACTCCCCCACCCCCAGGAATGAGGGAGAGAATTAAAGGATAAACGTGAAACCCGTGGGTTGAGATAAGAGTGATTTAATACAGATGATTTAATACAATGTAGGTGCTCACCACCCCTCGTATGCGAAGCCCGTCTCGTCCCGAAAACTGCAAATCCCGGACGAACGCGAGGCCCCGAAACAGAGAGGGGCAGAGAGGGAGAGAAAGAGAGAGAGAGAGAAAGAAAAAAAAAAACAGCAGAGCAACAGCGCAGCAAGCGCAAAAGAGCAAAAGTGCAAAAAGAGCAAAAGCGCAAAAGCCCCTCTTCCCGGCTGACCCTCGCTTTTATACTGGGCATGACGCTGCATGATATGGAATACTAATTGGCCAGTTTGGCCCTCAGTCTTAAGTTCCACACAAATGACAAGGGGAATCGTGTCCCCCTTGTCCCAGCTATGCTCCCCCCTTATCCTGCCGTGTTTCTGTACTCCGCACACTGAAAAGTCCTTGGAGTTTCACTTCCAACCACAAACATCAGCTTGCTATCAACATTCTTCTCAGAGTGAGCCTCTGAATGAAACCAAAACAGGGAGCTCTTCTGGCTGTTAAAAAAAAACTCTGTCCCAGCTAAAACTGGGACACTACCTTTTCAGGTAGTGATAAAGATTTTTCCAGGATGAAACTTAATACCTCACCTTGTTCCGCTGCTTGCCTCGCCTTATAATCAGCCAATTCGTTACCCACCTCCTTGTCAGTGTTACCTTTTTGATGTCCTTTACAATGCATGATGGCCACAGGTGTCAGAAGATGAACTGCTTCTAAAAGTCATGTTTAATACCTTTTCCTTGTGTGGTTAAAAGTCCTCATTCTTTCCAGATCGCTCCATGAGCATGTACTACACCAAAGGCATACCTTGAATCTGTCCATATATTTACTCGCAGTCCTTCAGCAAGCTCCAGTGCTCTCACCAAGGCAATTAGCTCTGCCCTCTGTGCAGATGTACCTTGAAAATACTGATTGACTCCCCCTGCCAGTGTTCCGGCTGTAATTTGAGCCTGTACATGGGTTTGGGCGTTTTTTAACTGTTTCTCAGTTTCAGTAATTGCATCTAACATTATGTCTGCATCTTTCCAGTCTGGGTCTTGATTTTTAAGTATTAATTCAAACCAATGCCAAAACAGGGGAGGGGGGGCAAATTTATAGCACATTCCTTTTGCCACTCAGGATGATTTCTTAAAGTGAAAAGCATATCAGCATATACCACCTCATTCCATTTATCATTTCTTCTGAGAAACAGCATCAATTGCAATAAAGTATTACAATTCCTTTATAAGTATTATAATCATTATCATTATATATTATAAATATTATAAGTATTATTCTATTATAAATATTTTTATTCAGTCATCTTTCCTCATCTTTCAATTTATATAACAGCCACCACCGATTACAGTATTTGACTAAAGTTTTCTAATTTACATTTCCTCCCGGGGGACCCCCAGTATCTTTCCAATGTGCCAGGACACATCTTAGCGGACTCTTTTTCAAAATTCCCCCACTCTGTTGACCATCCATTATTTACTGAATTGTTATTATCCCAATCCTGTTGTTACCAACCAAATGACTAAAATTAAAATCACGCCTCCTAGATATAACTAATTATCATTAAAATAACTCGTTCACTCTTATTTTTCAATCGCTTTGTCTATCTCCAGCTGTTTCCCTCGCGGGAGGACAGAACTGCCGATCAAGACTCCACACTTGATTTGTACTATGTCTCAGTCACTCATACACAAACAGGACAAAAACAAGTTTTACAACCACAAAAATATCCAACCATACAAACAATTCATACAACTCTTAGAATCATAGAATCATAGAATGGTTGGGGTTGGAAGGGACCTCAAAGATCATCTAGTTCCAACCCCCCTGCCATGGGCAGAGAAATCCTCCTCTACACCAGGTTGCCCAAAGCCTCATCCAACCTGGCCTTGAACACTTCCAGGGATGGGGCATCTACAACTTCTCTGGGCAACCTGTTCCACTGCCTCACCACCCTCAATGTAAAAAATTTCTTCCTTATATCTAATTGAAATCTCCCCTCTTTCAGTTTGAATCCATTGCCCCTTGTCCTATCACTACATGCCCTTGGAAAAAGTCCCTCTCCGGCTTTCCTGTAGGCCCCCTTTAGGTACTGGAAAGCTGCTATAAGATCACCCTGGAGCCTTCTCTTCTCCAGGCTGAACCGTCCCAACTCTCTCAGCCTGTCTTCATAGCAGAGGTGCTCCAGCCCTTGGATCATCTTCGTGGCCCTCCTCTGGACTCGCTCCAGCAGCTCCATGTCCTTCTTGTGTTGGGGACTCCAAAGCTGAACGCAGTATTCCAGGTGGGGTCTCACGAGAGCTGAGTAGAGGGACAGAATCACTTCCCTCGACCTGCTGGCCATGCTCCTTTTGATGCAGCCCAGGATACGATTTGCTTTCTGAGCTGCCAGTGCACATTGCTGGCTCATGTTGAGCTTCTCATCCACCAGCACTCCCAAGTCCTTTTCCTCAGGGCTGCTCTCAATCCGTTCTCCGCCCAGCCTGTACTTATGCTTGGGATTGCCCCGACCCACGTGCAGGACCTTGCACTTGGCCTTGTTGAACTTCATGAGGTTCTCACAGGCCCACCTCTCCAGCCTGTCAAGGTCCCTCTGGATGGCATCCCTTCCCTCCAGAGCGTCCACAACACCACACAACTTGGTGTCATCTGCAAACTTGCTGAGGGTGCACTCGATCCCACTGTCCATGTCACCAACAAAGATGTTAAATAGCACTGGTCCCAGTACTGACCCCTGAGGAACACCACTCATCACTGGCCTCCATGTGGACATTGAACCGTTGACCACAACTCTTTGAGTGCAACTATCCAGCCAATTCCTTATCCAGCGAGTGGTCCATCCATCAAAACCTTGTCTTTCCAGTTTAGAGACAAGGATGTTGTGTGGGACAGTATCAAATGCTTTGGATAAGTCCAGGTAGATGATGTCAGTTGCTCTTCCCCTATCCATCAATGCTGTAACCTCATCATAGAAGGCCACCAAATTAGTCAGGCAGGATTTGCCCTTGGTGAACCCATGTTGGCTGTCACCAATCACCTCCTTATTTTCTATGTGCCTTAGCATAGTCGCCAGGAGGATCTGCTCCATGATCTTGTTGGGCACAGTGGTGAGACTGACTGGCCTGTAGTTCCCTGGGCCTTCTTTTTTCCCCTTTTTAAAGATGGGGGCTATGTTTCCCCTTTTCCAGTCAGTGGGAACTTCACCAGATTGCCACGACTTCTGAAATATGATGGATAGTGGCTTAGCAACTTCATCTGCCAGAATGTTGAATCACACAAACAATCTGTGATTGAATCATGTGTGTTGAATCGCACAAACAATCACATAGGATTCAATCATTACTATTTCAGCTTCCAGATGGTTTCCAATGGGACTGGAACCCACAATTGTAGTCGATTAAATAACCAAAGTATACCTTTAAGGCACTAGCTGCCCAGTATACGCTGTCCTGCGCAAGTCTCACCTTACGGCTTGCGGAGAGCCACCCTAATGGACCGGTCCTCAACCCAAAAAGAATCAAAAAGAATACCTTTTCTAAGATGGTCCTTGTCTGTTCCCACAGTGATCCGACTGAGGCGAGGAGTCCCTCCGGAGAAATCCCTGGGGGTACCCAAGGGAGTCCTGTTCTCAGCGGGTCCTGCAGCCGAACAGAGAGGGTCCCATCTGGGTCGCCAAATCTGATACCTGAAAAGGAAATTGAACTTTACAAGACTCATTTTGGAGTTTTAGAAAGCAGGCATTCTTTATTGCAGCGCTGGGTGCACGGAGGATATCTCCTCCTAGCGTGCACACCCGGCTTCTGGACAGAAATTTAATTATACACTACAGTCATGCATAATTCATAACATATTTACATATTCTTAAACAATTGGTTAATTTTCTCTCTCTTTACATGTAAATTACTTCGCATGCTCAGTTCTCTTCCTCTGCCCCTTTCTTTTGGGTCTGGGGCGTATTTAGGGTAGGTGGTCTGTGAGTCGGTGGTCGCGATCTCCCCCTGCCGGAATTGCCTTTTCCCCCAAGTCACTGCATGTTCACAGTTCAGAAAAACATGAGAACAAAGTTTATGCAGTTTCTGGGATGTTCCCTCCAAGGGCAGGCAGTTCTTGATAAAGAGTTTCCCTTTTAATCACTCCTGACAGCTTCAAGGATGAACATCTTGTTAGTTTCTTTTAGGTATGTGTAAATCACCTACTGCTGACTGAACCCTTCATGAAACTCTTACACAAAAACTTTAACCCCTTTATTGTTGGGTAACACCATCACCAAAAAGTGTGACAGTAAATCAGACCCAACTGGAACTCAGTTTTTTACAGCTGCCCCAGCTACACAACTGATTCTTGCTCACTCATGCCTCTCTCCCTGCCTTCCCCTAATAGCGTTAACAGACATTCTCCTAAAAACAAATCAGAATTTGACAAATTATGTTTGACAGTCGATTTGCTCATGAAGTCGATTTGCTCATGAGTCGATTTGCTCACTTTCTTCCAGTACTGAAACAGTACTATCCTCACACAGTTTAATCAAGACTGATATAAGGCATCTTTGAGGCAAACGTTTGTCTTGGCAAAGCACCTACACCCTCCTTAATTCTCCATTTCCATAAAACACCTCTTAGCGGACTGAGATCACCAGAGCCTCAGGGACCCTGGCATCCTGATGATGCAATTCATGCACAGTATTATTGTCATGAAAGACTTCTTAATGATTCTTGTAATCTGCTTTCAACTATGTCCCAGGTTCAATAATCCCCTTTGGAGGCTCTGTGCCATGCCACGCACGCCCGGCTGCCATGCTCATGGAGGGCTCCATGGGGCAGCCTATGGCCCTGCCCTGCTCTCTCCATTCCCCTGCCGGCCCCATGACCACCCCCTACCCAAGCCCCTCCAAGCCGTCTCCTCCTGCAGCACCTGTGCAACCGGATAACACCTCTGGCGAGCTGCACGAACCGCCGCCGCCACCCTCCCGTATTGCGCAGTTCTTTGGGGTCGGACATTTACGCCCAACAAAAGGCATGCGAGCTCCCACCTGTTCTACTATCACTGAGGTGCAGAAACAAGCCGAGGGGCTGGGAGAAACTGTGTCAGAACAAAAAACTGAGTCTAAAGAGCCTACGGGGCCCCCAGCTTGCTCAGGGACAGCAGAGGAAGTGCCCGCCGCCCCTCCAGCGCCAACTGGGCACAAAGCGGAAGTGCCAGCCCAAGGGAACTCGGGGGGTGGTGACTGTACGGCTTCGTCATTGCTGTCGTCGGGCCAAGGAAGAGCGTCCTGCCACCCAAAACTTAACCCTGCTTTGCCCTCCTCTGGCGTGCCAGTTCTTTTGCAGCTGATGGTCCTCGGCGGGAGGGGTCAGCAGCAGTTACGGAGCGCGAGCGGCCGGAGCCGCGACAACGACAACAACAGCAACAGCAACAACAAGCGGGGCGGCTGTCATAGGGCGGCTGGGTCGTCGTCCCCACCCCGCCCCCCCGCCCGACTGAGGCGAGGCAGGGCTGGCCCCCCGCCGCCGCCGCTGTCCCCGCGCCGCACCCCCCCCCCCATCCCCGCCCCGCAGGCCGAGCCTGGAGAGCGGCCGGGTCGACGCTGCCCGTGGCCCAGGTTTTACCAAGAGACAGCACATCTTAACTTAGATCGTCTCGATCGGCATTGCGGGAAATAACTAATCCTCTTCTGTTCCAGCAATTCCAACAGTTGATATCAGTGTTGCAAAACCGTAAACATGCATATTCCATCGCACATCTGCGAGCGCACACCGTGCTTCCAGGGCCTATAGCAGAAGGGAATAGGCGAGCTGAGCCTCTCACGAGTGCAGCTCTGGTAACAAACTCGCTCATGCAGGCAAAATCTTGCATGACTTCTACCATCAGAATGCTAATGCTATTAGGTGACAATTTGGTATAACAAGAGAGCAAGCCCGCTCAATTGTACAATTGTGTACTAGCTGTTAAAATATGATCATGCCACCAATGAATGGTGTTAGTCCTCGTGGTTTACGCTCGCAGGAACTTTCGCATACACCTCTTAGCAGACATATGTATTTTTTGTCATCATAAGGTATTGAGCATGTTGCTGGTATTCCTTACAATCCTGCTGGGCAACCGATCATAGAACAAGCACATGGTACTTCGGAGAATATGCTTTTAAAACAAAAAGGGGGAATGACAGGGAAATCTCCCAATGAAACAATAGCTAAAGTGTTATAGGTGTTAAATTTCTTAAATTGAGAGCTAAACATTTTGGGATGAATAAAATGTCACACATGTCAAAATCAGGCACAGGCAGGGTTACAGCAAGTGCCTTTCCAACAACTGACTGAATTGGCTAAGAAAGCATTAAGACGTGTCCCTGATTTTTGGGACAGGGGAGGTTTCCTTTGCTTCCATTCGGCAGGGAGTACAGGAACCTTATTGGTGTACCTTATAGGTACACCCTACTCCTCGCAACCTATTTGCACATCCATTGTCCCATATTGACATGAATCAAATGAATACTTTTTGCACAGGCAAGCTCTTGATCCTATCAGAAATCGGGCAAAAACAATTGCAGATTTAATAAAGGGTGTCAGAATGTGGGCTCAAAAATTAGGCGATGAGCAGCTCAAATTAGGACATATAATTCCCTCCACTACCCTATGGATTACTCCAATATTTGCTAACCCAAAGAAATCAGGAAAATGGAGATTTACGTTAAAAGTTTTAAGAGCTATTAATGCAATCATTTCACCAATGGCTGCATTACAACCGGGTGTATCAAATCCTACTATGATTCCAGAATGTTAGCATTTGATGGTGATTGATTTAAAAGACTGGGTTTTTTTTACTTTCTTACTTTTTTATTTATTTACACCCTAACGATTGTCCTAGATTTGCCTTTTCAGTTCCAGTGCTTAACAATGAACGACCCACGCAACAATATCATTGGATTGTACTGCCTCAAGGAATGATGATTAGTCCTACAGTTTGTCAATTGGTGGTTGATGATACTTCCCATCAGGTCAGACAGTAGATCAAGCTCAGCAGATTGTACACGCCTGCCCTGACCGTCAGCGTATTGTGCCTTCAAATACTCCAGCAGAAATAAATCCAAAAGGTTTATGTGTCAATGAATTATGACAAACTGATATTACTTATATTCAATCGTTTCTTTGATCTAAATATGCCCATGTAACTGTTGATATGTTTTCTGCCATTGTTGTTGCTACTGCTCACACTGAAGAAAACCATGGGAGTACCAAAGAAAATCGGGACAGACAGTGATCCAGCATGGTGCCTTTTTACAGGATTGGGGAGTGACTCACATTACCGGTATCCCTCATTTGCCTACGGGACAAGTTGTTATTGAACGAACTCATTTAACGTTAAAACAAATTCTTGATAAAGAAAAAAGGGGCAGTCTTCCGTATATTTCCCCGCAAGAATCCTTGGAGAAAGCCACATATGTTTAAGGCCATTGAGATAACTTGAAGGACAAAAGTAATCTAGTTGGTAACCTTGTGCTCTGGGGCCCAAACAGGGATTGTCCATACCCGAGAGAATATTATGGCCAGTCTCGGAAAGGAATTCCTCCACAACATATGTTTTAAATTTTCTTAATTTGTCTGCTTCTAGGCAACATACTATGGCTGTAGATCACAATTTTAAACCCAGTGCCATTTTTGCAGAAAAATCAACAGCATGTTATAAGAAACTGGACTCAACTCATGGGATGGCCCTGTGTCTCTGCTTACATGGGGAAGAGGGTATGTACTGGTTACCAGCAAGAAACGTAAAGCTAACCAGGACTTTTGAAACTACAAATAGAGAAGGGGAGATCCAAGAATTAGCAGAGCAAGCAGAGATCACAGAAACACCGAATGAGGAGAATGGTTCAAATGGACAGACTTGTAATAGAAGATTTCATGTTAATATATCAACTGTTCTTATGTTTCTCATTGTTAGGTATATTATGTGTGTGAAAGTTGCTTGTATATATGCTTTGTGTGTTTTTTCCGATCGGAAGGTGTATGGATTCCACCCGTAGCTACTGGAAGGAAAAGAATTGACTGGTATCAAATTAATGACAAAGAATTACAAACTAGACTTAGTTGTGAGCGCGTAACTTTGAAAAAGGAAGCTAGGAGGATTGTTATTGAACAACATGTTGCGATTCGCAAAAAACCGCTGTTGGCCAGCAGAGCACATACTGGGCAGCCTTGTTGCACGCACTGGCCATGCGTGCGGCAACGCCGTGTCAGTACCTTTGTCATAGACTCTGTTGAGGGTGTAAAAGGGATGGCTCAGAGCGGAGCTGAGGGAGGCTGCAGAGCACACTGTGTGGATAAACAGGGGACGCCCTGAAGGTGCTGTGCCTGCTTCCCTTCTCCGCGATGACCCTGCTGATTGTTACCCTCCTGCTCAGCGGAATCTTGGGCATAGTCGAAATAGTAAGGCTCCCAGAAAGGGAAACAATATGCTAGTAACTGCTTCTGCAAGGCTGTAACAAAACAAAATGCTAGTAACTGCTTCTGCAGAGCTATAGTAGAGCTTAGGGTATTCCTTCGCATATAAGGGGAGATCTATGTACTATAGGGACTTTAGGAATGTATTTACCTCATACCACCATGATCCTAAGTCATAGACACACCAGGAATAGGCAAAGCACGCATGCTTATGATAGCTAGTGTGATTCCAGAGCAGAATTTGGGAAACCAGCTAAAATCATTGCAGCTTCAATATTTGCACCAGGAGTTGAAGTGGCACAGGCGTTAACTACACTGAATAATTTGGGTCACGTGGGCTAACAAAACCAACGTCTCACAATTCTGTTTATCTGTGCAAAGTGCCTCTGACCCATTTCGCACGTGCCTTATTGGTGTGCCAATACTTTGGCCAAATAATAGCACTAACATAACAGAGTTTCAAAGATTCGTCAATACCTCTGCCCTCTCATACCAACAACCCAGTGGCATGAGACGGATCTGCAGTGGGTGGGATTGGCCTTTCGATGTAGCATTGGAAGTCCAAGCCGCCTTGATTAGATCACTCAATGTGACCATTCCCCGCAGGACTGCAAGAACTTGATCTCTTAGGTAGCTTGTTACCAGGGACATGGAAAAATGTTTCTGGCTTATGGAACCAGTCAATGAGTCACGACGCGAAATGTAAAATCATTCGCCCTCCTATGCAACTTCTAAATGGCTCTGGAGTGGTTTGGTTCCAAACGCTGAAGCAAGCCTATCAGGCTAAATTAGGACGCAGCTTTTTCTTCCAAGACAAACCGCGTTTCAATGTGTCCGGCACATCGACGTGGGGAGATGTAAAAACTGGAGCGCTCATTGGGAAAGTATTTACACACGATACGCTCCTGCCCCCCGGAATTTTTCTGATCTGTGAAGATCGTGCCTGGACCGGAATTCCACAAGGAGCTATCGGTGGTCCTTGCTATTTGGGTTGCCTAACTCTCTTTGCCCCTAGCATTCATGATTTTCTAGCTGAACGAACAACCCGAACAAATCAGGGTAAGAGGAGCCTAAAAGAATTTGATGGCATTTGTAATGACAACGTGCAGCTGTCGAATCCAGCTGAAATAGCAGCACTATCTGTCTTCTTTCTAGGAGCCTCTGCCGGCAATGCTAATAGTCAGTTGGCTAAGCTTGCTTGTTGGGCATTGAAACAATTTAATCTTACCTCTAATATTCTCACTCTCTATTGCTTGATATAGATGATATCCAGCATGCTGTATTGCAAAATTGCACTGCTATTGATTTTTTATTGTTAGCTCAAGGCCATGGTTGTACTGACTTTGAAGGCATGTGCTGTATGGACCTATCTGACCACTCTCAAAGCATCCATAAGCAACTTGCAAACCTTCAAAGTAACATGCATCATATCATGACACAAGATGACCCGTTCTCAAACTGGTTCAGTAGTTGGAACATACCAGGTTGGATAAAAGGATTAATCATACAAGGCATAACGATATTAGTTGCATTGCTGTTTATGATTCTCTTAGCAGGGTGTGTCCTGAAGTGCGCCTCTCGGGTCCTCCTTAAAGCAATGCCAGGACTATGGATTGTCCAAAAACAGAAAGGGGGAAGTGTGGAGGAATTCCTTTCCGAGACTGGCAATAATATTCTCTCGGGTATGGACAATCCCTGTTTGGGCCCCAGAGCGCAAGGTTACCAACTAGATTACTTTTGTCCTTCAAGTTATCTCAATGGCCTTAAAAGGAAATGTAGATTGATTGCCTGCCAAGATGCATGCCTCCTGGATGCCTCTCCGATGACCGCAATGAGGAGACTAAAGGGATGAGCTTATTATCTGTGGTCTGCTAGCGCTGCCCTATCACTATAGCCCACGAGAGTGTGTTTACGCTAAGCAAGCCAACTGTAGAATGTAGTCGTGTCACGCCACATTCCGCTATATAACCTGTGTGTTGTTTGTAATAAACGGAGCATGATTTTCTAACCATTTTGGTGTATGTTCATGACTCTGGGCCGTCCACAGAAGGGCTCCTGCAACAATATGTAGCTTTGTCCAAGGATTCTTGCAGGGAAGTATACAGAAGACTGCCCCTTTTTTGTTTATCAAGCATTTGTTTTAACATTAAATGAGTTCGTTCAATAACAGCTTGTCCCGTAGGTGAATGAGGGATACCGGTAGTGTGAGTCACTCCCTGATCCTGTAAAAAGGTACTATACCGGACCATTGTTTGTCCCGATTTTCTTCAGTACTCCCATGGTTTTCTCCAGTGTGAGCAGTAGCAACAACAAAGGCAGAAAATATATCAACAGTTATATGTACATATTTAGATTGAAGAAACGATTGAATATAAGTAATATCAGTTTGCCATAATTCGTTGATACATAAACCTTTTGGATTTACTCCTGCTGGAGCATTTGAAGACACAATACGTTGACGGTCAGGGCAGGCGTGTACAATCTGCTGAGCTTGATCTGCTGTCTGACCTGATGGGAAGTATCGTCAACCACCAATTGACAAACTGTAGGACTAATCATCATTCCTTGAGGCAGTACAGTCCAATGATATTGTTGCGTGGGTTGTTCATTGTTAAGCACTGGAACTGAAAAGGCAAATCTAGGACAATCGTTAGGGTGTACATAAATAAAACAAAAAAAAAATTAAAAAAGTAAAAAAAAAAAACAGCAATCTTTTAAATCAATCACCATCAAATGCTAACATTCTGGAATCATAGTAGGATTTGATACACGTGGTTGTAATGCACCCATTGGTGAAATGATTGCATTAATAGCTCTTAAATCTTTTAACATAAATCTCCATTTTCCTGATTTCTTTGGGATAACAAATATTGGAGTATTCTATAGGCTAGTGGAGGGAATTATATGTCCTAATTTGAGCTGTTCATCGACTAATTTTTGAGCCCACATTCTGACACCCTTTATTAAATCTGCAGTTGTTTTTGCCCGATTTCTGATAGGATCAAGAGCTCGCCCATGTGAAAAATATTCATTTGATTCATGTCAATATGGGACAATGGATGTGCAAATAGGTGGTGAGGAGTAGGGTGTACCTATTCAAGATAAGTGATTGTCTTAGTTTAAGATCTCTGTGAAATGCAAAAACGTAAACCTGCGAAATGCCTCATGATGCTGCTAACCACCAGAGTGATACACAGAATGCTCTGTCACTACAGAGCAGAGAACTCTGGTGACAGTTCATCATGATGCAAAACGAGATAAAAGGAAATTGTAAAAAGTAGAAAAGGATGGAGAGCATAGATGCTGGGAAACACTCTTTAGATGGTCACCTTCCACTTCAGGATTTTTCAGCCATTTAAAACATCCTGTTTTAACACTGTTAATAGCTACAGCTGCTTTAATATTGTTACTAACACTGCTGTACATATGGGTTTGGCACATGTTTAAGAGGATATCTTCAATGCACAAAATGTTATATCAATCAGGAAACTTATGCAAGTAAAGGAATTTACTTGATCCAATAAAAAAGGGGGGACTGATGGAGGGAATATAGGAATAGACATCTGTGAAATGTTAGAAGTTTTGAAATACTAACTACCCAAGGAGGAGGCTGGGGTGGATTCTGAGGCGGGGACCATGGAAATGATTTCCTGGGAGAGACTGACCTTCTGAGGGGGGTTATGAGTATGTCTGTATAAATACAAGAAAAACTGCCACAGCGGGTGTGCGTCTTGGTGGAGCAGAGACTCCCAGCCCACCTAGCACTGTTTGCTTGCTTTTATTCGCCTAATAAATTGTAAACTTTAATTGGAGTTCTGTTTGGGACTCACTCATTTATCACACCGGCAGTCTGCATTAGCATCTTCAATTGCTAACTGGAATAGCAAGACATCTGCAGCAGCTGGATTTTCTGTTTGTCTCTGAACTGCTGTTTGCAGCCGATCAAGGAAATGTTCATAAGGTTCCTGTGCTCCCTGCCGAATGGAAGCAAAGGAAACCTCCCCTGTCCCAAAAATCAGGGACACGTCTTAATGCTCTCTTAGCCAATTCAGTCAGTTGTTGGAAAGCCACTTGCTGTAACCCTGCCTGTGCCTGATTTTGACATGTGTGACATTTTATTCATCCCAAAATGTTTAGCTCTCGATTTAAGAAATTTAACACCTATAACACTTTAGCTATTGTTTCATTGGGAGATTTCCCTGTCATTCCCCCTTCTTGTTTTAAAAGCATATTCTCCGAAGTACCATGTGCTTGTTCTATGATCGGTTGCTCAGTAGGATTGTAAGGAATACCAGTAACATGCTCAATACCTTATGATGACAAAATTACATATGTCTGATAAGAAGTGTATGCCAAAGTTCCTGCGAGCGTAAACCACGAGGACTAACACCATTCATTGGTGGCACGATTGTATTTTAACAGGTACTACACAATTGTACAATTGAGCGGGCTTGTTGTCGTGTTAAACCAAATTGTCACCTAATAGCGTCAGCGTTCTGATGGTAGAAGTCATGCAAGATTTTGCCTGCATTAATGAGTTTGGTACCAGAGCTGCACTCGTGAGAGGCTCAGCTCGCCTGTTCCCTTCTGCTATAGGCCCTGGAAGCGCGGTGTGCGCTCGCAGGTGTGCGATGGAATATGCATGTTTACGGTTTTGCAACACTGATATTAACTGTTGGAATTGCTGGAACAGAAGAGGATTAGTTATTTCCCGCAATGCCGATCGAGACGATCTAAGTTAAGATGTGCTGTCTCTTGGTAAAACCTGAGTCACGGGCAGCGGCGACCCGGCCGCTCTCCAGGCTCGGCCTGCGGGGCGGGGATGGGGGGGGGGGTGCGGCGCGGGGACAGCGGCGGCGGCGGGGGGCCAGCCCTGCCTCGCCTCAGTCGGGCGGGGGGGCGGGATGGGGACGACGACCCAGCCGCCCTGTGCCAGCCGCCCCCCTTGTTGTTGCTGTTGTTTTTGTTGTTGTCGTTGTCGCGGCTCCGGCCGCTCGCGCTCCGTAACCGCTGCCGACCCCTCCCGCCGAGGATCATCAGCTGCAAAAGAACTGGCACGCCAGAGGAGGGCAAAGCAGGGTTAAGTTTTGGGTGGCAGGAGGCTCTTCCTTGGACCGACGACAGCGATGACGAAGCCGTACAGTCACCACCCCCCGAGTTCCCTTGGGCTGGCACTTCCGCTTTGTGCCCAGTTGGCGCTGGAGGGGCGGCGGGCACTTCCTCTGTTGTCCCTGAGCAAGCTGGGGGCCCCGTAGGCTCTTTAGACTCAGTTTTTTGTTCTGACACAGTTTCTCCCAGCCCCTCGGCTTGTTTCCACACCTCAGTGATAGTAGAACAGGTGGGAGCTCGCATGCCTTTTGTTGGGCGTAAATGTCCGACCCCAAAGAACTGCGCAATACGGGAGGGTGGCGGCGGCGGCTCGTGCGGCTCGCCAGAGGTGTTATCCGGCTGCAGGGCTTCTATGGCCGCAGCAGCAACTTTTCGCTCAGCTTTCATCTCCCGCAAGGTGTTAATTATGACACGCCACGTCCGTCCCACTTCTTTTGCTGTTTTTCCCTCTTTTCCTCCCGCTAAGGTGGTCTCCCAGAGATGTTCCCCCACTTCACGCCATTCGTCAACATTAAAGAGTAGCGGACAGGTTTTACAATGTCCATTTGCTTTCGCCCACTTAATGAGGCTTTCTATCTCCTTAGGGTTAACCGTTTCTCCTCTCTTAGAGAGTATACTGGTTAACGACTTGATTGCCGCATCCGTTTCCATCGCGGTCTTACCTTGCAGAGGTTCGCTCGGCCGTTGCGAAACTACCAGGCTCCGGCGATTCTCTTCGTCCCGTGCCCTTCCCTGCTGCACGTCCACAGGCTCCCAATACCGTATTCACGATGCTATGGAGGCTTCCGCATTTAAGCGAGTTTATCCGCATTTAAGCACTTTTTCCGCATTTAAGCGATTTTTTCCGCATTTAAGCGATTTTTTCAGGGTCCCTGCTCATGCGCCACTTGTTGCAGGAGCCCTTCTGTGGACGGCCCAGAGTCATGACCGTACACCAATATGGTTAGAAATCATGCTCGTTTATTACAAACAACACACAGGTTATATAGCAGAATATGGCGTGACACGACTACATTCTACAATTGGCTTGCTTAGCGTAAACACACTCTCGTGGGTTATAGTGATAGGGCAGCGCTAGCAGACCACAGGTAATAAGCTCATCCCTTTAGTCTCCTCATTGCGGTCATCGGAGAGGCATCCAGGAGGCGTGCATCTTGGCAGGCTAATCAATCTACATTTCCTTTTAAGGCCATTGAGTTAACTTGAAGGACAAAAGTAATCTAGTTGGTAACCTTGTGCTCTGGGGCCCAAACAGGGATTGTCCATACCCGAGAGAATATTATGGCCAGTCTCGGAAAGGAACTCCTCCACACATCACTAATGTAAAGAGCCCTTCCCCTACCTCCCCACCATCCCTTCTCAGGTATTTGTAGGCTGTAATCAGGTCTCCCCTCAGCCTCCTCTTCTCCAGGCTAGACAGCCCCAACTCCCTCAGCCGCTCCTCATAAGTTTTATTTTCCAGCCCCTTGACCAGTTTAGTCGCCCTTCTTTGGACTCGCTCCAGGAGCTCAATATCTCTCTTAAAGCGAGGGGCCCAAAACTGGATGCAATATTCCAGGTGCAGCCTCACCAGTGCCGAGTACAGGGGCAGGATCACTTCCCTATTCCTGCTGGTTACACTATTCTTGATACACGCCAGTATCCCATTGGCCTTTTTGGCCACCTGGGCACACTGCTGGCTCATATCAAGCCGGTAGTCAACCAACGCCCCCAGGTCCTTCTCCGCCAGGCAGCTCTCCAGCCACTCTTCCCCGAGCCTATAGTGATGCTTGGGGTTTTTATACCCCAAGTGAAGGACTCTGCACTTGGCCTTATTAAAGCTCATGCCATTGACCTCAGCCCAACTATCCAGTCTGTTCAAATCCCTCTGAAGGGCCTCCCTACCCTCGAGCAGATCGACACATTTACATTACATTTTTATTACATTTTTCTCCTCTCCATTTTACTGGAGTGGGAGAGCTGCGTGGAGTTTAGTTGCCGGATTGGCCTAACCCACGACATAAACAAAGAAGAAAGATAGAGCTCCTACGAAGGAGCAATGTGTCAAATCAAATCAATTTCATTTTTCATTATTTCCTGATTTTCTGCTCTTTCATTGCACAGACAGCTAGCTAGCATTTAAAGGAACATGGCAGGATGGAGGTGGTTGTAACATATTTACCCAAGTAAGCACTTGAATGTAGTAATGGGTTTGTTTTAAAATATTCATATTATATAAATGTTAGTTGAACTTGACAGTAAATATTGAATAGACATATCAAAAGGGCATCATGTCATCTTCTCCTGTGTTAAGTGTAACATTCATACTGTCACTTGCTCTGTTTGTATTCATTTTCTTATAGAAAATTAATTTAAAAGAATTATACCAGAACGATAATTGAGTATGACAGAAAAAGAGAGAAGGAAAGAGTTTAAAGATCTTGCTGCCCACAAGAGATTGCAATTGAATTCCTGGGACTACTGTTTGATTTGTAACAATAATTAGCACTTAGTTATTAGGTCTTGTTAGCAGTCGGGAAGAAAATTCATCTACACAAGGTAGATAAACAGGCACTTGTTTATTACAGCACGGGGGACACAGGGGATAGCTCCATCCAAATGTGTCCACCTTAGCATCAAAATCCATAGGTTTTTATACAATTGTTTTGTGGAATCATCATTACATAAGTTCTTTTACATAAAAATGCATATTATTCTCACTCTTGAAATTGATCTTTAAAATGATCAGTTTCGCTAGTTACATCACCTTATCGATATTCCTACCCTATAACAATCATTGGCTACTTTTATTTAGCTCTATTAATTCAAGTCCTTGATATCTAAATCAAGACAGGAAGGGGTAAAGAGGGAGGGGCTTCCAAGCAGCATAACTGGTGTCTGACCGCTTCATTTGTTTCTTAAAACAATACATAAAAAAATCCTCCAGTAGCTAGCTGGTGACAACTCTTTGGTTCCCTGGTCTCAAATAATACATAGAGAAATCCAGTAGCTAGCTGGTGAGGTCTCTATGGTTCCTTGGTTTAAAACAATACTAATCTATACTTTACGCTTTATCATTTTCTACCTAACTCTTCTACTTGATTAAATTTTGATTATTTTATCAGAGTTTTTGCAACATTTCCCCTCTTTGAAAGTTTTGAAAATCATTTCAATACTTTCATCCTAATTCTAAAATTTGATTATTTTCCATAATGCATTATCAATATTTCATTCACTGTACGCTGGTGGGAGCCTTGGGATTGATTTTATTCTGTTCTGTTGTCTAGCCACTGCCTGAATAATCATCCGATTAAATGCAGTTTTGTTATTTATCTGCTTCTTCAAACAATAGTAAATCAAAATAATTGCCAAAAAGATTATTAAGACGATTGCAGTGCTAATCAATGATTTTATCCAAGAACTGAAATTCCATTCCAATCCATTAAAAATTTTATCTATCTAACTTTCTTGCATGTTCTGCTGAAGTTTTTGAATGTCTTTTTCCACCTTCTCTGGTAAGTCTGTGTCATGTTCCACATCTTGAGTCACATTCGGAATGTGTAGACAACAATGGTCAATTCTATCTTTCAGGTATCCACAAACCCCATGCTCTTTGAGTAAGAGCATATCTAAAGCCATTCTGTTTTGTAAAGTCATCCTTGAAGTTGCTTGTAATTGTAAATTTAGATTCTTAAATCCCTTTCTGGTCACATTTGTTAGCTTCTCTACCTGACCTGTTCATTGATATATCCATTCTCTGTTCCTATATATTGCTAAAGGAGTCAATAAGGATTCTAGTGCCCAACTAATTTTTACCCCGATGAAGGTTCATTCCATTCTTCACTTATTTCTGACCTTTTTGTTCATTCCAATTTTAGATTTTCTAGAGTTCCTCTGAAAGGAGCTATTTTCCAAATTGGAAATAATGTTGGCATGCCTAATGTTATTTGCTTTACTTCGCCATCTAAAGGTAAATGAGTTGTCCAGGTCCCATCACTCATTGCCCAAACTAAGTGTCCTGGACTCTGAACTGAAGATTTTTTTACAACTAAATATTGTTCCTCTTTTAGATGTATATGTCTCAGTCAATACGAGGCTATTCTTAAGGCCTCAACAAAGACATCTACATTTTTAAAGCAGCAGATAGAGGGAGAATATCCTGGATTATTCTGTCAACAGTACTGCAATTACATATCTTTTCACATTTCCACTACGATACTAGATTCTTCTTCTCTCATGTTGAGCTTTCTTTATCCTGTACCGATGGCCAAGTTGTAAAAATGGACCTATCCCAAGTAAAACACCAAGTAGCCTTTGCCATGTACTGGAATTGTGATAAAATGGTCACTGTCCAAATGGAGTCTGAACTTGTCTCCTTATTCTGTGTTTGATTAGTCTCACCACATTTCCATTCCATGATCATTTGGCTCACTTTTCTCTTTATTGGTTCATCATAAGAACACCATCCTACATTCCAAAACTTTCCTATCTTGGTAAAAAACACAATTTAGTAATTTTTCACAATCAGCTCGATTTCCTGGAGATTTCCATTGTTTTCTAATAATTTCCACTTTTTCTTGCCATTTAATGACCGGTTTCTGTTCACAATGTTTAGTTTCATTTTCATGTTTTAGCTTAGTCAAATTCATGGTTAAAATTCCCCGTGGAATTGACTCACCTACTGCACTCAGTATGGTTAAATAAGCAGTGATTTGTGACATGTTTTGCAATTTGCCAAACTCCTTGATTAATCCTAACATTACATTTTTTTCTTGGGTTTTCTTGGGAGGTATATCAATTGTTTCACTTCTGTTTGTTTTTTTATTTCTTATTTCTCTTTCCCTCTTGATCTGTGTAGGGACCTCGACTTTTACTGTAAAGATTTTGTAATCTGATTTTTTATATTTTAACCAACAGCGATATTGACCTTCATCTTTCAAGGTAATATTAATCACCTTTAACAAGCTCCTACCATTTTGATTGTGCACTTCGACTCTATTTTTATAGTCAGGGTGCACCACTGTTTCATTTACTTCTGCATCTAACTTCAAATATAATTCTTTCCTTCTATCTATCTTTTTCCCAATTCACCTGCAACTTGTCAAGATTGAAGTCTGGAATTTGAGTAAAATCACATCTCAATTTTAATGGATCTCCATATCTTACCAATACTTGTTGTTCAATTTTCACCTCAAATCAGGCTCCCACTAACATTAATCTCCGCCACAGTATCCATTTTCCAAAAATCTCAGAATGATGCACAAGACTCAACATATTTAAAAGTTAATTTTGAAGTCTCAGCATCTCTATTAACAATTCTCCATGACAGTGGGGCTTTCTTCACCCTAGTATAATGTATCCATGCGTCCAATTCAGTGATCTCGATGGAGGTGAAGGTAGTCAGCAGTACTTGAAAAGATCCCTTCCAATGTTCCTGAAGAGATTTGGAAGTCCATGTCTTCACATAGACGTAATCTCCTGGTTGGAAATTGCATACTGGATTCTCCAAAGACAGAGGCCTGTTCCATACAACCGCACCTCGAAGCGCAGTTAGATGTCGGGGAAGTTTCCCGGCTGCTACATGAGAAGCACCTGTGCCTCATCAAGACAGGTGCTGAGTCACGTTGGTTGGCCGGAGACCACGTGACCTATGGGAAGTTTAAAGGTGGGGCACTCCCAAGAGGGAGTGGGGCATTTCCCTCCTGGAGTTTGGAGAGGTAGGAGCCCTCGGGAGAGCGTGAATTGGAGCTCTCTGTTGGATTAAGGTAGCAGTGAGTTTAGAAGAGCCTTCTGATTGTAGAATACCTTGTGGTCGCAACAGTCGGTTGGTTGCGACCCATCGGAAGAAGACACAGGCAGTCCGCGACATCTGGTGACCCCGACGTGATTCGTCGAAACGCGAACTGCCTGGACCGCAGGGTGAGCTGCGGTGGAGATAAAACCCAGTGAAGCTCGAGAGCAGCAGGAGAGCTGTGAATTGATCTGTTTCAACCTAGACGCCTGAAACAAGGTGAGCTGCTGGGAGCTAAAATGGGCCAGAATTTGTCAAGGAGAATCAGACCTTCACCTTTCTCAAATCTGCAGGGATGGCTGCGGGGCTCAACATAGGTAATGAAGACCTATATAGTTTACTTAACTGGGCAGCGGGGCACGAAGATCTATTCAGCCTTACCTGCACCTTTAACCTAGAACTTTGGAAAAAGCTGGGGGATAAGTTGCTCTATGAAGCCGTGGTTAATCAAAGAGGCCGGACTGACCTTCTGCGTACATGGGAGGCCCTAGATAATATAATTCAAAAGGGGTCAGCAGAAGAGGAGGAAGAGGAATTTACAGATTATGTATCCGCAAGCGAAGGATACGAAGGGGGCAACGAACTGTCTGAGGGAAACAGTGTGGACAATGAACTAGACGTGTCCTCACTATTCACAGAGGTCAACAAAGTGGCGGGGACTATGCAGGAACTTTGCCCCACCCTCCAGGAGATACTGGAGCGTCCCCCACCCTTTGCCCCAGCAACCCCCCCTTCCTCCTCAGGAGGTATCGAGCCTACAGCTCCGCCGTTTGATTTAATAACCCCACCCCTGGCAAATTCATATCCGGCGACATACATGGCACAAGTACGAGCAATGCAGCCGTTATTAGTACGACAGGCCATGACAATGCTGCAAGGTATATCCCAGCAGTTAGCAACCGTAGTGAACATGTTGCAGCAGGCCATGACCCCCCCTGCAGTGAAAGAAATTTCAGAAGAAACCCCTAAAGCAAGCGACAGTTCAGCTAGAAAGTTTCCACCGGTTTCTCCACCAATGAAAAAGTCGCCAAAATCCGCCCCGCCGGCCCCTCTAGAGACATGCTTATCCCCCGCTCCACAGTTAGAAATAACAGAAATTACCCCGCCTGCCATGACAGCCCATCGTGATCCAGTACTTTTCTGGAACGAAGTTAAGAAAGAGGCAATAGAGGCCAGGGACTGGAACTTGATACAAGCTTTGGGGTTACCAGTTAGTAATAAAAAACTATCGGTAATGAAAATGGAAGGAGAGCCGAGTGCGTTTCCCGTAGAACTGGCCCTCCCGGGTGCCAACCAGCCCAATAAACATTTGGGCTGGTCATGGAAAGTGATCCAGGACATGCAGAAAGCGGTAGCGCGATACGGACCAAACTCACCGACGGTAACACAACTATTACGATTATTAAACTTAGAAATTTTGGTGCCGTACGATTTTCAACATCTAGCCCAGGTCATGTTCCAACCGGTGCAGCGCTCCGTTTTCACAAATGTCTGGAGACAATTGGCCGACCAGCAGGCATTACAGAATATCCAATTACCCCAAAGCGACCCATGCTATGCTATAGGTACCGATGTATTGATGGGAACGGGTCAAGTATTTAGTAACCCGGCAATACAGGCTCAATGGCATCCCCAGATCCTCGAACAGGTTAAACAAATAGGGATGCAGGCACTATTACGTACAGCAGAAATGGCTGAGCCTAAAGCAAAATATTCAACAATTAAACAGGGGGCCAACGAACCTTTTCTACGGTTCGTTGAGAGATTGCAGGGGGCAATAGAAAAGCAGATATTTGACAGTAGACTACGGGCACTGTTGACAAAACAGCTGGCAAAGGACAATGCCAACCCTGATTGTCGGAGAGTCATTGAAGTATTGCCGGGGGACCCCTCTCTAGAAGAAATGGTGATTGCATGTGCCAAAGTTGGGCCCGTAGAAAGCGAGATGACCACATTGGCCACTGCTCTAACTAAACAAAGATGTTATATTTGTGGGAGAATAGGTCATCTCGCCAAAAACTGCAAATCAAACGGCCGGCCGGGAAACAGCAGAAAGAGAAAGCGTGTACAGACGTCTTATGGCCCAGGCAAGCCCTTTGCGGGAACGCTGCAACAGCCGCAGAACAGTCCGGAAAAGACCGCAGAGGGAATGCTAAAGCAGCCAGAGCAGCCAGGGTGGATGTATCCATCGTCGTCAGAACAATGGATATATCCACCGCCAACGTGGTATGATAAAAAAATATGAGAACGACTTCCCCATGACCCGGTCCCAAGGTGTTTAACAAACGGCGACGGAAAATG
This sequence comes from Tauraco erythrolophus, assembly GCF_009769465.1. Taxonomy (NCBI): domain Eukaryota; kingdom Metazoa; phylum Chordata; class Aves; order Musophagiformes; family Musophagidae; genus Tauraco; species Tauraco erythrolophus. The sequence goes on from NC_141497.1 coordinate 17,348,821, forward strand.
GAACTGAAACGTTGGAAACCCCTAAAGGCTGCGAGGCAATTTTTTTTTTTTTAAAGAAAAGGGGGAATTGTCGGGGAAGTTTCCCGGCTGCTACATGAGAAGCACCTGTGCCTCATCAAGACAGGTGCTGAGTCACGTTGGTTGGCCGGAGACCACGTGACCTATGGGAAGTTTAAAGGTGGGGCACTCCCAAGAGGGAGTGGGGCATTTCCCTCCTGGAGTTTGGAGAGGTAGGAGCCCTCGGGAGAGCGTGAATTGGAGCTCTCTGTTGGATTAAGGTAGCAGTGAGTTTAGAAGAGCCTTCTGATTGTAGAATACCTTGTGGTCGCAACAGTCGGTTGGTTGCGACCCATCGGAAGAAGACACAGGCAGTCCGCGACAGTTAGAGTCCTTCCTAAAGAAAGCAGATAGTTATATGCATCTTGTTTTCCTTTCAAATGCATGTTCAAATTTGGCTCAGGAGACTTGTAATGCTTTCTATATAATAACTCAGAAGGACTGATTAATGTTCCACTTTTTGGTTGAAGTCGAATTCGTAAAAGGGCCAATGGGAGTGCCTGAGACCATCTCAAATTAGCTTCCTGGTATATTTTACTAATTTGCCTTTTCAATGTTTGATTCATTCTTTCTACCTTCCCACTAGATTGTGGTCTCCAAGGCATGTGTAAATCCCAAGTAATTCCCAACATTTTACTAACGCCCTGTACTACTTAAGCAATGAAATGTGAACCTCTGTCCGAAAAAATTCCAATGGGTACTCCAAATCTCGGGATGATTTCTTGCAATAGCCATTTAATGACTTCCTTTGCTTGATTGGTTTGACAAGGAAAAGCTTCTGGCCATCCTGTAAAAGTGTCAACCCCTACCAGAATGTATTGATACCCATGTTGCCGAGGTAGTTCAGAAAAATCTATTTGCCAGTAATCTCCTGGTTCCATTCCTGATTTCAATACTCCCATCTGAACCTTTCTTTTTATAACTGGATTGTTTTTCAAACAGATCTCACATTTTGCAGTTGTCATTATGGCTATTTCCAGCATCTTCACCAAGACTGTATGTCTCCTTAGGAAAGCTACCAATGCTTCTGCTCCCCAATGACATTCCTTATGTTTTGTCTGTATTATTTCCCCCATTAAAAGTGGTGGGATTACTACTTGACCTGTTTTTGTCACCCACCATCCTGCCAAATTCTTCCTTGTATTTAATAACTTTCCTAATTTCTCATCTTCCTCTGAATATTTAGGTTTATCTCTTGGTAGAGTAATGGTCTTAGTAGGGATTAATGCCATTTGCAAAGCATTTCTTTTTGCAATTCCTCTAGCAGTTCTATCTGCCAAATTATTTCCTATAATTTCTTTGGTATTTTCTGACTAGTGTGCTTTACAGTGCATGATTGCCACTTTAGTTGGTTTCTGGACTGCTTGTATTAATTGTAAATTTTTTTCTTTATATTTATATTTATATATATATTTATATATTATATTTACTGAGAGGATAGTAATCCTCTTTCTTTCCATAGGATTCCATGGACATGTACTACACCAAAGGCATATTTTGAATCAGTCCAGACATTTACTTTCTTTTCCTTGCTTAGCTTTAATGCCCTGGTCAAGGCTATCAGCTCTGCCTTTTGAGCTGAAGTTGTGCAAGATAAAGAATTTGCTTCTATAACAGAATTTTCAGTTGTCACCGCATAGCCTGCGTAGCGAATTCCATTTTCCACAAAGCTGTTGCCAATCAGGATTTTCCAGCGGTATGTCTGTTAAGTCCTCTCGACTGAAATACACATGTTCAATAGTCGCCAGAAAATCATGTTGTATTTGTCCTTCTTCCTGTACAGAATTTAAAAAGACTGCAGGGTTAATCAGGTTAGTTTTTTTCAAAATTACATCATCTTGCTCTGTCAGAACTACTTGGTGTTTCGTCATTCTACCAGGGGATAGCCAATGGCCCCCCTTTTTGCTCTAAAACAGTAATTGCCCTATGTGACACATATACCACTATTGTTCTTCCCAAGGTTAGTTTCCGAGTTTCTTGTATTAGCATTACTGTAGCAGCAACTGCTCGAAGGCAAGTAGGCTATCCTTTACTTACAGTGTCCAGTTGTTTGGAGAAATATCCATCCGGTCTCTTCCAGCTCCCCATTTTCTGGGTCAACATTCCGAGTGCAAGATGCTGCCTTTCATGAACAAACAACTGGAAACCTTTGGTTAGGTCTGGGAGTCCCAATGCTGGTGCAGTCATCAAGGACTGTTTTAAGTCCTGAAAAGCCCTTTGTTGTTCTGGGCCCCATACAAATGGTATAACCTTTTAGGCTTCATACAATGGTTTTGCTATCAGATCGTAATTCATTATCCAGAGTTGGCACCACCCAGCCATTCCCAAGAAGGCTCTCAGTTCATGAACATCTCTTGGCTCAGAGATACTACAGTTTGCTTCTTTACGGTCTGTTCCCAATTGTTGTCGTCCTTTAGAAATTTTGAAGCCCAAATATATCACAGTCTGGCTCACTATCTGAGCCTTATTTCTAGACACTTTACACCCATTCAATCCAAGAAAGTTTAAAAGGTCTATTGTTACCTTTATAAAGGTTGATCTTTCTTCAGTAGCAATTAGGATGTCGTCCACATATTGCAGAAGCCAATGTTCAGGTTTAAGTTCCATGTCATTTTATTTCCATTGTTCAAGTTCCTTTGCCAGTTGGTTCCCAAAAATCGTTGGACTGTTCTTGAATCCTTGTGGCAATCTTGTCCATGTTAACTGTATTTTACATCCAGTCTGTGGATTTTCCCACTCAAAAGCAAACAGTTTCCGACTTTCCTTTTCCAAGGGTATACAAAAAGCATCTTTTAAATCAAGCACTGTAAACCACTGATCATTTTCTCTCAGTGCTGTTAGAAGTGTATATGGATTTGCAACTACAGGATGTATGTCTTTAACTATCCGATTTATGGCCCTCAAATCCTGAACCAATCTATATTCTCCTGAGGGTTTCCTCACTGGTAAAATTGGAGTATTATATTCTGATTCACATTCTTCAAGAATCCCATACTCCAAAAATTTATCAATCAATTTCTGATCTCCTTGTCTGATCTCAGGCTTAACTGAATACTGTTTGATTCTTACTGGCTTTGCCTGTTCTTTCAGTTTTATTTTTACAGGCCGTGCTGTCCTTGACCTACCAGGTATGTCTGTGTTCCAGACCATAGGTATGACAGCCTCATCTATTTCTTGTGGTATTTGTCCTTTCACTTTTTCTTGTATCATCAATATTTCCCCTGTTTTAGATGGTGGAATTTTCAAAAGGATTTCTCCTTTTTCAAAAACTATTTGCACATTTAATTTGGATAACAAATCTTGTTTCAACAAAGGTATTAGACATTCTGGCATGTACAAAAATTCATGTGTAATTTCTTTATTCCTGAATTTTAAATATAGGAGTTGAAGGAATGGCCTGTTTTCCTGTTTCCCAGTTGCTCCAATTATATTAGCCATTTTATTTCCCAATTTCCCTTTACAAGTGTCCAAAATGGAATAGGTTGCTTCAGTATCTACTAAAAATTCAACTTTATTATCTCCCAGCTTAATTGTAACCAGAGGCTCAGCTGGGTTTCCCTCCGATCCCCTTCATTCATCTAAAGTCATCATTCTTGCAGCTTCTAGCTGACTTGTTTTCAATTTAGGGCAATCTTTTTTTTTAATGTCTATCCTCCCTACAATATGTACACTGATTTATCCCTAGAGGTGTGGCATCCAATTATTATTACCCAGCTGGCTTGAATTGAAACTGAATGTAATTAACTAATTAACTAAGGTTGAGACCCTGCCTACAAAAGGCGGGCCATTTCCTCCTGGCTGTGGAAGATGCAATGGCATTTTTGGAGCTGCAGCTTAGGCTGGTGAGCAACATCTGGTGACCCTGATGTGATATGTCTGAGAGACCCTGAGGACTGTGACTCCCTTGCCGGAGCCAGGGCTGGAGTGAGAGTCCTTTGGTAAAGAAGATAAAGCTGCAAGCCCTGATGTGATATTCACGGGAGGGAAGTGTGCTGGAGTTGGAATGAATGGATTGGGTCTCTGCTCACTGTAAAGCCTTTACTTTCCTGTAAAAACAAAAAACTGGTAAAACAAAAAGAGGGAATTATGGCATCCAATTATTATTACCTAGCTGGCTTGAATTGAAACTGAATGTAATTAACTAATTAACTAAGGTTGAGACCCTGCCTACAAAAGGTGGGCCACTTCCTCCTGGCTGTGGAAGATGCAATGGCATCCTTGGAGCTGCAGCCCAGGCTGGTGAACAACACTAGAGGTGCATTAGATTCCTGATCACCAAAGTTTGTAAAACCTCCTCTTCCTCTAGCTTGTCCTCTTTCTTTTACTATGTTTCCTTTTAAGACAGCTATTAGTCTATTTTCCTTAACTTTTTTTATTTTATTCTTTTTCCTTCTCTTGATTATTATAAACTTTCCATGCCATTTCAAGCATTTTCTTTAGTTTTTTGAATCTTCTAATTTTTGGAGCTTTCTCCTTATATCAGGAGCCAACTGCCCCATAAAAATTGAAGCTAATTGTTGTTTTGCCTCTGTCTCCACTTTCAAGTCAGTGTATCTTTTTTAGCAGCCTCGTTCAATTTTTTCAAAAACAGAGGGAGATTCATTCTTATCTTGATTTACCTCATATAATTTAGACAAATTTAAAGCTCTTGGCATTGCATGTTTTACTCTATATAACACCCTTTTTTTGGTATTTGTTTAGTCTTCTGTGTTTTATTTCATTTGGGTCCCATTAGGGGCCTCTTGAAGGAAAATTCTGTTTCAAAGTCTCAGAAAGCATATCAGTCATAAGTACTACCTCTGTACTTTTCCAGTTTTTAACACCATCTGTTTTCAGTACTGTCTAATAAGTTATCCAATATTACCTGTAAATCATTCCAATCAGGATCCTGAGTTCTAATAATTTGCTCTACAACTCTTCCTACTCTCTCTGGATCTTCTCTATATGCTCCTGCTGCCTGTTTTTGGTATCTTTTCATCTGATATTAGATCCCCAGAACTTTTGCTTTTAAACAATTTCACAAATCCTGATGCCATTGCACAACAAAATACTTAAAAGACAATTATCAAACAAAACACTTTAAAAGACTGATACTAAGCAAAACATACTATAGGCAAATACCAAACAGAATACACAATATAAAAATACCAAACCAAAATACTCAGGATTACCAAATGAAATACTCAAGAGAGTCACCAAACAAAATCTGACTCAGCAATAGCTTTTGCCTTTGACTTACGGGCAGACGCCTGGGCTTCAAATGCAACCCAACGGGTACCCTCTGAGCCCAACCCTGCGTAGCTTTTGCTGTGCCTTGCAGGCAGGCTATCCAAAACAAATTCTGAAAGATGTACCTTACCCTTTTCCATGGAATGTTGCAAGGAGGCTTATGCGTTGAGGGTGATGGTTCTCGCCGAGAATTCCTTGGTGCTGGCCGGAGTTTGATCAGCACTCGATCCCTTCCAGTCTCATTCGCAAGGTCCCATCTGGGTCACCAAAACTGTTACCAGCCGGGAAGAAAATTCATCTACACAAAGTAGATAAACAGGCACTTGCTTATTACAGCACGGGGGACACAGGGGATAGCTCCATCCAAATGTGTCCACCTTAGCATCAAAATCCATAGGTTTTTATACAATTGTTTTGTGGAATCATCATTACATAAGTTCTTTTACATAAAAATGCATATTATTCTCACTCTTGAAATTGATCTTTAAAATGATCAGTTTTGCTAGTTACATCACCTTATCAATATTCTTACCCTATAACAATCATTGGTTACTTTTACTTAGCTCTATTAATTTGAGTCCTTGATATCTAAATCAAGACAGGAAGGGGTAAAGAGGGAGGGGCTTCCAAGCAGCATAACTGGTGTCTGACCGCTTCATTTGTTTCTTAAAACAATACATAAAAAAATCCGCCAGTAGCTAGCTGGTGACAACTCTTTGGTTCCCTGGCCTAAAACAATACATAGAGAAATCCAGTAGCTAGCTGGTGAGGTCTCTATGGTTCCTTGGTTTAAAACAATCCTAATCTATACCTTATGCTTTATCATTTTCTACCTAACTCTTCTACTTGATTAAATCTTGATTATTATATCAGAGTTTTTGCAACAGTCTCTTGTTTTTTCAAGACATTAGAATTAAAGATATGTGGAAAAATGAAGTCTGAAATGATTGTATTTCTTAGCATAATGGATGCATGACGAAAGTGCTGTTGCTAAAAAAACTTACATCAGGTTTTTTTATTTTTAAGTGATGCATGACTCATAAATGCTACATAAACATTCATGCATATATAGAAAAGATAAAAAAACACTGAGGAGACTGGGACAGAAAGAAGAAAAGAGAATTAATAGTGTGAGAAAATGTCTCAGCTACATGTTCCCAGTCATGTCCAAAGGCAAAATGTTCTAATTCCCTTATGTATATTACAGTATGATTTCTAAACGCATTGTAAGTCAGCAAAAAAAAAAGACACCCTAAAAATCATTTTGGAGTTTTAGAAAGCAAGCATTCTTTATTGACAGCAGGGCATAGTTCCTCCTAACATGCTGTTGTGGTTTAGCCCAGCTGGCAGCTAAGCCACCATGAGGTCGCTTGCTCACTCCTCCCCCTCAGTGAGGTGGAGAGGAGAAAAATGTAACAACAGGCCTGAGGGTCGAGATAAGAACAATAAGGGATCACCCACCAACCATGGCCCTCCTGGGCAAAACAGACTTAGTTTGGGGACAACGCAATTTAATTCATTAGCAGTTCATTCAGAGAGGATAACAAGAAACAAAGACAGATCTCAAAAAACACCTTTCCCCTACCTCTCCCCTCTTTCTGGCTCTACCTCCTCCCCCAGCAGCGCAGGGGGACAGGGAATGGGGGGGGGTCGCAGGTCAGTTTTTCACATATTGTTTTTGTTGCTCGTTTCTTAAAGGAGGAGGACTCCTTACACTTTTCCCCTCTGCTCCAATGGATCCCTTCCTCACGAGACAGTCCACAGACTTCTCCAATGTGAGTCCTTCCCACAGAATGCAATCCTTACCCATCAGATTGCTCCAGCACGAGCTTCTTCCCCATGGAGTCATGGCTTCTTAGGGAGCTGCCACCCGCTCTGGCATGGGGTTCTCCACAGGCTTCAGATGCCTCTCTGCCTGGGTGTCAGTCTTGAGCAGCTCACAGAGACCATTCTCTATGACCCCATTCAGGCACAGGCATCTCTGCTCCAGAGATTATTTTGCATGTTCGATCCTTTGCTTCTACCCTTTTCTTTTGAGTCTGGGATATGTTTAGGGTAGGTGGTCCATGAGTCTCGGGGGAGACTCTCTAAAAAAAAAAAAAGACTATTATAATCGTTGATGGCTGCTGTATATTTTGAAGAGCCAAGAAAAGTGTCCTAAGAATGGCACTCTGAAATAGGATACTCTTGTAAAATGAATGCTGTTTTATAGGTGAGAAGGGAAGTGAGATGAGATCCCATATGTGGATTCGTTCTTTACATTAAGAAATTTTCCAGGGTGCCAGAGGGATCATGGATATGTTCCACAGGACCCTATGGTATTGGCATTAGAAAAGGTGAGTTCTGAGGGAACTGGCAGATGAAGTTGCTAAGCCACTATCCATCATATTTCAGAAGTCGTGGCAATCTGGTGAAGTTCCCAATGACTGGAAAAGGGGAAACATAGCCCCCATCTTTAAAAAGGGAAAAAAAGAAGGCCCAGGGAACTACAGGCCAGTCAGTCTCACCACTGTGCCCAACAAGATCATGGAGCAGATCCTCCTGGCAACTATGCTAAGGCACATAGAAAATAAGGAGGTGATTGGTGACAGCCAACATGGGTTCACTAAGGGCAAATCCTGCCTGACTAATTTGGTGGCCTTCTATGATGGGGTTACAGCATTGATGGTTAAAGGAAGAGCAAATGACATCGTCTACCTGAACTTATCCAAAGCATTTGATACTGTCCCACACGACATTTAATTTAATGAAATTAAATCCCTCAGTAAATTTGCGGACGACACCAAGCTGGGAGGCTGTGTCGATCTGCTTGAGGGTAGGGAGGCCCTTCAAAGGGATTTGAACAGACTGGATCGTTGGGCTGAGGCCAATGGCATGAGCTTTAATAAGGCCAAGTGCAGAGTCCTTCACTTGGGGTATAAAAACCTCAAGCATCGCTATAGGCTCGGGGAAGAGTGGCTGGAGAGCTACCTGGCGGAGAAGGACCTGGGGGCGTTGGTTGACTACCGGCTTGATATGAGCCAGCAGTGTGCCCAGGTGGCCAAAAAGGCCAATGGGATACTGGCGTGTATCAAGAATAGTGTGACCAGCAGGAATAGGGAAGTGATCCTGCCCCTGTACTCGGCACTGGTGAGGCCGCACCTGGAATATTGTGTCCAGTTTTGGGCCCCTCGCTTTAAGAGAGATATTGAGCTCCTGGAGCGAGTCCAAAGAAGGGCGACTAAACTGGTCAAGGGGCTGGAAAATAAAACTTATGAGGAGCGGCTGAGGGAGTTGGGGCTGTTTAGCCTGGAGAAGAGGAGGCTGAGGGGAGACCTGATTACAGCCTACAAATACTTGAGAAAAGATGGTGGGGAGGTAGGGGAAGGGCTCTTTACATTAGTGATGGGTGGTAGAACAAGAGGAAATGGGTATAAGCTTAGTCAGGGGAGATTCAGGTTGGATGTTAGGAAGTATTTCTTCTCTGAAAGAGTTGTCAGCCACTGGAATAGGCTGCCCAGGGAGGTGGTTGAGTCCCCATCCCTGGATGTGTTTAAGAATAGGGTGGATGATCTACTTAGCAATATGGTTTAATGGGGATTAGGGATGGTTGGACTCGATGATCTCTAAGGTCTTTTCCAACCTAGAAATCTATGAATCTATGAATCTATGACATCCTTGTCTCCAAACTGGAAGGCCCAGGGAACTACAGGCCAGTCAGTCTCAACTCTGTGCCTGGCAAGATCATGGAGCAGATCCTCCTGACAGCTAGGCTAACAGACATAGAAAATAAGGGGGTGATTGGTAACAGCCAACATGGCTTCACTAAGACCAAATCGTGCCTGACAAATTTGGTGGCCTTCTATGATGGGGTTACAGTGTTGGTGGATAAGGGAAGAGTAACTGACATCGTCTACCTGGACTTGTCCAAAGCATTTGATACTGTCTCACACGACATCCTTGTCTCTAAACTGGAGAGACATGGTTTTGATGGATGGACCACTCGGTGGATAAGGAATTGGCTGGATGGTCGCTCTCAAAGAGTTGTGGTCAACGGTTCAATGTCCAAGTGGAGGCCAGTGACAAGTGGTGTTCCTCAGGGGTCAGTACTGGGGCCAGTGCTATTTAACATCTTTATTGGAGACATGGACAGTGGGATCGAGTGCACCCTCAGCAAGTTTGCAGATGACACCAAGTTGTGTGGTGTTGTGGACACGTAGGAGGGAAGGGATGCCATCCAGAGGGACCTTGACAGGCTGGAGAGGTGGGCCTGTGAGAACCTCATGAAGTTCAACAAGGCCAGGTGCAAGGTCCTGCACATGGGTCGGGGCAATCCCAAGCACAAGTACAGGCTGGGCGGAGAATGGATTGAGAGCAGCCCTGAGGAAAAGAACTTGGGGGTGCTGGTGGATGAGAAGCTCAACATGAGCCGGCAATGTGCACTGGCAGCCCAGAAAGCCAACCATATTGTCGGCTGCATCAAAAGAAGTGTGGCCAGCAGGTCAAGGGAGGTGATTCTGCCCCTCTACTCTGCTCTTGTGAGACCCCACCTGGAATACTGCATTCAGCTCTGGAGTCCCCAGCACAAGAAGGACATGGAGCTCTTGGAGTGAATCCAGAGGAGGGCCACGAAGATGATCCAAGGGCTGGAGCTCCTCTGCTATGAAGACAGGCTGAGAGAGTTGGGACTGTTCAGCCTGGAGAAGAGAAGGCTCCAGGGTGATCTTATTGCAGCCTTCCAGTACTTCAAGGGGGCCCACAGGAAAGCTGGAGAGGAACTTTTTACAAGGGCATGTAGTGATAGGACAAGGGGCAATGGCTTTAAACTGAAAGAGGGGAGATTTAGATTAGATAGAAGGAAGAAATTTTTCACTCAGAGGGTGGCGAGGCACTGGAACAGGTTGCCCAGAGAAGCTGTGGATGCCCCATCCCTGGAAGTGTTCAAGGCCAGGTTGGATGAGGCTTTGGGCAACCTGGTGTAGTGGAGGGTTTCCCTGCCCATGGCAGAGGGGTTGGAACTAGATGATCTTTGAGGTCCCTTCCAACCCTAACCATTCTATGATTCTATGAAAGGGGAAATGAAAAACTGAAAAGATGCTGTTCAGCATGTAGCATTGGAAAGAGGTGTTTGAAGTGTAGTGGTGAGGAAGAGGATTTGGAGTTGATGGTTGCTCCCTGACAGAGATGGGGAGACGCTGATAATGATGGTATTGGTAATGTGCAGAGGGTAGGAGAAAGGGGACAAAGGCAAGAAGAAGCGGTCAGTGACAGGAAGGAAGTAGGAATTGGTGGGGAATAACTGCCTGGTGGGGCAGAAGGATTTAGTCCTATCGCGAGGAGAATGTGAAGGAGAATGTGAAGTCAAAAATGAGAGCAGGAGGGAGCCGTTTTACAGGCTCCTCTTAGGCAGGCAGTTGGAAATAATGGACCAGTGACAGTTAAAGTACCCTATGTGGATTTGTTTTATACTTTGTGAAATTATAATGAGACTAGAAAGAAATGTAAATTGTTGAATTATGATTATAATAGGATACTTGTATTAACTGAAAGTGTGCAAAAGAAACAGACAGAGGTGTTGTTCTGCATATGATGATGGTGTGAGAGGAGAGCAAAGTGTCGTACAGGATGCTGCTAGTCTGGTGGCAGGATGAAATAGAGAAAAAGAAGAAACAGAGAAAAGCATAAAGACAGAAAATTGCACATGAGCCTGTTAGCTGCTGCAATAGATGATGTCTCAAATAGAGGGAAAGAAAGAAATTTTACGAGAAATGCTCCTAGAGGAAGAAATAAAGGATATATTACTCTACCCTCAGGTAATGCTCTGATTAAGCAGAATCAGTGTGTATGCTCTAGGGAAAAAAGTCACTGGAAAAAGGATTGTCCGAAACTGAAGAATCAGAGAATAAGTTCATCCAAAAAGGGGGGCCAAACACCTGAGGCACTCAAAGAGTTGCAGTCAATGGCTCAGTGTCCAAGTCGAGGGCAGTGACGAGTGGTATTCCTCAGGGGTCAGTATTGGGGCCAGTGCTGTTTAACATCTTTGTCAGCAACATGGACAGTAGGATTGAGTGCACCCTCAGCAAGTTTGAAGATGACATCAAGCTGGGTGGTGTGATGGACACACCGGAGGGAAGGGATGCCATCCAGAGGGACCTTGACAGGCTGGAGAGGTGGGCCTGTGAGAACCTCATGAAGTTCAACAAGGCCAAGTGCAAGGTCCTGCACGTGGGTCGGGGCAATCCCAAGCACGAGCACAGGCTGGGCAGAGAATGGATTGAGAGCAGCCCTGAGGAAAAGGACTTGGGGGTGCTGGTTGATGAGAAGCTCAACATGAGCCGGCAATGTGCGCTGGCAGCCCAGAAAGCCAACCGTGTCCTGGACTGCATCCAAAGAAGCGTGGTCAGCAGGTCAAGGGAGGTGATTCTGCCCCTCTACTCTGCTCTCATGAGACCCCACCTGGAATACTGTGTTCAGCTCTGGAGTCCCCAACACAAGAAGGACATGGAGCTGTTAGAGTGAGTTCAGAGGAGGGCCACGAAGATGATCCAAGGGCTGGAGCACCTCTGTTATGAAGACAGGCTGAGAGAGGGGGCTGTTCAGCCTGGAGAAGAGAAGGCTCCGGGGTGATCTTATAGCAGTCTTCCAATACCTGAAGGGGGCCTACAGGAAAGCTGGAGAGGGACTTTTTACAAGGGTATATGGTGTTAAGATAAGGGGCAATGGCTTTAAACTGAAAGAGGGGAGATTTAGATTAGATAGAAGGAAGAAATTTTTTACATTGAGGGTGGTGAAACACTGGAACAGGTTGCCCAGAGAAGTTGTGGATGCCCTATCCCTGGAAGTGTTCAAGGCCAGGTTGGATGAGGCTTTGGGCAACCTGGTGTAGTGGAGGGTTTCCCTGCCCATGGCAGGGGGGCTGGAACTAGATGATCTTTAAGGTCCCTTCCAACCCAAACCATTCTATGATTCTGTGATTTACTGGTGATGGGAAATTATGATTCTGAATGAGGGGGACCATGGGTGAATTTAAAAGTCGCCCCAGCAGATTCCAATACATTATTACTTTATTGACTTCTTGATTGATACAGGGGCAACCTACTCAGTAGTGACTAGTTGTAAGGGACCTTTAAGTAAGTTTTCTATGCCAGTAGTTGGGGTCATGGGAAAGCCTGAGGTAAAACCCTTTTTGCGACCAATGGAGTGCAAAATTGGGAATAAGGTTTTATATATGCCTGAATGTCCAGTACCTCTCTTGGGTCGAGATTGATTAAACAAATTGGGAGCACAAATAACTTTTTCTAATAATTCAGTTCAACTTTATATCCTACAAAATAATGCTTGGAGAGCCCAGAAGTGTCTGTTACAGGAAAAATGAGTATACTGAGGTGCCCGAAGAAATTCTGAATGCTGTTGTTCCTACAGTCTGGGTAGGTACCTGGGAAGGCAAAGGCTGCAGTGCCTGTGAAAGTGGAACTGAAAACTGATGCCAGATTGGTAAGTAAAAAGGCAATAACCTATAAAATTAGAAGCGAGGCTGGGGTTAGAACCTAAAATATGGACTTCTGCACGAATGTCAGTCTGAATATATGTCCTGGGTTTGGCTAGGATAGAGTTAACTTTTCACAGGAAAACTGGGAGGGGGCACAGCATGAGCAGCTGACTCGAGTTAGTCAGGAGGCTATTTGATACCATATAACATCATGCCTGGAGTATATATATTGGGGGAGCTAGTCAGAGGAGGGGCCTGCACTCTGTTGCCCAAGGGATTGAGAAAAATGCGTTAGCAATATCAATTGTGGTGTACCACTTGGCCGCCTTTGACTCCAGTTCATATTGAAGTTCCAGCATAGCCGGCACAGTAGCGCTCAGTGGTGGTGTGACTTCATTCAGGCCACAATAGTCTATTGTTAGCCTCCACTCTCCATTAGACTTACGCACTGGCCATATGGGACTGTTAAATGGGGAATTAGTTTTGCTGATCACCCCTTGGCTCTCCAGTTGATGAATCAGCTCATGGATGGGGATCAGAGAGTCTCGGTTGGTGCAATATTGCCAGTGGTGCACCGTCGTAGTGGTGATTGGCACCTGTTGTTCTTCAACCCTCAGCAATCCCACAACAGAAGGGTCCTCTGAGAGACCAGGCAAGGTAGACAGCTGCTTAATTTCCTCTGTCTCCATGGCAGCTATACCAAAAGCCCATTGGTACCCTTTTGGGTTCTTGAAATACCCCCTCCTGAGGTAGTCTATGCCCAGGAGGCATGAGGCCTCTGGGCCAGTCACAATGGGGTGCTCTTGTCACTCATTCCCGGTTAGACTCACTTCGGCCTCCAATACAGTCAGCCATTGGGATCCCCCTGTTACTCCAGAAATACAGATGGATTCTGCCCCTTTATAGCTTGATGGCATTAGGGTGCATTGTGCACTGGTGTCCACTAGAGCCCTATATTCCTGTGTATCTGAAGTGCCAGGCCATCAAATCCACACAGTCCAATAAACCCTGTTATCCCTGTCCTCCACCTGGCTGGAGGCAGGGTCCCTCTAGTCCCGGTCATAGTATTCGTTGTTCACCTTTTGTAAAAATGGACTAGAAGTTTCTTTGAGAAAATCAGAAATGGGGTCAGCCCTTCTATACTGTCTGGGGAGCTGCCCACTGGAAACCGGAGCAGCATTTTTCCTGGAAGAATCCCCTTTAGTGCTTGTTTTTCCTTTCGACTCCTGTACCTGTGCCCTTAGGGTCGAGGTAGGTTTTCCATCCCACTTGCTCATGTCCTCTCTGTGGTTGCACAGGAAAAAACATAGGTTACCCTACAGTGTGTGCACTCGATATTCTCTCTCTTTGTCAGGGGAACGCTTACTTCTAATAGCTGAGACGCGGGTCCATATGGGTTGAGAGTGGGACATATCCTCTTTGATTTGCTGGAACTCCTGGGACAGTTTCTCCACAGCTGCAACGCAGGACTGTAGGGAAGAAGAGATACTTCTTTCATATTGCTGTAGTTGACCAGCCAAGTCCTGCACTGTTGGTTCCTCACCTTCTCTCAGGACATTACTGCCAACAAGTTGGCATATGATGCTGGTGCACTCTGTAGAAATTGCAGCCACATGGACTGATTGCATTGGACTTCAATATGGAGGCAATATGTCGTAATGTCCCCCTCTTCCCCCTCCCCAAGTCAAAGAGAGCATTAAGGGGATTTTTGGAAATGGCAGGATGGTGCAGATTGTGGATACCAAATTTCGGACTGATGGCCAGACCTTTGTATGAGGCCATAAAAGGGCCAGGAGAAGCCCTGGAGTGGACACCAGAGTGCCGGAAAGTCTCTGATGATATCAAAAAGACTTTAATGAAAGCTCCTGTCTTAAGACTGCTGAATTTTACCAAACCTTTTACGTTATATGCACATTCAAGATTACAAGTGGCTTTGAAAATTTTGACCCAGACATCGAGGGATTGGAAAAGACCTGCGGCATATTTCTCAAAACAATTGGATGAAGCGAGCAAGGCATGGCCTGCGTGCCTTCGAGCAGTTGCTGCCACAGTATTATTGATGCAAGAAGCTCAAAAATTAACTATGGGACAAAAAATATCACTGTATTTGTTCCACATGCAGTACTGACAGTCCTGGAACAAAAAGGACATCTCCCCAGAGAATATTGGCAGACTGATTTTTTTAATAGTGGATACTTTCTCAGGGTGACTCGAAGCTTTCCCATGTCAAACCAACAAAGCTAGAGAAGTAATAAAAATGATGCTAAGAAAGATAATTCCTAGATTTGGGATTCCAGAGGGGATATTGTCCAATAGGAGTTCTCATTTTGTGGCGGAAATAGTACAAGAGGTTTCAAAATTTTTTTTAATAAGATGGGATTTGCATTCTCCATGGAGGCCACAGTCCAGTGGAAAGGTTGAAAGAATGAATCAGAGTCTAAAAAGACAAATTAGTAAGATATGTCAAGAGACTCAGCTAAGATGACCTGATGCATTGCCATTAGCTTTATTGAGAATCAGAATCAGACCAAGTTCCAAAGAGATGTTAAGTCCTTATGAAATTTTATACGAGAAGCCCTATCAGATTATTACTGGAATTGGAGAGACACATGTTATTGGGGAAAAATCACTGAGAGATTATGTCATATCCTTGGGAAAAGTTCTCTCCTCTTTACACAGGTATATCACACTGACCTCACCCATCGCCTTGGATGTCCAGATGCATAATCTTCAGCCAAGAGATTGGATCTACGTTCAGACCTGGAATGACAAGTCCTTGAAGGAAAAGTGGAAGGGGCCATACCAGGTCCTGCTCACAACACATACAACAGTGAAAGTCCCCAGGATCGAAACCTGGATCCACTACAGTAGGATAAAGCCAGCTCCAGCCCTGGAATGAGAAACTGAACAAGTAGGACCAACACATCTAAAAATCACTCATAAATCTTAATAATGACATTAATAATCTGTTTGAATCAATTAGGAAGACTATGTGCAGAGGAGGACAAGGAGAATTTAATTTTGGCCTTGATTCAAGGATTTGGAAAAATGTGTAATCTTACTAGCGTAACAGCCTGCTGCCTACTCCAAGCTGCTGGCCAGTTTATGCCATGGGGAATAATTCCTGTAGACCTATTGGTTATAGAGGAACATGTTAACATTTCTAAGGCTTTCATTGCAGCTAATGTATCTTATTATCTTGATGATGACACCAAATGCAGACAAGGGGGAAATTATGTACTCCAGGATCCAATGCTCTGGAGGCCAGATGATAATAGGACTGTGATACCAAAAATTTTGAAATAGTCTCTTTGTCTATGTCCATCTGTATTCTTTTTATATAATTGTTTGTAGCTTTCCTGTTATAAATCGAATAGATAACAAATTATTATAAAGATGGAGATCTAAACAATAGATTATTCAAGAATGTTAACGAGCAGAAAACTAATCACTTTGAACTAAGCACAGACTAGATTGACCTTGAATAATAGCCAGAACTGGATAACCATTAGAATCAAGATAAAGGACTCTTAGACTCTTCCTCAGAGCGCATGCTCCGAAAGGAAGTTCAACCAAAGGACATTTAAAGAACGACCACCAGAGGGTCCCAAAGACCCTAAAAGACCCTCACAAAAGAACCCAAAGGACTCAGGACGCATGTGTAAGTAGAATGCAAATATTGTAATAAGTTCTCGAAAATGAGATAAATATGTAGGATTATTCTTGGAAATCTAATACATATGTATACAACTAACTTTTCTTTAAAATCCCCCCCTTCCACTGAATACTTATTTTCCATTACAAGATAAAAGCAGTAACATAGAAATAACAAATACAACAAATGTAACAAACACAGCCGGCACAAGGAACACAAATTGGTAGAAACAGGGGGTAAATACGAGACATAGAGTACAATACAAGGACACGAAACACAGAATACAATACAAGGATCCTTTTTTTTTCTTTTTTTTTTTTTTGTGGGACTCTAATCCACTCTTGGGGACTCTAACCCCAGAGGCGATTTCTTCAGAATTCCCCCTCCTTAGGAGGATCTTGCACCCATCCTTAAGAGATTATAAACCACAATAAACAAGAGTCCAAATACGACAGTCCAAAGTCCCAGAGACAATCGGTACAGGCAGAACTTACAAAACAGTCTCATAATCCAGATACATTTGCCAGGTCACATAAACCAGATAAATCCATCAGAAACAGATGGAAATCCCTGAAACCAGATGAGGTCTTAAAAGAACCCCCTAAGACCTGAAACTAGATAAGGTCTTGAAAGAATCCCCCAGAACCCAGTGGCCACAATACCTGAGTAGCCTCACCCTGCGGGGCAATTTTCACCTCTGTCTGACAGGCGGGCCCCAGAAAGAATACTTTTTTGCTTACCAGGGGTCTTGCTTTGAGTCCCTAGGTCCGGGGATCAGAAGTTCTCCCCGAGAAGTCCCTGGTGCCAGCTGGAGGTCCCGTAATCCCACGGATCCGTAGAGAGTCACAAGTAGTGTCCCATCTGGGTTGCCAAAATGTTACTGTAAGTCGGCAAAATAAAGACTCCCTAAAACTTGTTTTGGAGTTTTAGAAAGCAAGCATTCTTTATTCACAGCGCCAGATGCATGAGGGATAGTTCCTCCTAATGTGCATACACGGTCCTGGGATAGAATCTTAGTTATACATTGTAATCATACATATTCATAACATTTCCTTGAAATCGTACATATTCATTGTTATTCTCTTAAATAATTGGTTAATTTTTTCTCGCTTTACATGTAAATTACTTCGCATTCTCGGTCCTTTGATTCTGCCCTTTTCTTTTGAGTCTGAGGTATGTTTAGGGTAGGTGGTCCATGAGTCGGTGGTCGCAATCTCCCCCTGCTGGAATTACCTTTCCCCCAGTTACACGTCAGCACATGCTGACAATGCAAAACATGGTAACAAAGTTTATACATTTTCTGGGATGTTCCCCCTTCAAGGATGGCAAACTCTTGATAGGGAGTTTTTCAATGAGTCACTCTTTATAACTTCAAGGATGGTCATCCTATTCTCAGACCTTGTGTGCATATCTGTCTTTAGATATGTGCAAACAGCCTACTAAACCCTTCATTCAGTTCTTTCACAAAATTTAACTCCTTCATTGTTGGATGACAAAATAAGATATTACTTACGAAGAGAGCCAATATTGTTTACAATGTTTCTAAATTATGGACTATTTAAAAAAATTCTCCTGAGTCCAAGAGACCTTAGCAGAAGTGTCTCTGCATGATTTATGCTCCCAAAGATGCCACATACAGGAGACTGAAATGGAAAATAGGTATATTAGACTGAAAGTATTGCTGATGTGATTTGAACAGAGATTTGAAGAGGGAAAAGATAGTATAATCACCATTTCACCCTAATTTAATATTGACATGTCGGGGAAGTTTCCCGGCTGCTACATGAGAAGCACCTGTGCCTCATCAAGACAGGTGCTGAGTCACGTTGGTTGGCCGGAGACCACGTGACCTATGGGAAGTTTAAAGGTGGGGCACTCCCAAGAGGGAGTGGGGCATTTCCCTCCTGGAGTTTGGAGAGGTAGGAGCCCTCGGGAGAGCGTGAATTGGAGCTCTCTGTTGGATTAAGGTAGCAGTGAGTTTAGAAGAGCCTTCTGATTGTAGAATACCTTGTGGTCGCAACAGTCGGTTGGTTGCGACCCATCGGAAGAAGACACAGGCAGTCCGCGACATCGACATTGTGAAATATGTTCATTTGATTCGTGTCAATGGATGGATGTGCAAATAGGTGGCGAGGAGTAGGGTATGCCTATTCAAGATAAGTGATTATCTTAGTTTAAGATCTCTGTGAAATGCAAAAACGTAAACCTGCGAAATGCCTCATGATGCTGCTAACCATGAGCCCCAGTTGTGAAATATGATCTTCTCTGTATATATAACCTTTAACCATTCTGTTTGTTCTTATATAACCATAGCCCTAGAGGAAGCAGAATGGTATGTATATAGTTCTCGCTTCTTGCAAAAGCCACCTAACGTTTTTGCTTTGCT
This sequence comes from Tauraco erythrolophus, assembly GCF_009769465.1. Lineage (NCBI taxonomy): Eukaryota > Metazoa > Chordata > Aves > Musophagiformes > Musophagidae > Tauraco > Tauraco erythrolophus. Next base: position 17,367,616 of record NC_141497.1, read on the forward strand.
GCCAATTGCAAGGTGTTAGACAAGAGGGGTCTAGGGGCCTGTACGTCCTTAATCTCTAATCTCGCTTAACCACTTTTAAGTTAGCTTGCTCAAGCTATATATCTGTAAGTTGCATAACCCTTGTGTAAGATAAGCAGGAGCCAAGATGGAGAACAAGGACGGTCCTGATGACTTTGCAGAGCAGAGTCATGATGACTTCGCTAGTTTTCTGGGGAGGTGAAAAAGTAATCACGAGGAAGACATACAGCCTTCATCCCTGAGACCCCTACTCACGACCACCAGGAGACACTGCGCACGTGCAACTGGGGGGGGTTAGGGGTGGAGACTATGGAGATGACTTCTCTGAGCCCATTGTAATAAGACCACCTTTTCTCGGAAATAATTAAGAATATGTATTAGTAAAAGAAATATAAACCAGAAATAAGAACTATATGGTGTGCGTCTTGGTAGAGCGGAGACTCCCGGCGCACCCAGCGCTGTTTGCTTGCTTTTATTCGCCTAATAAATTGTAAACTTTAATTGGAGTTCTGTTTGGGACTCACTCATTTATTACAACATAATTCTGTCTGCTACTAATGGGTTACTAGGAGTGAAGTTCACATTCCTCATGTCTTCTACAATCTTTTGGAATTCATATGGGTAGATTGGATTAAGCACATGTAAATACATATGTATTCACAATTATGTTTGCTTACTTTCATAGCTAAAATACTTTTTGTATGTCTTTTGAGCTTGTATCTAACTGATGTTGCTATTTGCAAACCACTTCTAAACTAATATTCCATTACGGATGTGTCCTTATTCAGTCACTAAGTTTGAACTCAACCTTTTTGTAGGGAACTTAGGGGTTTTTTTTTCTCCATAGACAAACAAAGAAAAATGTTTTGAAATTTTTATAAAACACTCAAAAAGGAGGAAAAAAACCCTCAAACAATTTCAATGAATAGAGAAGCATTTTGAAAGCAAAGGGGCTATTTAAGCATCGACTTAGTTCTTTTCCTCCTCATAGTCAGTGAAGTCTTTCAGTAGAAAAACCCTATTAGAACGCTTCAGTGGTAAACTGGCATATGCATTTTTGATTAGAGAATTACTATTAACCTATTATTTTCCAAGAGAATTATACCAATGGAGGATGTAGATGTATATACATGCCAGGAAATGAAGATGTGTGAAGGAAAAATTCTTCTTCTTGTCTGACTTTTGACAGTAACAGGTTCATGATTTTGAAGTCTCAGACTTATCTCATTTGACATGAATGATCATAGTATTTGGGTTGTAATTGAGAAAGCACACTTTCTTTTGCCAGTGCTCTCATGCCACAGGCATGCTGGACACATCTCTCTCAATTTATGCAAAGGTCCATTTCTCTAATTACCTGGAATAGAGGAGGTGGGAGGGAAGGGCTTGCTTGATACAGTTCTTTTGTGGGAAGACCACCATTTGCACAAGAGGTACATAAAATCATTTTGATAAATCTATTTTTTGTCACCTAAGTGGCCTGTTTGGAAAAAAATTATTCAACTTGGCAATATTCACTGAAGTCTAAATCTGAAGTCCTAAATTTAGACACTCATTCTCAAAGCCTTCATCAAGAAGCCAGTGACAGGATTTTCCCATACATATATGGAAAAACTTCTGCGCATTTGCAAGGCCAGACATAGACTTGCTCTTTTAACATTTGTGAAGAACAGCTCTCAGATTATTGCATGAAAGAGTGATTTTTTTTTTTTTAATTTTTAAACAGGAAATTTTCTTTTTCTGTCTTCTATTAAATGACAGACTCAAATTTATGTGAGTACAAATATCACATTAGCAGCAAAGCTAATGAAGCTTGCTTTCATTTGTATTTGTGTCTTGTACTTGGATTTACTAATGTCTGAATAAGGGCCAGATGATGCTTTGCCTGCACTTATCATGTACTCTTTCACATAGATTTTAATAAGGGGTAATATCGTAGCCTTACCCTTGCTGATGGCAATAATTAAGATCTCTACACTGGCTTCACATTTTTATGGAACTGGTAGGAACTTAATATGTTTGAGATAGATTTGACTGGAATTGGCCAACAAGCTCTAAAGTATCTAGGTGAGGACACTAAGAAACTATCATGCACACACACTGTGTAACTGACCAATAAACCCCTAAAATGAAAGAAGGCTCAGTGGAGTTGGGCAAGGGTGATGTGCCTGTGAAGCTCAGAGAATAATGCAGAGTGTGACTGACCACAGCTTTACAAAGAAGCTAATTTTATCTCACTGCAAAAGGGACCAGACCTGAGGATGGCCTTTTGTCCTGTGGTTTGGGCCAGTAGATGGATAGGTCGGCAACTAAACTCCACCCAGCTGTTCGCTCACCCTCCCCCACTCCCAGGGGATGGGGAGGAGAATTAAAGGGGAAAAGGGAAAGAGAATCATGGGTTGAGATAAGAACAATTTAATACTACTACTACTACTAAATGAATATATACATGTACAATGATAATAATATATACAAACAAGAGATGCACAGTATCATTGCTCACCACTCCTTGACCAAGACCTGTCTCATCCCGTCCCGGACTAACGATTCCGAAAGAGATATGTCCCAACACCACAATCCCAGAGGAGTGAGAGGCCTGAAAAGAAAGAGAGAGAGAGAGAGAGAGCACTCCGAGAGTCCGAGAGTGAGAGTCCTGGAGGAGCAAAGGCCCTTCTTCCTAGCTAACCCTCATTTTTATACTGGGCACGATGCTGCATGATATGGGATACTTCATTGGCCAGTTTGGCCCTCAATCCTAAATCTAAGTACAAATTATAAGGGGAGTTATGAACCCTTTGTCCCAGCTACGCTCCCCCCTATCCCATTGTTCTCCTGCACACTGGCAAGAACACGGCAAGCTGAAAAGTCCTTGAGGCCTCAGTGTCAACTGCAAACATCAGCGCGCTATCAACATTCTTCTCAGAGCAAGTCTCAGACTAAAACCAAAACACAGAGCTCTTCTAGCTGCTAAAAAGAAGAACTAACTGTCCCAGCTGAAACCAGGACACCTGTATTTTAGGTAAACAGGTATGTTAGCTGAGTAGATCAACTGTTGGTGTAAATGTTCCTCCCTGAGTTCATTAAAAGAGTGCAAATGTCTCCCTGTGTTAGCCAAACCAACACAAGGGGAGTGAATATATGGCTCAGCCCAACATAGAGTATAAAAGCCGAACAACTAACAAAAGAATTTCAGAGAGCAATGGCCTTGAGATGGCTTCATCTCACATATTCCTTCCCAGCGAATGGGGATGCCCAGTGTTGTGACGATGAGCATATTATAGAGACTGGTAATGGGAATCACATTGGTATTGTGATTGAACTATGTATTGCAATTGCTGTATTTTGCTAAGTGTAACTTACATTTGTATTGTGTTATGCAGTATTGTCGTGGTTTAGCCCAGCCGGCAGCTAAGCCACCATGAGGTCACTCACCTCCCTCCCTCAGTCAGGTAGAGAGGAGAAAAAATGTAACAAAAGGCCTGAGGGTCGAGACAGGAACAGGGAGGGATCACCCACCAACCATGGCCCCGGGAAAAACAGACTCAGTTTGAGGACAAATCGATTTAATTTGTTAATGGCTCATTCAGAGAGGATAACAAGAAACAAAGCCAGAACTCAAAAAACACCTTTTCTGCCACTCCTTTCTTAAAGGAGGAGGACTCCTTACACTCTTTTCCCCCTGCTCCAATGGATCCCCTCCTCATGGGACAGTTCACAGACTTCTCCAACGTGAGTCTGTTACAAAACTTTGACAAAATAATCAAGTAGAAAAGTCAGATAGAAAAACTGAAAAGCAAAATGTGTAAGTTAGGATTGTTAAGTTTAATAAGTAACTATAGAGGCCTCAATAGAAAATTACTGGATGTTTTAAACCAAGGACCATAAAGACCCCGCCAGCCAGTTGCTGGATTTCTATGTGTATTGTTTTAAGCCAGAGAACCATGGAGTTCTCACCAGCTAAACACTGGGAGTTCTTTTATTGTATTAAGAAACAAATGAAGTGGTCACGGACACCAGTTTTGCTGCTTGAAACGCCCCTTTGTTACCCCTTCCCATCTTGATTTGAATATCAAGGATTATAATCAGTAAGAATAAGTAGAATTAACCAATGATTGTTATAGGGTAGGAATATTGATAAGGTGGTGTAACTAACAAAACCAATCATTTTAAAGGTCAAATTTAAGAGCGAGAATAATATGTAATTTTATGTAAAAGAACTTATGTAATGATGATTCAACAAAACAAGTGTATAAAAACCTATGGACTTTGATGCTAAGGCGAACACGCTTGGACGGAGCTATCCCCCGTGTCCCCAGCGCTGAAATAAAGGAGTGTCTGTTTATCTACCTTGTGTAGATGAATTTTCTTCCTGGCTGGTAACAAGTCCTTCCCGCAGGATGTAATCCTTACTCATCAGATTGCTCCAGCGTGGGCTTCTTCCCTACAGAGTCATGGGTTCTTAGGGAGCTGCCACCTGCTCTGGCAAGGGGTTCTCCACAGGCTTCAGATACCTCTCCACCTTGTCGTCAGCCTCCAGCAGCTCACAGAGACGATTCTCTATGACTTCCTTCAGGCACAGGCATCTCTGCTCCAGCGTGGGGTTCTCCAAGGGCTGCAGGTGAATCTCTGCTCCACCGTTAATCTCCATGGGCGGAAGATCCATCTCACCACTGGTTGCAGGGGAATTTCAGCTCCAGTACACCTCCTCTCATTCCATCTTCACTTTCCTTGGTGTCTGCGTGGCCCTTTCTCTCAGGTCTCAGTCCTCTCTTTGCTGCAGCTGTCTTCAGTCAGGTAGCGGTGGCCCAGTGTGGGCAGTCACCTGCCCAGGAGGCCGGGGGGCCAGTCTCCCCCACCTCCCCTCTCTATTCAGTGTAGGTCCAGCCTCAGGTTGGGCTTCTTTGTCCTCCTCTTAAATAGGGCATTCACAGAGGTGCTAATTGGCTCAGCCCTGGCCTGAGGGGATGAGGATGGTCTCAGCTGTCCCACCGGTTTTGGAGCCGCTGGGGAAGCTTTTCACAGCTATTTACAGGGGCCATTTCCACAGTCACTCCCGTGCTGCCAAAACCCCATCACGTAAAGCCAGCGCATTAAGCTTTTTCACAGCTACTTACAGGGGCCATTTCTGCAGCCCCTCCCATAAATCCAGCACAAGTATATTTTGTATCATTCTGCTAAATCAGAAATTCCATGTAACATGAACTATCTGCAAATAAGGAAATCTGATATTAAACATTACACCCTTCACACATGGAATATCTAAAAGAACCTGGTCAGAGGTTGGACTCTGACACACACACACACACACAGAGTGATTGTAAACAGTTTAATTCCTTAGGAAAAAAGGCTAAAATGCTTAAAAATGAAAAATGTGTTTATTTCTGTCGTGGGTTAGGCCACTCTGGCAACCAAACCGTCCCCCCCCCCAGTCGTTCACTCACCCTCCCCCACCCCCAGGGATGAGGGAGAGAATTAAAGGATAAATGGGATACCCGTGGGTTGAGATAAGAACAATTTAATACAGATGATTTAATACACAGTGTAGATGCTCACCACCCCCTCTTATGTAAAGCCCGTCTTGTCCCGAAGCTGCAATCCCGGACGAACGCGAGGCCCCGAAATAGAGAGGGGGAGAGAGAGATAGTACTCCGAGAGTGGGAGTACTGGGAGAGAGAGAAAAAAAAGGCAATAGAGCAAAAGCACAGCAAGTGCAAAAGAGCAGAAGCGGCGAAAGAGCCAAAGCACAAAGAGCCCTTCTTTCCGGTTGTTACTGATACTTAGAATTTTGGTAATTAAAATTTAATCAATAGTTTGTAATTAATATGGTTTGTAGTTGATTTTAATAATATAGAAGTATAAGAAATCTTTTTAATGAAAAGTATGCTCGTATAGTAATCACATGCTGCTATGAAACTCCCTGTATAGCCCTGTACCAGGACCAAAGGGATAGGTCAGAATCATTTAGTAAGAACATGTAGTACAAAGCACAAGTTGATTTGTAAACTGATTTATGATACCTGCATAGAACTAGAAGAATGCATGTAGCTATCAAGGTCTAGATTAATGAGAATGAAGAAAGCCAACCGTAACGGTTTCGTAATGGTCTATGGGTACCTGCCAGAAACCGTGAACTTAAGCAAAAGGTAATTCCGGCAGGGGGAGATTGCGACCACCGACTCACAGACCACCTACCCATATTACACCCCAGACTCATTTCTAGATGATTCTACCTTTTATTGCGCAGAATCAGAAATGGGAGGAGAATATGCTAATGATTTTCGGGAATTTATATGTTTATGTATGATTTCCTAATGGATTTGCATATGTCAGCTCTATATAAGAAGTTTGATTTCGGTGCAAGGGGCGCACGCTAGGAGGAGATATCCCCCGTGCACCCGGCGCCGCAATAAAGAAGTGTCTGCTTATCTACATCCCATTGGTGTTGATAAGTTTCTTATTCCGGATTTTCGGTAACACGGTTGTCCCTCACCTTTATACTGAGCATGACGCTGCATGATATGGAATACTAATTGGCCAGTTTGGCCCTCAATCTTAAGTCCAAGTACAAATTGTAAGGAGAGTTGTGGACTCCTTGTCCCGGCTATGCTCCCCCCTTACCCTGTTTTGCTCCTGCACACTGGCAAGAACACGGCAAGCTGAAAAGTCCCTGAGACCTCAGTGCCAACTACAAACATCAGCTTGCTATCAACATTCTTCTCAGAGCGAGCCTCTGAGTAAAACCAAAACACGGAGCTCTTCCAGCTGCTAAAAAGAAGAGCTAACCCTGTCCCAGCTAAAACCAGGACAGTATCCACCCCTTATTCCATACCAAGCACGTCATGCTCAAACCTTACATATATACTATTCCCTTAGCCACGGGTCATCCCTCCAAAATGTGTCTTCATCTGTTGTAGCAGTCTCTCAGGGCAGGAAAGATGATGTGGAATTCGCTCAGTCGGTAGAACAGATGACATGTAGTCTTTGTTGCGTGTGGCGTCTGGAGCTCGTAGTTGGTGTATCCGGCCGCCGTCTGCAGGTTGAAGATGTTGATCTCAAAGAAGTTGCTGGGCGTTAGGAATCAGTTCTGATTCTGCCAAAGTTCATTCTTCATTAACCTGGATGATTCTTAATATAATGACATTAGTACAATGTGACAACCATAGCAATGATGGTATGCAGGGACAGGGTTATTCAGCAATTAATATCACACAATTCAATTCATTTTATCGTCTCTTTTCACCCAACATCAAATCCCCTTGAGGTACACATCGGACTTCCCCGTCCTTCTGCATCACCCACCAAGTGCACCCAGGTCCTTGAGCAAAAGCAATCCCACGAATGGGTTTACCTTTACCCGAGGGAGGAATAACCCAAACTGTCTTCCCGAGTATATTCCTCATGTGCATTACAGGGACTTTATCTCCTTCTACAGTACGTAAAAGTTCTGATTGGGCAGGACCAGCTCGATTGGCAGAACCTCTAGTGTTGACTAACCAGGTGGGTTTTGCTAAATGCGTATCCCAATGTTTGAAGGTTCCACCACCCATTGCTTTCAGTGTGATTTTTAGCAGTCCATTATATCGTTCAATCTTCCCAGAAGCTGGTGCATGATAGGGGATGTGATATACCCACTCGATGCCATGCTCTTTGGCCCAAGCGTCTATAAGATTGTTACGGAAATGAGTCCCGTTGTCTGACTCAATTCTTCTCTCTGGGGTGCCATGCCGCCACAAGACTTGCTTTTCAAGGCCCAAGATTGTGTTTTGGGCAGTGGCATGGGGCACAGCATAGGTTTCCAGCCATCCAGTGGTTGCTTCCACCATCATGAGCACGTAACGCTTGCCACTGCGAGTTTGTGGAAGTGTGACATAATCAATTTGCCAAGCCTCTCCATACTGATATTTCAACCAATGCCCTCCATACCAAAGAGGTTTTAACCGCTTGGCTGCTCGATTGCAGCACGTTTCACATTCATGGATCACCTCTGCAATAGTGTCCATAGTTAAGTCCACCCCTCGATCACGAGCCCATTTGTATGTGGCATCCCTTCCTTGATGGCCTGAGGCATCATGGTCCCAAAGAGCTAGAAATTTTTCACCTTTATGTTGCCAGTCCAGAACCACCTGAGCCACTTTAATCTTGGCGGCCTGATCCACCTGTTGATTGTTTTCATGTTCTTCTGTGGCCCGACTCTTGGGTACATGGGCATCTACATGACGTACTTTTACAATCAGCTTCTCTACTCGAGCAGCAATGTCTTTCCACAATGGGGCAGCCCAGATGGGTTTACCTCTGCGTTGTCAGTTGCTCTGCTTCCATTGCCGTAGCCATCCCCACAGGGCATTTGCTACCATCCATGAGTCGGTATAGAGATAGAGCATTGGCCACTTTTCTCGTTCAGCGATGTCTAAAGCCAGTTGGATGGCTTTCACCTCTGCAAACTGACTTGATTCACCTTCTCCTTCGGTAGCTTCTGCGACCCGTCGAGTAGGACTCCATACAGCAGCTTTCCATTTTCGATGTTTTCCTACAAGGCGACAGGATCCATCAGTAAACAGAGCATATTTCTTCTCATTGTCTAATAGTTCATTATAAGGTGGAGCCTCCTCAGGACGTGTCACTTCCTCCTTCTCTGGTGACATTCCAAAGTCTTTACCTTCAGCCCAGTTAGTGATCACTTCCAAAATTCCTGGGCGATTGGGGTTTCCTATCTGAGCTCTTCATGTGATCAGTGCGATCCACTTGCTCCATGTAGCATCAGTTGCATGATGTGTAGACGGGACGCTCCCTTTGAACATCCAGCCGAGCACTGGCAATCAGGGTGCCAGGAACAACTGTGCTTCCGTACCAATCAGAAGCAGCTCGGACTCCTTCATATGCTGCAAGTATCTCTTTTTCAGTTGGAGTATAGCGGGCTTCGGATCCTTTGTATCCTCGACTCCAAAACCCAAGAGGTCGATCTCGCGTCTCCCCTGGCGCTTTTTGCCAGAGACTCCAGGTAGGACCATTCTCCCCAGCTGCAGTGTAGAGCACGTTTTTGACATCTTGTCCTGTCCGAACTGGTCCCAGGGCTACCGCATGGACTATTTCTTGTTTAATTTGTTCAAAGGCTTGTTTTTGCTCTGGGCCCCATTCAAGATTATTCTTCTTTCGGGTTACTTGATAGAGGGGTTTTACAATCTGGCTGTAATCTGGAATATGCATTCGCCAGAAACCCACAATGCCTAAGAAAGCTTGTGCTTCCTTTTTGTTGGTTGGTGGGGACATAGCTGTTATTTTATTAATCACGTCCATCGGAATCTGACGACGCCCATCTTGCCATTTTATTCCCAAAAACTGAATCTCCTGTGTAGGTCCCTTGACCTTACTCTGTTTTATGGCAAAGCCTGCTTTCAGAAGGATCTGCATTATCTTTTCACCTTTCTCAAAAACGACTTCTGCTGTGTTGCCCCATACAATGATGTCATCAATGTATTGCAAATGTTCTGGGGCTTCGCCCTGTTCCAGTGTGATCTGGATCAGTCCATGGCAAATAGTGGGGCTGTGTTTCCACCCCTGGGGCAGTCGATTCCAGGTATACTGGACGCCTCTCCAAGTGAAAGCAAACTGTGACCTGCATTCTGCTGCCAAAGGAATGGAGAAGAATGCATTGGCAATATCAATTGTAGCATACCACCTGGCTGCCTTTGACTCCAGTTCATACTGAAGTTCCAGCATATCTGGCACGGCAGCACTCAATGGTGGTGTAACTTCATTCAAGCCACGATAGTCTACTGTCAGCCTCCACTCGCCATTGGACTTACATACAGGCCATATAGGGCTGTTAAAAGGTGAGCGAGTCTTGGTGATGACTCCTTGACTCTCCAGTTGACAAATCAACTTATGGATAGGAATTAGAGTCTCGGCTGGTACGATATTGCCGTCGGTGCACTGTTGTAGTAGCAATTGGCACCTGTTGTTCTTCGACCCTCAGTAATCCCACAGCAGAAGGGTCCGTTGAGAGACCAGGCAAAGTAGACAGCTGTCTGCCTTCTTCTGTCTCTATTGCAGCTATGCCAAAAGCCCACCGATACCCTTTTGGGTCCTTGTAATACCCTCTCTTAAGATAATCTATGCCAAGGATGCACGGCGCTTCTGGGCCAGTTACAATAGGGTGTTTTTGCTACCTGCTCTCCAGTTAGGCTCACTTCAGCCTCTAACACAGTCAGTTGTTGAGACCCCCCTGTCACTCCAGAAATACAGATGGATTCTGCCCCTCTAAAGTTCGACGGTATCAAGGTGCATTGGGCACCAGTGTCCACTAGAGCCTTATACTTTTGGGGGTATGATGTGACAGGCCACCGAATCCACAGAGTCCAGTAAACTCAATTGTCCCTTTCCTCCACCTGGCTGGAGGCAGGGCCCCTCTAGTGTCTGTTATCATATTCATCAGAGGAATCAGCAGGATTAGAGTCAGGGTGGATAGGTGTCGTGGTTTTTGGACTGAGGCTTGAGACAAGAACCAAGAGGGAGCACCCACCAACCATGGTCCCGGGCAAAACATGACTCAGGCTTTCTTCATTGTGATAGTTTGATGTGTGGGGGGGTGTTCTGGTGGCAGGGGAGGGGATTTGCTCCCTGTGCCACCAGATCTGAGTCCCATCCCCCCCGGGGGAGGTTGAGCCAAATTGGCGCCTCTGCGAATTGCCCTATTTAAGTTGGGACAAAGGGGCGGGAAAGGGCTTTTTGCTCAGGAGCGAGGAGAGAGCAGGAGGGCGCTCCCCTCGCTCCCGGCCGAGCGGCCGCTCGGGCCCGGGCCGGCGCCATGTGCTCAAGATGGCGCCGGGGGAGCCGCATGGGGGACTCGGTAAGCGCCCCGCTCCCGGGGTGCCCGCCGGGCCGAGCTTCCCCAGAGAGGATTAATATCTAAGCGAAGACAACCACAACGACCGGGTCAGCAAAGATGGAGCAGGAGCAGGTGTACTGGAGCTGAGGCTTCCCTTGCAAATCGGTGTGAGATGGCAGGCGGCCCCCCTGCAGCCAGGGTGTACTCGGCGGAGCAGTGACTCACTCGTGGCCCGTGGAGAAACCCACGTCGGGAAGGAGATGCCTGAGCCCAGGAGAGGTCGTGGAGCAGGGGATGCGCGACCAGGTACTGTTGATAATGGGGCATGGAATGCACGACGAGGTCGTGGAGGCATCTGGAGACCGTGGGACGACCCACGCCGACGCGAGTGGCAGCAGCTCCCTAAGAGGCCGAGACTGGTAAAGCCCAAACTGGTGCGATCCATGGGGAAGGATTGCAATCCTGCGGGCAGGACTTACTTTGGAAAAGTTTGGGGACTTTTTCTTTGTGAGTAGGGGATCCACCGAAGCAAGGGAAAAATGGTGTAAAGACTCCTCCTCTTTTAAGAAAGGAGCGGCAGTGAACAACATGGATGAACTGACCTGTACTCCCCCATTCCCTGTCTCCCTGCGCCGCTGGGGGGAAGGCAGAGCCAGGAACGAAAGGAAAATAGGGGGTGGGGAGGTGTTGTTTTAAGATCGGGCCTTGTTTTCTCTTTTTCTCCTCTCAAGTAACCGGTTTCATCCCCTTTTGTCTTTTGTTAAGTAACTGTTAATAAATTGTTTTGGTTTATGAAGAAAGCCTGAGTCATGTTTTGCCCGAGACCATGGTTGGTGGGTGCTCCCTTTCGGTTCTTGTCTCGACCCTCAGTCCAAAAACCACGACATTCATAAAACAAAACAATTTATTAACAGTTACTTAACAGGAGACATAAGGGAACGAAACCGGTTACTTGAGAGGAGAAAAGAGAAAACAAGGCCAGATCTTAAAACAACACCTCCCCACCCCGTTTCCTTTCGTTCCTGGCTCAACCTCCCCCCCGGCAGCGCAGGGGGAAAGGGAATGGGGAGTGCAGGTCAGTTCATCCATGTTGTTAACTACCGCTCCTTTCTTAAAGGAGGAGGAGTCTTTACACCATTTTTCCCTTGCTTCGGTGGATCCCCTACTCATGAAGAAAAAAGTCCCCAAACTTTTCCAACGTGAGTCCTGCCCGCAGGATTGCAATCCTTCCCCATGGATTGTACCAGTTCGGGCTTTACCAGTCTCGGCCTCTTAGGGAGCTGCTGCCACTCGTGTCGGCGTGGGTCATTCCATGGATTCCAGATGCCTCCACGACCTCGTCGTGCATTCCATGCCCCATTATTAACAGTACCTGGTCGCGCATCCCCTGCTCCACGACCTCTCCTGGGCTCAGGCATCTTTTTTCCGACGTGGGTTTCTCCACGGGCCACGAGTGGGTCTCTGCTCCGCCGAGTACACCCTGGCTGCAGGGGGGCCGCCTGCCATCTTCACACCGATTGCAAGGGAAACCTCAGCTCCAGTACACCTCCTCCTGCTCCATCTTGACTGACCTGGTTGTTGTGGTTGTTTTCTCTTAGATCTTAATCTCCTCTAGAGGAGCTCGGCCCGGCGGGCACCCCGGGAGCGAGGCGCTTCCCGAGCCCCCCCATGCGGCTCCCCCGGCGCCATCTTGAGCACATGGCGCCGGCCCGGGCCCGAGCAGCCACCCGGCTGGGAGCCGGGAGCGAGGGAAGCACCCTCCTCCCCTCTCCTCGCTCCTGAGCAAAAAAGCCCTTTCCCGCCCCTTTGTCCCAACTTAAATAGGGCAATTCGCAGAGGCACCAATTTGGCACAACCCCCCGGGGGGGATGGGACTCAGATCTGGTGGCACAGGGAGCAAATCCCCTCCCCTGCCACCAGAACACCCCCCCCCACATCAAACTATCACAATAGGAGGATCAGCCCTCCCATTTCGACTAGTGGACTGCTCACTGTAGACTGGGGCAACAGCTGTCCTGGAGGAATTAGAAAAATTTCTATTTCTGTTGGTTCTTCCTCCCAACTGGCGTACCCTTGACTCTAAGGCTGAGGTGGGTTTTCCATCCCACCTTCTCATGTCTTCTCCATGATCACGCAGGTAGAACCACAGCTCACCCTGTGATCTGTACCGTCTCTCTCGAGGAGGGTAATGCCTGGTTCTAACAGCTGAAGTTCTTGAACGTTCAGGTGGCAAGGAGTCTACTTTTTCTCTTAATTCTTGGACCTCCTCAGACAGCTTTTCCACAGCCGCAACACAGGCTCATATAGAAGTGTTATCATCATATCGTCAGAGGTAGGTGACCAGATTACCTATGGATAGTGGTGTATCATCGTCTCCGAAGTCCATTATTGCCAATGAGGTGGAATATGCTGATGGCGCACTCCATAGAATCTTTTGCCACATTGGTCGTGTGCACCGGACGTCATCTGGATTTTCAAGTCTTGGTCCGCTTCTCGAGTCAAGATAAATCAACTCTTGCACAGCCAGTTCTCTCAGATACTGAATAGCTTTTTCTATGTTGGTCCACTTGCTTACATTACATGGCACCTCGTCCTTGTAGGGATACCTTTCCTTTATAGCTGCCAGGAGCCGTCTCCAGAGGCTGCGAACTTGTGTCTGTCTTCCAATTGCTTTATCAATGCCTCTATCCATGGCAAGGGCTCCTAGCTGCCTGGCTTCGTTACCATCTAACTCCAGACTATTGGCTCCCATGTCCCAGCATCTGAGCAACCAAGTGACAATGGGCTCACCTCTAAGACGGCCATAATCTTTTCTAATATCTCGCAGCTCGCTCATTTTTAGAGATCGGGTGGTTATTGTCTCATCTATGATGTCACTTCTCCTCCATTGAGATTTTCTCTGGGGCGAAACAGAACGTTCCCGCTTCATCTCTTGTGATGGCCGTGGTTGCTCTTCATCATCATCATCCTCCTCTCCTGATGCGTTCTGACTTTCGCACACATTTCCTCGGTTGCTCTTCCTCCAATCGTTGTGATGGCCCTGGTTGTTCTTCTTTGTCTGGTTGTTGTGATGGCCCTGATTCCTCTTCTTCATCTTCTAACTTTTGTATACATTTTCTTTTCCTTACGGGGGCAACTGATACCATTGTAGTCTGAGTAGCTATAGTGCTTGTCATGGGAGTTGAGATGGCAAGCACAATAACCTGAGAAATAAATTGGTATACACCCCTAAATGGCCGATTGACTTTGAATATATAAATAATTAAACATATATTCAGGAGACCTTGCAGCAAAATCAAACCGGTTAAATTATTCCAATGATGTTCAGCATTATCAAAATTGACATAAGCTTTTGTAAATGAAAAGTCACCGGTATAATTGGCGATGATATCCGCCAGGTGACGCTCAAAATTAATAAACGAGCTCCCCATCACCATCCCCCTCTGCACCACCGAATACAGAGACTGAGCCGGTCCCAGCACCGATGATCTTATCAGTGTTACACCATACAGTATAGCAAAACCCTTAATTAATGATAACATATTTTCATGCCGGTCCAACACCCAGAGCCAGAAAACCGCATAAACATTCTGCCTAACATCATATAAGGTAAATAAGGCAATAAATTATACATGTCTGGTAACATGTATGAAAGCATAACAAACAGCATTCCAGCCAGCAACATTGCTATCTCAACCCCTTCGGGCCCCACGTCGGGCACCAATTAAGACTGTCGTGGGTTAGGACACTCTGGCAACCAAACCCCCCCCCCAGTCGTTCACTCACCCTCCCCCAGCCCCAGGGATGAGGGAGAGAATTAAAGGATAAATGGGATACCCGTGGGTTGAGATAAGAACAATTTAATACAGATGATTTAATACACAGGGTAGATGCTCACCACCCCCTCTTATGTAAAGCCCGTCTCGTCCCGAAGCTGCAATCCCAGACGAATGCAAGGCCCCGAAATAGAGAGGGGCAGAGAGAGATAGTACTCCAAGAGTGGGAGTACTGGGAGAGAGAGGAAAAAAAAAAGGCAATAGAGCAAAAGCGCAGCAAGTACAAAAGAACAGAAGTGGCAAAAGAGCAAAAGTCCAAAAAAAGCCCTCTTTTCCGGCTGTCCCTCACCTTTATACTGGGCATGACGCTGCATGATATGGAATACTAATTGGCCAGTTTGGCCCTCAATCTTAAGTTCCACCACAAATCACAAGGGGAATCATGTCCCCCTTGTACCAGCTATGCTCCCCCCTTATCCCGCCGTGCTTCTGCACTCTGGCACACTGAAAAGTCCTTGAAGTTTCACTTCCAACCACAAACATCACCTTGCTATCAACATTCTTCTCAGAGCGAGCCTCTGAGTAAAACCAAAACACGGAGCTCTTCTAGCTGCTAAAAAGAAGAGCTAACTCTGTCCCAGCTAAAACCAGGACAAGTGGTTAAGCAAAATCAAAACACACCGCAGACCTTTCTAGCTCTACCGCACTGTTCAGCATGAATGCACTTTCTGCTGAATCACTTGATTTTTTAGAAAAATAATTAAACATGTTTTTAGTATCAGAAAGTACATTTTAAGTTAGCTTAATTGAACAGTAGAAGAATAAGCACTTCAAAAGTGACACGTAGATAAAATTAGGAGTGCCTTGTTTTAAGTGGCAAATATGGAGCCTACAGTTTGATTATCTGTCTATTGTCTTCTCATTTGGAAGAGCATGAGCTTTAGATAACACAAGTTTTATATATATATGTGGAGAAATATTGCTTTGAGAATCAATATATGAAAATATATACTTTCATATATAGTTGTCACATTTTGTAGTTAAAACGACCGGCCTGTATAATAAGGTCAAAAGTTGCTGGGACCTTTGTGTATACCTTTGGTGAGTACACCAGTTTGGTAATACTATAGTCCAACCTCCTTATATAAGGGCAAAGGTTCCTAGAACCTTTGAATATATAATTTCGGTGAGTACACCGGTTCAGTAGTACTATAGCCCAACCTCCTTATAATAAGGGCAAAAGTCTCCAGAACTTTTGTATATATAAGATTTTATTCATGACAGGATATAGATTCATAGATAGCCGGTGATAGTGACTGACTACAAAAACAACTTTAATTGAAATACTGCAGTGATAATACAAAACTCTTACTGGTCAGTGATAATACCAAATAGCTAGTAAGATGTTAGTAAATAAATGCACATAACACAGAGTTCTTACCCAATAGGCGTCCCTATGGGCAGGGAGAAGAGAGGTTCAGTCCATCAACTGATCCCAGATGTTTCAATGAAAGGGCTTCTCCCTAACATCCCCTTTGTCTTTTGCCATTTTATACCTTTTCTTTACTTTCAGGTGGAGCTTGAGTGACTCTAGTCATACATACCTTTATTAAGATTGCTCAGTGAGGCGTGGTCGCGGCCTGGAGGCAGGTAGCTTTTGAGGTGGAGGTGTGTTTTGGTCCTGGGGCAACAGTTGCGATCCATCTTCCTTGATGGCAATTAGACGGTTATCTTCACCAGATGTTCTTTGCCCCTGATAACAGGGATGAGCCATGGTACCTCTGCACCACTCTAATCCCCACTTCAAGGACATTGCTCATTCCATCTGACCAGCAGGCCATGTTCGTCCTGGGAGCAGCAACTGTGTCTCACCTCAAAGCTGCTCTAATATTGCAGCCTTTGAGCTGAACTTTGCAAAGCTGTGTTTCTCCATTTTCCCCAATTTCAGTTATTTTCCCACAATAGTAAATTCATTTGCTCATAATTTCAAAATATCATAGATAGTGCATGTGGGTTTAATATCTAGAAAATTCAGGCCAGACTTAGGCCCTGTGAGACTAGATAAAACACAAAAAAAATGAACCCACAGACTTTGTAGTCATACTATTCTGTTTTATGGCATGGTAAAACAGGTGAAACAAAGACACTAGTGGCACAAAAAGAAGTGGTTTTTTATTCTGATTTGCTATGGAAATATAATGTATATGTCCTGCAGTGAGGTATGTAAATACTTATATACAAATTCATATGGATATATGAATTTGTGTACTTGTATGTTGGTAAGTGCTTTTTCATGAAGCTTGGAACCCAATGGCCTGTATCAAACAAATTAATAAAGTAAATTTTTCAAAGATAATTACACTGCTATAGGTTTAACAAAAGTAAGTGTCTGCACATAGGACAGAGATATTGTAAATGCCCCAACCAGAGAAGCACTTAAAACAGAAACTTGCATTTTCAGTCAATCAATCAGTCTCTGTTTCCTTGAGACTCTGCCTTTGTCTAGACTAAGATTGCTGCCATATCAGAGAGTGCAGTTACAAAGTGGTCATTTCATTATGTAATTGTAATGGAGAGCAGAAACGGTTGTACCACAGTCATGTTAAGCTGTTAAGCTTTCTTTATAACCCCAATGATGTAAAGGGCCTGCTGGATATAAAAATGAGAACAATACTAGACAACTGTATTAGGTTTGTGTGGTGAGGTTTTGGTAGTGAGGGGGCTACAGAGGCGGCTTCTGTGAGAAGATGTCAGAAGCTTCTCCTGCGTCTGATAGAGCCAATGCCAGACGGCTCCAAGACAGACCTGCTGCTGGCCAAGGCTGAACCAATCAGCAATGGTGGTAACACCTCTGTGATAACATATTTAAGAATGGGGAAAAAACTGCCGTGCAACAGCAGCCGGAAGAGAAGAGTGAGAATATGTGAGAGAAACAACTCTGCAGACACCAAGGTCAAGGAAGAAGGAGGGGGAGGAGATGCTCCAGGTGCTCGAGCAGAGATTCCCCTGCAGCCCATGGTGAAGACCATGGTGAAGCAGGCTGTCCCTTTGCAGCCCATGGAAGTCCATGGTGGAGCAGATATACACCCTGCAGCCCATGGAGGACCTGTCATGGTTTAACTCCAGCCAGCAGCTAAGCACCACACAGCTGCTCGCTCACCCTCCTCCACCCCCCGGGGATGAGGAAGAGAATTAAAGGAGAAAAGGGAAAGAGACCAGTGGGTTGAGATAAGAACAATTTAATACTAATACTACTAATATATGAATATATACAATGATAAATATATACAAATGAGTGATGTACAGTGTAATTGCTCACCACCCCTTGACCAAGGCCCGTCTCGTCCCGAACTAACGATCCCGAAAAGAGATAAGTTCCGTCATTGCAATCCCGGATGAGCGAGAGGCCCGAAAATAGAGAGCGAGACAGAGATAGCACTCCAAGAGAGTCCGAGAGTGAGAGTCCCAGAAGAGCAAAGGCTCTTCTTTCCGGCAGTCCCTCACTTTTATACTGGGCATGACACTGCATGATATGGAATACTTCATTGGCCAGTTTGGCCTTCAATCCTAAGTCTAAGTACAAATCACAAGGAGAGTCGTGGACCCTCTGTCCTGGCTATGCTCCCCCCTATCCTGTTGTGCTCCTGCACACTGGCAAGAACACGGCAGCTGAAAAGTCCTTGAGGCCTCAGTGCCAACTATAAACATCAGTGCGCTATCAACATTCTTCTCAGAGCAAGTCTCAGACTAAAACCAAAACACAGAGCTCTTCTGACTGCTGAAAAGAAGAGCTAACTCTGTCCCAGCTGAAACTAGGACAACTGTTTTCAGCACAAATCCAAAACATAGCCCCATGCTAGCTACTATGAAGAAAATTAACTCTATCCCAACCAAAACCAGCACAGGACCCCACACTGGAACAGGCAGATGTGCCCTGAAGGAATCTGTGACCCCATGGAGAGCCCACACTGGAGCAGGCTTCTGGCAGGACCTGTGACCCCATGGAGAGAAGTTCATGCTGGAGAAGGTTTGTTGGCAGGACTTGTGACCCCATTGGGGACCCACACTGGAGCAGTTTGTCCCTGAAGGACTGCACCTCGTGGAAAGGACACATGGAAAGGACCCATGCTGGAGCAGTTTGTGAAGAACTGCAGCCTATGGGAAGGACCCATGTTGGAGAAGGTCATGGAGGACTGTCTCCCATGGGAGGGACCCCACACTGGAGCAGGGGAAGAATGTGAGGACGAAGGAGCGGAAGAGACAACGTGTGATGAACAGACTGCAACTCCCATTCCCCATCCCCCTGTGCCACTCAGTGGGAGGAAGTAGAGAATTCAAGAGTGAAGTTTAGGCCAGGAAGAAGGGAGGGGTGGGAGGAAGGTGGTTTAAGATTTGTTATTATTTCTCGTTACCCTACTCTGACTTTTGATTGGTAATAAATTAAATTAATTTATCTGAGTCAAGTCTGTTTTGCCTGTGATGGCAATTGCTGAGTGATCTCCCTGTCCTTATCTTGACCCATGAGACTTGCATTATAATTTCTCTTCCCCTACCCTGTTTAGGAGGGGGAATGATATAGCTGTTTGGTGGGCACCTGGCATCCAGCCAATGTTAACCCACCACAGGTTTCCATGTAACATAGATTTCATAGATTTCATCGATTTCTAGGTTGGAAAAGACCTTAGAGATCATCGAGTCCAACCATCCCTAATCCCCATTAAACCATATCCCCAAGTAGATCATCCACCCTATTCTTAAACACATCCAGGGATGGGGACTCAACCACCTCCCTGGGCAGCCTATTCCAGTGGCTGACAACCCTTTCAGAGAAGAAATACTTCCTAACATCCAACCTGAATCTCCCCTGACTAAGCTTATACCCATTTCCTCTTGTTCTATCACCCAACACTAATGTAAAGAGCCCTTCCCCTACCTTCCCACCATCTTTTCTCAAGTATTTGTAGGCTGTAATCAGGTCTCCCCTCAGCCTCCTCTTCTCCAGGCTAAACGGCCCCAACTCCCTCAGCCGCTCCTCATAAGTTTTATTTTCCAGCCCCTTGACCAGTTTAGTCGCCCTTCTTTGGACTCGCTCCAGGAGCTCAATATCTCTCTTAAAGCGAGGGGCCCAAAACTGGACACAATATTCCAGGTGCGGCCTCACCAGTGCCAAGTACAGGGGCAGGATCACTTCCCTATTCCTGCTGGTCACACTATTCTTGATACACGCCAGTATCCCATTGGCCTTTTTGGCCACCTGGGCACACTGCTGGCTCATATCAAGCCAGTAGTCAACCAAGACCCCCAGGTCCTTCTCCGCCAGGCAGCTCTCCAGCCACTCTTCCCCGAGCCTATAGCGATGCTTGGGGTTTTTATACCCCAAGTGAAGGACTCTGCACTTGGCCTTATTAAAGCTCATGCCATTGGCCTCAGCCCAACGATCCAGTCTGTTCAAATCCCTCTGAAGGGCCTCCCTACCCTCGAGCAGATCAACACAGCCTCCCAGCTTGGTGTCGTCCGCAAATTTACTGAGGGTACATTCAATTCCCTCATCCAGGTCATTGATAAAGATGTTAAACAGAACTGGACCCAGCACTGAGCCCTGGGGAACCCCACTGGTGACCAGCCTCCAGCTGGATTTAGCCCCATTTACCACCACTCTTTGGGCCCGGCCATCCAGCCAGTTTTTAACCCAAAGGAGGGTGTGCCTATCCAGGCCAGCAGTTATCAGTTTCTCAACCAGAACATTATGAGAGACTGTATCAAAGGCTTTACTGAGGTCAAGGAAAACTACATCCACAGCCCTTCCCTTGTCAACCAGGCGGGTCACCCTGTCATAGAAGGTGATCAGGTTTGATTGGCAAGACCTGCCTTTCATAAACCCATGTTGACTGGGTCTGATCACCCGGTTAACCTGTATGTGCTCATTAATAGCACTCAAGATAACCTGTTCCATGACTTTGCCCGTTACCGAGGTCAAACTGACAGGCCTGTAGTTCCCCGGATCCTCCTTCTGCCCTTTTTTGTAAATGGGGGTAACATCCGCCAGCCTCCAGTCCAGCGGAACTTCCCCAGTGAGCCAAGACTGTCCAAAGATAATGGACAGGGGTTTGGCAATGACATCTGCCAGCTCTCTCAGGACTCTCGGGTGGATACCATCAGGCCCCATAGACTTGTGGGCATCCAGCCGAAGGAGCAGATCCTTGACCCGTTCCTCTTGGATCACAGGAGCTTCGATTTGCTCTCCCTCCCTGCACTCAGACACCATAGGCCAGCTCACCTGGGAACTACTGACCTTATTATTAAAGACTGAGGCAAAGAAGGCATTAAGGACCTCAGCCTTGTCCTCATCCCTAGTGACTAACGTACCCCCTGTGTCCAGTAGGGGCTGGAGGTAATCTTTAGCCCTCCTTTTGTTATTAATATATTTATAGAAAGACTTTTTGTTGTCCCTTACAGAGCTGGTTAGTCTAAGTTCCAATTGGGCTTTTGCCCCCCTGATTATCTCCCTACATGTCCTAACTTCCTCCCTGTATTGATTCCTGGACGCCTGCCCATTCTTCCAAGACTTATAGACATCCCTTTTTCTTTTGAGATGTTCCCAAATCTCCTTGGTCATCCAAGCTGGTTTTCTACCCCAGCGGCTCGACTTCCGGCACACAGGGACAGCTCGCTCCTGTGCCTCCAGAATTTCCTTTTTGAATAGTAACCATCCCTCCTGCGCCCCCTTACCCTTGAGAGCTGTCTCCCATTGGACTTTGTTAACCAGACTTCTAAACAGCCCAAAGTCAGCTCTCCCAAAGTCCAGCTTGGCCGTTTTAGTGTTCCCCCTCCTAACTTCCCCTAGAATTGAGAATTCTATTATCTCGTGGTCACTATGCCCCAGGCGTCCTCCAACCTTCACATCTCCCACGAGACCTCCTCTGTTCACAAACAGCAGGTCTAGGGGAGCACCTTCTCTAGTCGGTTCACTGACCAGTTGTGACAGGAAGTTGTCCTCCACACTCTGCAGGAACCGCCTAGACTTTTTCCTGACTGCCATGTTATACTTCCAACAGACATCAGGTAGGTTAAAGTCACCCATAAGGACAAGGGCTAGTGAGCGCGAGACTTCCCCCAGTTGTTTAAAGAATAGCTCATCAGTCTCACTGTCCTGATAGGGTGGCCTGTAGCAGATTCCCACTACAATATCCGCCTTCATAGGCCCCCCTTTGATTTTCACCCACAGACATTCAACCAAGTCATCCCCAACATTTAACTCTAAACAGTTTAGACCTTCCCTTACATACAGGGCAACCCCACCACCCCTTCTACCTCTCCTATCCCTCCTGAAGAGCTTGTAGCCATCCATGGTAGCGCTCCAGTTATACGAGTCATCCCACCATGTTTCAGTGATGGCAACTATGTCATAGTTTCCCCGGATAACAAGAGCTTCCAGTTCCTCTTGTTTATTGCCCATACTGCGTGCGTTCGTATAGAAGCACGTAAGTTGGGCTTTCGACCCCACTGCACCCCTAGGGGGGGAAGTTTTATTACCTGAGCTGTTATTTTTGGGATTCTCTTTTACCTCTAGGCAACTTGTGTGTTGCTCCTGACTACGCATATCACCCCCTACTATCACTGAGGCAGCAGGCCCAAGGCACCTGCCTACACTCCTTTCATCAGACACTGGAGGGCCGTCCTCGGCTGTTAATCCTCTGACAATACCCCCCACCCCCTTCACATCTAGTTTAAAGCCCTGTTGATGATCCCAGCTAGTTCTGTAGCAAGCAGCCTTTTCCCCCGTGGAGACAAACCCACCCCATCCCTAGATAGAAGATCTGGCATTAAGGTCAGCCCGTGGTTAAAGAAGCCTAGGTTGTTTTCCTCACACCACTTTTGTAGCCAATTATTTAAATCCTCGATCTTTGTTTTCCATCCCGTGTCATGTCCCAGAGTCAGTATGATAGAAGAGAATATTACTTGGGCATGTTATGTTATATATGAGAATATTACATGTTGCATGTTATGCAAATATTTTTTTTTCTTGTAGAGGTCAAAGAATCATTGTGGAGGAAATGGTAACTTTAAGGAAAAGAGAGTTTATTGATATGGAATAAAGAGAACTGAAGGACATGAAAGCAGCTGAAAAATTAGACTGCATTTGACAGTCTAGGAAATGGCTGGGTATTTTTGGGAAGTCCTACCTGCTTCCTAAAGAATGAGATGTGTGTTGCTTAATCTAGCCTCCTATCCACGTGGCAGTGTTAACAAGGCTATGTGTAATCTAATGGGTTTCTTAAAATTTGCCAGTTCTGCAACATCAGAGGTTCTAGGGAGAGCATGAGTATAGGTGAGATGTTTTTTTTACCAGGAGTATTTAATAATGCATGGTACAATCTTCTTTAGCTTGCTTGCTGTAAAGGTCCTACTGAGCCCATATAAGTCATTTAAAAAAATCCATTCTGCTTAGTGATTACAACAACTTTGGTCTTTTTTTTGTGAATATTGATTATTTTTGTTAAACATCCTTTAAACAACACTAGAATTAAAATACTAGAGCTCTAAAATCATGTTTGTTACAGTTCAAGCATCCCATTTGTCACTCACCAGCCTAAGCTGCAGCTCCAAATATCTCATTACATCCCCCACTGCCAGGAGGAAATGGCCCACCTTTTGTAGGCAGGGCCTAAACCTTAATCAGGTAATTACCAATTCAAGCCAGCTGGGTGATAGCCATAATTCCCCCTTTTTGTTTTACAGTTTTTTTGGTTTTCAAGAAGGCTTTACAGTGAGCAGAGACCCAGTTCATTCATTCCGACTCCAGCACACTTCCCTCTTTCGGGGTAGTGGCTTTACCTTCTTTATCAAAGGACTTCTCGCTCTGGCTCTTTTGGCTCTGGCAAGGGAGTCGGAGTCTTCAGGGTCTCTCATGAGGGTCATCAGATGCTGCTCTCCAGCCTAGATTGCAGCTCTAAAGATGTCATTGCATCTCACACAGCAAGGAGGAAATGGCCCACCTTTTGTAGGCAGGGCCTAAACCTTAATTAGGTAATTACCAATACAAGCCAGCTGGGAGATAGCCATACCATTAAATAATTTTAATTTTATTTAATAAAATAGTCATGCTTGTTATCAATTTCAATTGTATATTTTTTATAAGATATTACCAAATTCTTACCAGCAATGAAACCTCATAGCAAAGAGTTCCATAGGTAAATTATGAATTTCCTGCAAAAGATATACATATTTTGAGTTTTAAATTTAGAAGTTCTAAATCTGTCTCAAATTGTCTCTTTCCAAATGCTTCAGATCTCTTATTGTTCGTATACTTCTTATACTAGGAACAAGATTAATGTTCTTCAGTTATAACTCTATTTTAAGAACTTATTTTCTTTGGTATTCTCTGTATGCCATGAATATATGATTAATGGCTTAAACAGAATACTTTTAGAATTTTTTATTTTTTTAAATTGACAGTGCTCTGCTCTACCATGCTACATTTGCCACAAATATCACAGTGTTAATAAATTGGGAGGCCCAAGACTTGCTGACTAAAATAAAATTATTCAAATAAGTCAAACCCATCTTGTCTTCACCCTTGGTACTATAATCTCTTGCGTCTGAGAGGATTTCCTTTGAAGTTTATCTTCTCTATTTATTGTTTCATTATTGGAATGTTGAGTGTTTTTTGTCAGTTTTTTTCTTTTAGCTGCTATGTATTTCAAAGGAACAATTAAGAATGTCAGAATGTCATAGTTTATAAGTCTCCACGACAGCTGTTGTTATTAAATTATCTTTTCCTAAGTATTTGTGTGTGGTGTGAGATTTAGATTCACTCTGAACCTCCCTCAGGATTCTCTGAAAGGCACGTAAAGTTAGCCAAAATACCAAAAATACTATTTCTCTCTTCAAGTAGAATTTTTGTGTTTCAGTTTCCAGTTCATGCATGAAGTAATGCATTGGTATATTTAAAGTAGGATTTACAAGAAAGATATTTTGTTATTTCAGTTATAGACTGTAGCAGGATCCCTACTGTGGACAGACCCGAGTCATGACTGTACACCAATATGGTTAGAAATCATGCTCGTTTATTACAACTGACACACAGGTTATATAGCAGAATATGGCGTGACATGACTACATTCTACAATTGGCTTGCTTAGCGTAAACACACTCTCGTGGGTTATAGTGATAGGGTAGCGTTAGCAGACCACAGGTAATAAGCTCATCCCTTTAGTCTCCTCATTGCGGTCATCGGAGAGGCATCCAGGAGGCGTGCATCTTGGCAGGCGATCAATCTACATTTCCTTTTAAGGCCATTAAGTCAACTTGCGCTCTGGGGCCCAAACAGGGATTGTCCATACCCGAGAGAATATTATGGCCAGTCTCGGAGAGGAACTTCTCCACACTTCCCCCTTGCTGTTTTTGGACAATCCATAGTCCTGGCATTGCTTTTAGGAGGACCCGAGAGGCGCACTTCAGGACACACCCTGCTAAGAGAATCATAAACAGCAATGCAACTAATATCGTTATACCTTGTATGATTAATCCTTTTATCCAACCTGGTATGTTCCAACTACTGAACCAGTTTGAGAACCAGTCATCTTGTGTCATGATATGATGCATGTTACTTTGGAGGTTTGCAAGTTGCTTATGAATGCTTTGAGAGTGGTCAGATAGGTCCATACAGCACACGCCTTCAAAGTCAGTACAACCGTGGCCTTGAGCTAACAATAAAAAATCAATAGCAGCGC